>NC_067140.1:46842695-47158410 GCF_903995435.1 Acomys russatus | reverse complement strand
GACAGAGACATATTCTAAATTACAAACCACAGCATTAAATTTGTGGAATTTCAAAAGTATCTGTTTATAGTTTACAATAAATTGTTGGAAGAAAAAGAAAAATAATCAAGGAGCGAACAACTCTTGGAAGAGCAGACAACACCTAAAGCAGCAGAAATGGAAGATAATGAGGAAGCTGGCCGTTCAGGCAGTTAGCAGCGAAGTGTATTGAAAACATAATGTGTGTGTGTGTGTGTGTGTGTGTGTTGTTGTTGTTGTTGTGGTTGTTGTTGTTCTCCTACAGCTATTTAGTGTAAGGGGCTGAAGGACATAAAAAGACCCATTGTAGAGGCAGTCCCTGGGTAAGAAGACGGAAATTACTGAAGCTGTGTGTCCCCACCAAAACGAGTTTACAGCGGATTTTTGTACAGATTTCGGTGGAGGAGTTTACGCCTGGAATGCAAGTGATCTTTGGCCAAGGAAAGGACTGGCTGGAGGGTGCGAGCCTCTCAGTGTGTTCTTTAGGCAGCGTTGCCATCTAGTGGCTCACATAGAAAATTAGCCCACAGCCTTTAGAAGCATGGCTTTGCTTCATTTGACAAACTCAGACACCTAAAGAACAAAGCCAATTGGTGTTCCCTCTTTCTCTCTGTGAGGGGTGTGTGTGTGTGTGTGTGTGTGTGCGCGCGCGCGCGCGCTCGCATTGAGGAAGCTTAATAGTGAAATACAGATGACACTAGAAAACGTTAAGGATAAGGGCACAAGAAAAAGAGGGGGACAAATGAATGCTAGTGGGACAACTTTATAAAAAGGGAACCACATAAGTGCTTACAAGACCAGGAACAAGAGCGTAGACAAAAAGACACAAACATCAAGTCTAGTGCGTGTAAAATATAGTCCTGAATGAGTGGTGATTGCCAAAGCCTTGCTTGCTTACACCAGCATGAAGGCTCTTTGGCTTCCCATGTCTGGGAGGGGTGTTTTTAGTCACATGACTCACTACAGGCCTGACAAGTGCTATGAACCCCCCCATATGGACATTCAGTGGTTTAAGGATACTCCTGAAGGCCATCCCCATCTCTAGATTCTATGACAACTGTTCTACATCCCTGTTCTGTGACAGCTCTCACAATGGCAACATTCCTGAATCTTCTCTTTCTTCATATCCCCTCTTAAATACTTTCCAGTCTCCTCTGTATTTGTCATACACTGAAGTGTCCCTGGCTGTTTTTCCCATCACTGTCCATTTGTCCTGTGCTGTCAGCTACTGACTTGTATCTTTTTTCCTCCATCTTATTCTTTCTTTACTTGGAATGCTTTAACCATACTAAGTGCAAACAGTACTTTTATTTATTTATTTTTTTTATCTTGTGTGTTTTGTTTTGAGACAGGCTCTTACTATGTAGCCGCAGATAGCTTGGAACTTGATATGTAGACCAGGCTTGCCTAGAACTCATAAAGATCCCTGTGCCTCTGCCTTCCATGTGCTGAGATTAAAGGAGCATGCCAAAGTCTGTATGCGAATCAATAGAAAGCAAAAACATGACAAAGAAGGAAAAGAATGCTATAGATAGAAAATGAATCGAGAGTGAAAACAGAGAAAGGGCATACAGAAGGATGGCAGATAGCAATTGTTTGCTTTTCGGGCAGCAGCTTTCAGCTTTTATGAGTCTAAGAAACACTTGGAAACACTATAAGTTTTTGAAGTGTGGAAGAACTTGGGGCAGAATTTTTCACCCAAAAAACAAGATTTTTCCATACACGTAAGATAACAGTTGAGCAACTGATAGATACGTGTGTGGCCTCTCTCCTTGAAATGCAATCATCCGTGACTCACTTACAGCCAACAGACAAGAACATTTCAAACTAGGTCAAAAAAGGTGGGAGTTCCCTTGCTTTGCCCAGTAGGAGGCCAGTGCTGAGGCCTTGAGACACTAGTAAACATACCTAATGTTCTGAGGCTGCCATGTGATGCGGAAACCAAAGTAACCTTCACAAAGGAAATGCACACAGAAACCCTAAGACTATTGGAAGGAAGGAAATGAGGGGAAAGGTGTCTATCTGGGCCTTACCACACCCACTAATGCCTAAAACTCCATGAAAGATGCTAGAACCCCCACTTCATTGACCCACTCTAAACAAAAGAGTGATAAATAATTATCATCCTTATAAACTACTCAGTTCTGGGACAATTTGTTTCATAGCGGTAAGTATCTAAAACAGCACAGTGAAAGACTTTAAACATGTCTAAACAAGCCAGAAATCACTTGTCTGTTACTCACTATAAAAATCTTTGTCTCACACTATCTATAAAATACCCTTCATCATTACACTGATTCTGTTCTCCAAGGCTTCCTGTGGGCCACACTCAAGCTCCAATCAGTGCATGTATTTTGTTTGACTCTAGCTTGATGTCATCCCAGACCAACCAGCTCAAGGATTCATTTAGCAAATGCTGATGTAATAGCAGAAGTCTCTGAAACAAAGCACAGTGGTTCATCCAGAACTTATGCCTTGATCTGTAACCTCATTCTCCCTTGAAGGAATAAAACATCTTTGAAACAAACTATGGCAGGGAAAATATAAAGTGAGCCTAAAGCTAAGCTTGATGCACAGAGTAAGGGAGAGGACCAAAAAACAAACAAACAAACAAACAAACAAACAAACAAAAAACAAGCTTAAAAAGACTCAGCAGTCACTCTGGAGCAGCCAAAGCTGAGGTGAGCTGAACTACAAATAACATAGTATTGGATTATTATCCAGAATACAATACCCATTAATTCCCCATTATAGATAGAAGTTACATCCAAACAGTAGCTGAGAACCATAGTTGCTTACATAGATTACTGTGTGGTATGTTCTGTTATGAACACTTTGTATATGCCAATTATTTCTATTCTCATAGCACACTGTGAAATACTATTGTCCTCATCATTCTGTAGATGCAGAGCACAAGATTTAGGTCAAGCTGCAAGTAGAAAAGTATATCATTATGTACATATTGCCATTAGTAGCAGAGGAAACCATGTGAGAAGGGGTTACTTCCTATTACAAGCACTGTCCAAACACCCAAAAGTTGAGAGCATTGGTGATCTATTTCCAGATGTATTAAAACTTCTGATAAAATTTTCTCAATTTTGCACAGTTTAGTATTCAAATGTTCATTTGTTGGTCACCAAAATTCAACCTTCTGGGGTTTCTGTGCCAAATAGTAAACATCGGCACTATAATAATTATTATGCTGTAATTGATGCAACCATACCACAATCCCATTTAGAGTCTTGGAAGTTATATAAAGTCTTTCAGCACCCTGGGAGAATGTATTCGTTAACCTATTAAGAATAAGTTAAGTATCTACCCATGCAGGAAACCTGGCATGAACCTGCTCAATGGAGAGATACAGCTCAACCTCTCAAGCAGAACATTGTTAAGCTGAACAGCCTGTTCCAAGAATTTGAGCTGTGTCGGCTTCTGAGAAAATAAACACTTGAAGGAACAAGGTGAATTTATTTTCCTTGACAAAGACGGAAACAACAACGTCCAGGGGGAGTTCTGGGGCCAGAACAAACTCAAAGTCCTGCCTCCACCCCCTACCACCACCTCTCATGCTATGAGAACAAAGAAAAAAAAGGCAGCCTTGACCTTGGCAGAGAAGACAATAAAACTTGCTGCCATACACTGTTATGACCTGAGCGTGGTGCCAGGCATCGTCCAGCGTCACCTGGTTTTCAAGCCTTTAGAACACAGAATTAAGAACACTCCCTGCCTCCCCCTCCCCCGCCACCTTTCATTATGTGAATGCAAGATTCACAGTGGCAAAATTATTTATTTAGGGTCAAGTCCAATAAATGGTTGAGACAACATTTGATTCCATCTACGCCTGACACTAAGGACCAGATCAGTTCTTCGTAAAGGCACAGCCAAAGTTTGGTCATTAAGGCAGACCCCTAAGCTCAAGTGGAGGCCAGTCCGTAAAGCCAGAGATGTAGGAAGATCTTCATGATCCTACAAAAACACAAATCCCAAACTCTGTGTTTGTGAGTAGAGAGCAATGCAAAAGTGAAAAAATGATTATGCATACTTCTAATTAGAGATGACTAAGCAGCAGGAAATAGACATCAAAGAATCAGGCCTAAAGAGCTGGGATACAAAGGCAGGCCTCCTGCCCCGGGAAGACAAGGCGCTTCAATGACATCCTCTCCAGTTCTCTCCAACTGAAAACTGCCACCTGTGGGGTGCTGCTATACTCCAAACGTTTGCCCCAAAAGTAGTTGAAACTTATCTCCTAAAGCGATAGTGTTGGGAAGTTGGAATCTTTGAAGATGCTATGTAACAAGGACTCTGATTAATTCTACTACAAGAACTTGTGGGAATGGGCCCTTTCTTCTGCCATGTGAAAGGCATGGCAACCAGAGGCCAGACTCAGCAGTTCCTTGACTTTGAACTTCTCAGGCGCTACAACTGTGAGGAACAAACTTCTAGTCTTTATAAACAAAAAGCTGTGCTATAGAAACACTAAATGGACTAGGATAAGTATATTATAATACTTTGTGCACTATTCTTTCCTGTATTGTCTTGTGCAATTTTCATAACAGTCCTACAAGGTAGATACCACTATTGTCAAGTGGTTTGAATAAGAATGACCCCCATAGACTCATAAATCTGAAATGCTTGACCACCAGGGAGTGGCACTATTAGAAGGTGTGGCTTTGTTGCAGGAAGTGCAACACTGGAGGTGGGCTTTGACATTTTAGATCTCAAGCCAAGCCTAGTGTCACTCTCTCGTCCTGCTGTCTTGGGATCGAGATATAGAACTCTAAACTACCTGTTCAGCACCATGCCACCATGAGTCCCATCATGACAATGGACTAAACATCTGAACCTAGAAGCCAGTCCCAATTAAATGCCTTCCTTTGTAAGAGTTGCCACGGTTATGATGGCTCCACAACAACAGAAACCCTAGCTAAAGCTAAATTATCTTTGATTTGCAAGGAGAAATGGAACTACATTGTTGAACTAACCTAGTATCACTTAGATTCTACTAGAGCCAGATGGTCTAACTCCTGAGTAAGTATTTAGCTACTAAGAAGTGAACTAAACTCAAATACTGTTATATATTATGCAACAAAAACTTAAATATTACTATGTCCAATTAAAATGCTCACTTTTATTGACCTCAGTACTGAATTTTATTTTGCCCAAGTGGTTATTTAGTGCTAAGGTTTATGGTACTATTTATTACTATTATAGTTTTAGAAATTTTATCACCATATTGTCAGTATATAAGCAATTGGTTTTAAGTTTTGGGAAGAAATGGAAAAGAAAAATGATCATTATGTAATGAAATTCACCCCATGTGTTCAATGAAGAAAGGACAATGTAGCCACCACTGCCACAAATTGGTTTACCCACTACCTGTTCTAATATCCATCTCAGCCTAGGCTTGTGGCTTAGCAATAGAGTACTTGCCTACAACTGTGAGGCCTGGATTCTATCCCTAATATTGAAATACAAATAAATAAAAGATGATAGATACATAGAAAAGAAAATAGAGGAAAAGTAAGGAAGAAAGAAAAAAGAAAAAAAAAAGAAACTAACTTTCTGATATGCCGTAATGGTCTCATTTCTTGTAGATAACATCATCAGTCTTAAAGTATCAAGAGATACAATCACTCAAATTAGAAAGGAAACAAAGTAGTGTGGCACAGTGTAGAAGCCATATTCTTGAGACAAGAACCAGGCTATTGTTTCTTCTGGGCAGGTAGAATTAAGACTCAGGCAACATGAGAGGTAAAAGATGGACATTACTAGCAGTGGGATTCCCTGTAGGTGGTCCATACTATCGTTGGAAGTTCTCCTGACTATGTGGCTCCATCACAGCATCAAAACAAGTTCTCTGGATGTCTTCCAGGACCAGAGAGAGGAAGTAGCTTGCTCTCTTAAATGCCTTTCAATACATCCTTTTCCTGCAATAGATTCTGCTATTTATAACTAAGGATCTTGACTGATATGCATCTGTTCACTGGTTAACAGACTTTACCAGACCTTTCCATTTGTAGAAGACCTCTAAACATTGTTGCTACTGCCACTAGACAGACTTCTCTTGGTTGGTGCTGCCTTAATGAATTGCCTGAATGATGGGTGTTGAGATAAGCCAGTGAAGATGCTGTTTAGAAACCAAAAGTCTTTTGACCACATCAAACCACAGAAAAAAAAATCCAACAGTTTTCAACTGTTGAGATGAGTCATGTTTTCCAGCAGCCCCAATCCAAGAAGGAAAAATCTCTATGGATCATCTGAGCTGCCATTGCTGTTCCCCTGCTTCTCCATCTCTGTGCGATGGCAAAACAAAACATCCTTCAACCTGCACCCTGTCAACCATAAACATGATTCCGAGTGGCTCTGCAACCTAGGATTCAGGTGAGGCTCAACTGAGGGGCCCACACTGCATAGGGTGGAGTCACTCGTTGGCTATATAAGGTTAGATTATTTAAAAAGGCTTTCCTCATCCATGCGGCACCTCCTGTGGTCCATGTCTCTAAGGCTTTCTCTCTAAGCCTAATTTAGGCTACTTTTTAGTGATTCTCTGTGATTTTCAAATCATTCACCCGAATACCACTCATCTTCCCATCCTTTTGTAAGCACCCCCTTGCATCCTCCCCCCCCCCCCCACACACACACACAAAGAAAATAAGTTAGAATTAAAAAATACAATTAAAAAATCTTGTGGAAGCTGTAGTGTGTCACACTATCTATACTGGATCCTCGTAGGAACTCCTCTCAGATATCCTGTCTTTGACCTATGTCATGGAGGTCCTGCAGCTTTCTATCTGTAGGACTAGCCTTTTCACACACTCTAGGAGATCATAGATGAGGCAGATGTTGGAGTGGCCCAAATGAAAGCCTTGGATCTGGGCCTAGGACATAGCTGAATTAGTCAGCCTGCCAGCTTTTCTGCCCCTGGACCACTAGGGCGAGCTCTCCAGCACTGCCCTGGCTAGCTTACCAGATGCTGCAGCCAGCATCTGGTCAGGGTCAGCTCTCCCACTCTCACGGCCTTGGGGCCAACTCACCAGAGCCTTCACCACCAGGGCCACTTCTACTCTACTGCCAATGTGAGGTGCAGGGCCTGCTCTCCTGAGTGCTGCAGCCAGTGAGGGTCAGGACCAGCTCTCCCATTCTCATGATCTCAGTCCCATCTCTTCCTCCTGCAGCAGGTTGTGAGGGACAGGGGAGAGTGGCGTCTCTCGTTCACCTAAGCCACCTCATGGCAAACTAGTGGAGGGGCCAGGTCTCCTGTAGTGACCAGTGAGAAGGAGGGCCAGTTTGGCACAGTGCCTCAGGCAGCAGTCCAGACCAAGGACATCTGCATGGCTTTTAGTGGTAACACAGGCCTGGGACATCAACACAGATTCCAGCTGCCATATGACCATGTACCCATACACGGCCTCAGGAGCAGCCTGGGTTTAGATGCCCCCAGGGCCCAGGTGGCATTACAGACCACTCAGATCAGCATGGCCCTCCTTGGCAACATAGCCTTCAGATATCCACATGGTCTCTGGTGGCAGCCCAGACCAGGAACATCACTTTGCCTTTGGTGGTAACTTGAGCCATACACATCAACTCAGACTGGAACTGAAGCAGGACCAAGGACCCTTGGCATAGGCCTTGGCAGTAGCCCAGGCTAGGACCTTCCCATGATCTCCTCGTATCTGCCTGTTCATCACTATCATGAAGTCTACAGTTCCCCCTTTCTCCACAGTATATGAACCCCTCCATTTTGCTTTCTCCCATCTCTCTACCACATACTCCATCTTTCTTATCTCTCCATCACAAATTCGTCCATTGTAGTGACACCTAGTGCAGGCACTTGAGTGTCCTTCTTCCAACCTCCCAAATCCAGCTTGGCCAGGGTGGGTGCTTGCGTCTTAATTTTTTTATTTTTAACTTTTTATTTTGAACTAATTTTAGACTTAGATAAAAATTACAAAAATAAAATCTTGAGAGAGAGAGCCCAGCAGTTAAAAGCACATACGGTTCTTGCAGTGAACCTGAGTTTGGTTTGCAGTAACCGAATTAAGTGGCTAACAAGTGCCAGCCCCAGGTGATCTGACTCCCTCTTCTGGATGCAATGGATCTTATACTCACACATGGACATTTCTTCTATATATGTACAGGCATACCCATTGTTTTTAATGAACTTTAAAAAAACAAAAAAAAAAGTATCAACTTTCTATACACACACCACTTGAAACTCCTAATATTAATACCTTTGATACTTCAATACCTCATCAAGGACTGTAGGATGGTACAAAACTGTTAACTAACTTACAGATGTTACTACATTTCACTGATTAATCAACTAGTGTTCATTTTTTTTCTCAAGGTTCCATTCAAGGGCACATATTGGATTCAACAGTTCTTTCTCCTTTATGTTCTACAATTTCCAATAGTTATTCAAAATTGTCTTTTGTGGTTTTAAAACTGACAAATAATAGTCAGTTATTTTATAGAATGCTTCTGTCCTACCAAGTATTGCTGTGATAAACCACTATAACCAAAGCAACTTATGAAAGAGTTTATTTGGGCTTACAGTTTCTGAAATTTAGTTAGATTCTATGATCAGTATGTCAGGGAGCATTGCAGCAGACAGAGAGGCATCGTGCTACAATAGAGGGTCCATAAGCATGAGACAGAGAGACCATGCTGAGAATGCCATGTCCTTCAGATACCTAAAAGCCCATCCCCGGGGCGCACTTCCTAATCCTTCCCCAACATTTTCACCATCTAGGGACCAAGTATTCAAATATATGGGGATCTATGGGGACCATTCTCATTCAAACCACCACAGCTTTCTAAACTTGATTCTGTCTGGTGATTTCTCACGACTGAAATGTCAGAGGGAATAATGGAAGTTGCCTAAACCCTGAAAGCCAGTAGGATGAAACTTCAGTTGGTCCATAGTGGTCCAAGTAAAGCATGAAGCGACCTTGGCTCCAGAAAAGGATCAACAGATTGCACCTCTAGGTCAGAGAACCAGATCGACCCAAAGCAAAGGAAGACAGAGATGGTATCCACCTTTAAATCACTATCACCAGCGGTTTTTCAAAAACACCTCAAGCACTATATTAAAAGACAAGTAAAGCTAGGTATGGTAGTGCACACCTTTAATACCTGCACTTGGGAGAAAGAGATTGTCTGTGAGTTCAAGGCAAGCCTGGTCTACACAGTAAGTCCAGACTAGGCAGACTTCACACAAAGGATTGTCTGAAAGAAAGAAAGAAAGAAAGAAAGAAAGAAAGAAAGAAAGAAAGAAAGAAAGAAGACAGTTAAGAAAACTAAAATATGTCACTGTAGCCTAAAGAAACTAAAATATATCACATAATAGTGCTTTCTCTGTGACACAGCGTGTGATGGCTGAGAACAACTGTGAATAAAAAAATTTTTTTAAAAATCTCCTTTAGAAAGAAAATATCTCCCAGGAGAAGCAGAGGTTTCCTTCATATGCCACACTTTTTAGGAAGTTACTTATTTGCTGTGTGCAGGGTGTGTGTGTGTGTGTGTGTGTGTGTGTGTGTGTGTGTGTGTGTGTGTGTGTGGTTTATGTCCAATTGTCTGAGTTTACTTTCTGTAATTGTCATATAACACTGACCAAATGCACCTTAGGGAAGGAAAGGACTTATTTCCGCTTACAGTTTACATCCTCCAGGGAAGCCAACACAGGAAACAGGAGGCAAAACCTGACACAGAGGGAATGAGGTGACACTGCTTACTGGCTTGCTCCACCGGCTTTCTTATACCTCCCAGGACCACCTGGCCAGAAGTGGCACTGCCCATAGTGATCTGCTGATTCCCGTAATTATTCATCAAGACAATGCTCCATAGACTTGCCTGCAGGCAAATTCAATGGAGGTAAACCTTCAGTTAAGATTAGCTGATGGACAGCTCCATGTGTGTGGAAGGGGGAGGGAGGGGACTACCTGTGACATGAACTCTAGTGCCTGCATTTTAATCACAGCCCCTTGGCAGGCTGGCCTCTCTGGAGCACACAGAGGAAAGCGGATGCAGGCTACCCTAATGAGACCTGACAGACTGTGATCAGAAGGTGGGGGAGGAGCTCCCCTTCTCTCCCATCCCTGTCAGAGGTCTAGGGGAGCAGAATAGGGCAGAAAAGCGAGGGAGGGAGGGTGGCAACTGGAAGATAAGAGTGAGGGGGATAACAACAGGGATGTAATATAAATAAATTAAAATAAATAAATAAATTTTTAAAAAGATTTCTTCCCAGATGGCATAAATAAATAAACCCATACTTAGCACATTAATTGTCTCTTGTGTTGTTGTCCAATCATGACTATTGTGCATAGTGTAGAGATTCCCTTCAACATGCCAGCTTCAATTCTGTTGGTGAGAAAACTAGATCATACAGTAATTCTAAGGGTTTTGAAGAATCTTTATATTGTTTTCTTAAAATGACTGTACCTATATACTACTCAACAGAAGTATTGCATGGCTTTCTTTTTCTCCAGATCCACATCTTTGTTTTTGAACACGTGTTCACATGCATGTGAAGGCCAAAGGTCAACCTCAAGTGTCCTTCCTCAGGTGCCATCTACCTGATTTATTGAGACAGTGTTTCTCATCAGGAGCTAGGACTCGCAGATGGGGCTGGCTGACTGACACTATTTCCCAGATGCTAGAATTACACAGTACAATTGTGAGCCACCACACCTGACTTCTGATGCAGGTTATGTGGACTGAACTTGGATCCTAATTGTTGTTGACTGAGACATCACTTCAACCTGAATCTCATCTTTTTGAGAGAAGACACCCAAAAAAGTGAAAGGAGGTATTTTATTGTGACTTTAATTGCCTTTTATGGTGAGTAGAAATATTGATGATATTTGGGGGAGTTGAAGGTGGGCACAGATTTGGGACAAGATTTTTCTTTGTGTAGCTCTGGCTATCCTAGAATTCACTCTATAGACCAGTCTGGCCTTGAACTCATAGGGATCCACCTGCCTCTGCCACCCAAGTGCTAGGATTAAAGTTGTGCACCACGACCACCACACTGTAGATGATATTTTTAATACATCTATCTCTTAGCTACTGACAACTGATGCCTTCTAGAGAGAGAAGATTGGTTATCTTAAGTGTGTAGCCCCTGACAGTCTAACCTCTTCAGTGCATGGCCCCACTCACAGGAGAATATGAACAGCACAAATTGGAGTGTGTGGGTTATTTTTAAAAAATACAGTGTACAACGTTGAGAGCTAAAAGTGTATCTGAAAAGAATTTGAGGGAGGAGTTAGAGTGAATATGATCAAAATACATGTATAAAATTATAAAAGAAAAATAAATTATAAATAATAAATTCTCAAAAAAGGCGTGTGTGTGTGTGTGTGTGCTGACATTATGCACAAGGTTGCTGTAAAAATACAGTGAAATCATAAAGATAAACATCCTTTGAAAGTCAGAGAATGACAACATAAAACCAGATACACTTAATTTAATAGAAGAGAAACTGGGGAAGAGCCTGGAATGTATTGGCACAGGAAACAACTTCCTGAACAGAACACCAAGAGCTTAAGCACTAAGATCAACAATTAATAAATGGTACCTCATGAAATTGAAAGTCAAAGGACAGTGTCAAATGGACAACATGGCAGTCTATAAACTGGGAAGAAAAAGTTTACCAAGTCTACATCTAACAGAGGATTGACATCCAAAATATATAAAGAACTCAAGAATCAAGACATCAACAAGCCAGATAACCCAATTAAAATATGGAATACAGATTTCCAGGTACATAGATGGAATTAGAAGCAATGATCCTGACTGAGGTAGCCCAGACCTGGAAAGACACACATGGTATATACTCACTTATAAGCCTCATAATGCAGGATAACCACACTACAATATACAGACCTAAAGAAGCTAAGCAACAAGGAGGACCCTGGGGAGAATGCTTAATTCTCAGTCAGAAGGGCAAATAGAATAGACACTAGAAGGAGCTGAAGAGAATGAACAGGATAGGTACCTACAATTGAGATCCTCTGAAAGAGTCCACCCAGCAGGGGATCAAAGTAAATGCAGTCTTACTA
Source organism: Acomys russatus (assembly GCF_903995435.1). Classification (NCBI taxonomy): domain Eukaryota; kingdom Metazoa; phylum Chordata; class Mammalia; order Rodentia; family Muridae; genus Acomys; species Acomys russatus. The sequence continues at coordinate 47,146,330 of NC_067140.1, read as the reverse complement.
GGCCATAGAGGAAGTGGATACAGGCAGTTCAGATGAGACTTAGTAGGCTGAGGTCAGAGTTAGGGGAGGAGGGCTAGGGGGGCATTTTGAGGACTAGGGGAGGAGGGGGGAAGGGGATGAGGGAGGGAGGGACTGGGAGGCAACTAGGGAGGGGGACTACAATTGTGATGTAAAGTGAACAAAGTTTTTAAAACAGGGTACAAATCTGAACAGAGAATTCTTAACAGAACAATCTTTAATGGCAGGCAAGCATTTAAAGAAATATTCAACATCCTTACTCATCAGGGAAATGCAAATCAAAATGACTTTGAGATTCCATCGTGCACATCAGAATGGCTAAGATCATAATCCCAAGTGACAGCACATGATGGCAAAGATGTCGTGCAAGGAGAACACTTCTCCATTGCTGGCAGGAGTGCAAACTTGTACAACCATATTGGAAATCAATCTGCTGCTTTCTCAGAAAATAGAGAATAGTTCTACCTTAATATCCAACTATACCACTCCAGGGCATATACCCAAAAGATGTTCCACCATACCATAAGGACATCTGCTCAACTATGTTCATAGCAGCTTTATTCATAATAGCTAGAAATTGGAAACAACCCAGATGGCCCTCAACTGAAGAACAGATAAAGAAAATGTGGTACATTTACACAAAGGAGTATTACTCACCCACTAAAAGCAATGCCATCATAAAATATGCAGGCAAGTGGATGGAACTAGGAACTATCATCCTGAGTGAGGTAACCCAGAACGAGAAAGGCAAACATGGAATGTACTCACTTACAAGTGGATAATGATCATAAAGTACGGAATAACTATGCTACAAACCACAGACCCAAAGAAGCTAAGTAACAGGAAGGGCTCAAGTTGGGAGGCTTGGATCTCACTCAGAAGAAGAAATAGATTAGATGTTGGGGATGGATGGAAGAAGGGAACTGGGTGGGGAAGGGGTTAGGATGAGAGCAAGAGGGATGAAGTTGAGGAGGACATTGGGAAAGAGTATTAGGAGAGACAACTGGATTTGGGATGGGGGGGGCGTGGCACCTCTGGAACAAGCTAGAAACCAAAGACAATGAAAATTCCCATGAATCTATGCTGGTGACCTTACCTAAGACTCCAAGCAATGGGGGATATGGAACTAACCATCTCTTATAACCAGTCAAGACTTCCACTGGAGGGATTGGAACACCAACCTAGCCACAAAACCTTAAACTCACAATTTGTCCTGCCTACAAGATGTACAGGGGTAAATATGGAGCAGAATTTTAGGAATGGGACGACCAATGACTGGCCCAGCTTGAGACATATGTCATGAGAGGGAGCCCACCGCTGACATTATTAATGATATCTGCTATACCTGAAGACAGGAGCTTAACATAAATGTCTTCAGAGGCTTCACCCAGCATCTGGTAGAAACTGATGCAGAGACCCACAACCAAACATTAAGTGGAGCTTGGGAATCCTATGGAAGAGTGGGAGGAAGGATTGATGGAGCCATAGGGGACAAGGACACCACAAGAAAACCTACATAATCAATTAACCTGGGCCCATTGCAGCTTACAGAGGTTGAACTGCCAACCAGAGAGCATGCATGGCATGGACATAGACCCTTTACACACATGTAACACTTGTACAGCTGGGTCTTCATATAAGACTCCTAAAACCAGAGCAGGTGCTGTCTAACTTCATTGCATGCCTTGGATCCCTTTCTCCTAACTAGGTGGGGCCCTGTCTAATATCAATAGAAGAAGATTCACCTAACCTTACTGCAAGTTAATATGCCAAGGCTTGTTGGTATCCATCAGAGCCCTCTCCCTTTCTGAGGAGAAGGGAAGAAGAGGTAGATGGAGGGCAGGGTAGTAAGAGGGAGGGACTGAGAGGAGAGGAGGGAAGGGAAGGTATAATCTGAATGTAAAGTAAATAAGTAACTTAATTAAAATATAATAAGCAATAAAAGAAAATCAGAGAATGGGAGGTACATATTAAGTTTTATCTTTCCAGAGGGGCTTGTGAAGTCTGAAGCACCAACCAAGGACTGTGCCTGGAACTAGGTCACCTACATAGATGTATCTGATGGGAAACTCGGGGTTCACATTGGGTCCTCTAGTCAAGGCAGAGGGCAGTTGTTTTTTACATGGACTCTGTTGCCTGCTTTTTGATCAATTACCACTGGCGGGACTGCCTTGCCAGGCCACAGGGGAAGAAGATGAGGTCAGTCCTGATAACACTTGGTGAGCTGGGGTGGGTGGGTAGGGGGCCTCCTTTTTTCTGAGGAATAGGGGAGGGGTGGGGGAGAGAAGGTGAGACTGGGCACTGGGGGAAGAGAAGGGATGTAAAGTGAATGAATACATAAATAAATAAATTTTAAGCAATTTAATAATAACTTTATGAAATTTATCACATCATTACCCAGTTCTTTGGTTAAATCTGATAGTGTTAGATGCATACCTCAATTTAAAGAAACATTCTATTTAACAGCCTTCCATGAAAGAAGGTATGTACACTTGTATAAAGTTGAAATATGTTATCATCAGAAAAAATCCAGTTATTCAATGAATAAGTCTCAGTTATATGAAATATTTTTTCAAGGTAAAAAGTTGTAAGTTTGTGTTCAATAATCTTCTGGGGAATCATGTTTTCCTAGACACCAGGACAGAGCTAGCTGCCCAAGATTGCAACCTTTACAGAAAAATCTATCTGCAAAGTAGCAATCCTCCCTGACCTATCTCTTCTTTGAACCCCTATACCTCAACTAGCTCCCATCCAAGCCTTTCCTCCTTAGTGTGAAGGCAAAAGCAGCAAAAGCTAACCTTCCTCTGACTGGCATCCTTACTAGCTTAATTAACACCATAAAGGTAAAGAAAAGAGGACGTAAGATGTTTCATCTGACAATGGACAGCCAGTTGTTCACCCAGCCTTGCTCCTGTGCAATACACACACACACACACACACACACACACACACACACACACACATGACAAAGCCATGTTTTATCATTATTCAAGATGCACATTTTGTTTTGTTTGCTTTGCTTTCTGAAATAGGATCTTGTTTTGTAACTGAGACTGGCTTCAGATTGACAGCAATCCTCCTGCCTAAATTTCTACCAAGTGCTGGGATTACAGGCATGTGGCAATGTGAGTGACTGATGCACATTTTGTTTTTAATCTCACGGTGCCTCTGAGATCCTAACTCATCTGACAGCCACTGTACAGCAGGCAAAGGTGTCACCTCATTGCTGTGACTTTAGGTATATAAAGAGAACAAGGAATATCTTCCAAACTAGCAGAATAGGCATCATCTGGGAACACATTCCAAGTAGCATTAGTCTTTGTGCAGAGGATAGGGGAAGGCCTTTAACATCACTCAAATGAGATTTGAAAGTAAGCTAGTTGCACATGCTCACAAGCCAGGCTCAATAACTCAATCCCAATCTTTCCCATTCGTCTGTGAGTAATGTTAGGAGATGCTTTTTCTTCGGTGCTCACACATCATGCGTGTGAAGATGCATAGTGCCTGTACCACTGAATCAAAAAAACAAAAGCCTTTGGGGAGAATTCACCTCAAAGTAGAACAAATAGAGCAGAACCGCTTTATTCCCTGGGCTCTCTCTGATACCTGAACTGGACTTCATGTGCTGTATTCTCCCCTCACAGGACACTTTTCTCTGTCTTTTTTGCCTTGTTAATGCTTATCCATCCTCTGGGTTTTAGCTTAATTATCACTGCTAAGAAGTGCTTTTTAACCTTTACACTCTCAAACCGTGTGATCTACCCGTGCTCTGTGCTTCCACGGCACCTTGTACTTCATTATCTTAACAATTACCATTTACTGTAACTGTTTAATTTTCTGTCTCCTTCACATGCTGTAAACTCCTTGACAAGAGTAACTTACTGAGTAACTTGGCACTCAGTGAATACTCACTCACCTATCAATATATTAAATGACTGTCTCCTGTGGACAGCACATAAACAAGCTCATATGATTTGGAAGGACAAAACAGTAAGAATGTTTTCTCACAGATGAGTAAACTGAGGCACAAAACAATAGGAGGCTGTTTAGTTGTAGAGCCAAACCTAAAATTCCTCAGGGTCTCCATGTCAAAGTAATGATGCCTGATACACATTCAGGATTTGCTAACCATGGTCCATAGACAGTCTTTTTAGGATACCTATTTTATAAAAAAGTGGTGCAGCTGGCATGCAAACCCAGGAAATTGCAGAGTTTACACCCTAACAGATATTGGTGTATTGAGCCCAGATATTTCGTGATAGTAAACACTATTTGTTATTAGTGGATCACTTCCTAAGTTGTATTTGCAAGCTAATCCAAAACAAACAGCTCAGTTTGCTAGATATGGATATGAATAAAAACAGAATTATGATCAATATAGTTGAATCACTACAACAGAGGCTACATGAATCCTAGGCAACCATTTCACTTCCCTGGATCTGCTTCTTTACTAGTTAAAAAAAAAAAAAGAGGCGAGGCAATACAAATGAACTTGTAAAAACACTTTGATTGTGTCTCTCACTTCATCTCGAAGCAATTAACAGGTACATCAAGTGGGAGAAATCACCTTTGCCAAATATTGAATGTGAGGATGTAACTTAAACTCCAGTGTTTGTTCTGCAAAATTCAAATAATGTTTGGCAAAGTGAAGGGCTCTTGATCCTCTACCTAAAAGCAGAGGTTTTCAAATCTCATCTATCAACTTTTTTTTTCTTTTCCTTCTATTGACAGTATTTGCATTAGTGGGGAGAGGGAGGCCCAGACTTGTATTGAGAGTTTGACTGTTGGAAAAAAAAGTACACACCTGGCAGAATGGTGTTTAACCAGACACAAGGCTTCAGTGTCTGCCTGCCTCCTTCCAATCTGGGCCCCTCCCCCACTATTGCTTTGTTCCAACACTAGATCAGAGGCTCATGTGGAAACTTGCTTAAGTCAAATACTATCACAAAACTCCAGCCTAGCTATTCTGGGAGGAAAACAAGATTCTTGCCAGATCAATGTTGGAGCCAGAGGTTCTAGAAGAGCTAGAAACTCACACCAGGGTTCCCATGGCAGGAGCAGCCTCTAGCACTGACCCAAAAGTGTCCCCTATTCCTCTCTTATCAGGAGTGCTGAAACTATTCTTACCTGCCCAAACCTTTTGAGATTGCTTTTCTAATGGGCAGCAGTGAACACTTTCTTTCCTTGGTGTCACAGGAAGGGAAAGGCTGATTCTTTGCTGTGCCTCCACAGCTCTAAACCTACTCTAACCATGCCAGGGGACATGCCTGCATTTAGATCTACCTTTCCATGAAAGGCTTAACCATCTAAAGGTTAAGTTCCCTCCACTATAAAATTGGAGTAATTATGCCCCCACTTAAGGATTCAATATGGTACAACTGTCACACACCACATGCTTACTAAAAGGGAATGCTTATTATTATTATTCTATTCATGGGGGTCATCGAAGGCCGTTCTTTTTAGATCTTCTAAAGCCAATGAAATGCTTAGAGAAAGTTCTTTAAGTGTTTTCTAGAGATTTTTTAATGGCTTATAACTATTCGCTACAAGATTATGTGAGGTGGAGGCTTTAGCTCAGTGGATAGCGTGCTTCTCTAAAATTTAGGGAGAGCCCTGCATCTGATCACCATGCAATAAATGCTGGACACCAAGACACATGCCTGTAATGCCAGCACTGAGGAAGTGGAGGTAAGAGAATCAAAAGTTAAAGGTCATCTCCTAGACTGTACAGTGATTTTGAGTGAAAACTGCCTAGTATATACCTATTGTGGAAAACTAAGCAGTGTCTTTTAAGATACATATGTATACATAAGATATATATATGCATATATAACATTCAAATTAACAAATTATAACTGGTAATTATTAGGATTATTCAAATATTTACTATCAATGAAGTTCATATAGCTAGACTTGACATTAAACCTCATGTTTGTTGGTTTCAATACAGTATTTCTATTTCCATACAACGAATTTTCAAAGGGCTAGAAAATTGGCTCAGGTTAAGAGCATTTACTGTTCATTCAGAGGACCCATTTTTAGTTCTCGGCACCAAGATGGCAACTCAGACCCATCTGTGACTCCAAGTCTGGGGGATCCAACTCAATGCACATGAACTCAATGGAGCACACACACACATAATGCATACACACAAAAATAAATAAATAAATAGATTTCCAACAGTTTGAAGGATTAAAACCCTTCTTTAAAGGGCATAATCCACCTATAAGCTACCTATCTGTCTATCTGTCTGGCTGTCTATCCATTTATCTATATGTGGCAGTCCAGGCTGAATTACAATTGTATGCTACCATGCATGTCAAATAAACAATGCAACAAAAGATGACAAAACATTCTTGTTACTAGTAAGAGTTGGGAGGAAAGAAGCTTGTAGGTCCCCTTCCCACAGCTGTAAATATATCTTTCCTCAAACTCCCATTCCGTTTACTACAAGATCTGTCGTATACAAGTGTTATTGCCTAAGATTCACCAAGGACTACATCTCAAGAGAGTGCTCAGAAAACCATGCTTGCATTTGCTTCACTCGTCCCGAGGGCTCCTTGTCCTATCTGTCTTGATCTCGATTTCCCACTAACTTTTTGACCCTGTAACCTGTTACCATTTCCTGCCTCACAAATCCTACTAACCTCTTTGGTCCCTTGCTTGACACCCCTTGTGGTTACTCAAATTCCTGGACTGTTTTTCATGTCACATTTTCTTTGGTGTTAGATCTCTCTGTTAAAGGTACGTGTGTTTCTGTTCCTTTCACTTCTCCACACAGCTAGAAACATAAATCCAGGCAGGATATCTATACCATATTTCCATATGCATGCCTGAGCATTCTGTTCTTTGCCTATGTATGGACTGAGCTAATCAAAAAGATTAAGATTCAAAGACTATTGTATAATCTAAAACTCAACTTGCTCTTTAATGTTGTCAGTGTTTATCATAGAACTCTGCTGAGGCATCCTAGGAACTCAGACATCAATCAATTTTCTAATTTGCTTCTATATAACTCTATTCCCATCAAGAATTCAGTGAGGAGAACTGAGTAATCGATCTGAGCTGAGCCTTCCCATGTTCCTGAACACAAACCCAAGAGAGTCACCTCTCCATTGTTCTTCTTTGTGCCTGGCCCTCTCTCGGCTCCAGCTCATCACAACTTGCTCAACTAACCACAGTCCCCTAATAAACTACAAATAGGAAATATGCCTGTGCTCTCTAGGCCTCACGCCCAGAATTTTCCCCCTGATTTCTTCCAGCTAAATTCCACTGTCCTTCGAGGCCGGCAATAAATCTCTTCCCCACCTGAAGCTTCCATTATCCCTGTTGGAAAGAGTTCTCTAGCCGCTGGCTCACGCAGCTCTTAGTTTTTTACTCAGCTGTGGCACTTACTTCATTCTGCCTCATGCTCCAAGAAGTTGTTTACAACAGATCAATCTTTCCCATGAGACCAGGAACAACTCAAAAGCAGGGAGCCTACTACATTCGTTTCTGGTTCTGTCTCCTCTAGTGCCTCTCTAACCCAGTGCTTTGCATACTAGAGTCCACACTCTGCTGCCTTGTTCAAAGAACTTACTGTTGGAGCATCCAGAAGCATTAGACATCTTGAGGGCCTTCTGCAGCATGAATGCCAGCTACTTTGACAAGAGCAGGAAAGAACTCACCCAAGCAACACCATATTTGGCCCACCTGCGAGACCATTTATTTTTCTGTTTTCTACTCATTCTTAATTACAGTTGTGCTGCCTCATGCACTTCTTTTTTCTGCTACTGGAACACACTATCAATTAGCTTTCTGTGTCAATTCAGTATTGATGCAGGAAGTTCCAGCCAGCAGGTTTCCTTCTGGTTTCCAGACATGCTAAAGGATTCCAACACCCATGGTCAAAAGTCAGACTTCATTAGAGTTCCTGCTTCTCCCAGATGACCTAGGCTGGGAAGAGACGGAAAAGCTGGAATAGAGACTGAGGATTGCTCAAGCTTTAACCCCACCACCTGCTTCTTATAACTTGGTTTTTTCATCTGTGAAATGAAACAAGTAAGATTTGAGGCAAATGGTAAGCTTGAGTGTTTTTCTAGATTCTGGACATAATGCAGGTAAAGTGCAAGGTTACATTTATCCACTAAAGGGATGATCATATCTGTCCCAGGAATAAGAATGGCACAGCCCAGTTTGGGTGATAAATACTAGCAAATGATTTCCGGGGAAAAAATGATCTGTCATTTTGTCATCACAGACAGGCAGGCTTGGGGATCGTGAACTGGCTGCCACTTTCTTCTCATTCATCTTCAAGACTCATGTCATCAAGTTGGCTTTATGAACACAGACTCCAGGAAAATGGGTCCTGCCTCTCATATCATTAAGGATACTGTCATGCTGCTGTTGGCTCCCCTACCGATGGTATTCTGCCAAATTCATTTAAGGAAACCCCAGACAATGTATTCACCCAGAATAAGCCTCTCAGGCACAGGATGGCTACAAGTTATGCCTCCAAGGTCACGACATCAAAACGCCATCTTGTGGAGGCAATATAGACCACAAAGGAGATATGTAGAAAAGGTTGACCAGTGGACTATAAGGCACTAATTGTTCACAAGGATAGGCATTGTCTTTGCTAACTCTGTAGGGCTTAGATGAGTTTAAACCCCTTTTCATTGCCAGTGTCCATGGCTTTGAATATATTGGTCCCAAATTACTAGCAAGCCACATCTCAGATACAAAATCATACTGTGTCCCTGAGAAGGTAAACTAAAGTCACAACCACAGCCACTGAAATATTACATGTTTCATGATTTGTAAAACATGATCAAAAGGTACAAAACTAGATACCAGAACCCATTGAAATTCCAAGAAAGCAGAGATTGCCCCGTGTTCTAAGAATCATACTTCATAACAGATTATGTCCTTGAAAAGCCTCAAAATAGAAAACAGGACATGGTCTTGGCCCTTACAGTTATACTCTCTATTTGTCTAATGGCAGATGAATTACATCATCAAACCAGGATGCTCTGTATAAGTGGAGTAAAAGAGAGTCATTAACAAAATGTTCCTGAGAGCTTTAAATTTTATTCTGACCTTAAAAGTCTTTGTTTCCATAAGAGATTAGACCTACCTTTTGGAAGCTATTGAGTCTAATAATCAGAAATGTTAAAATAATTTTACAGTATTAGGTGTCTAATGACCATAATATAACTCAAAATTTGATGACATCACCAACAAACTGTGTAACACTGACTGTAACCTCCCTTCTATTCCTGAATTTTCTCATCTACAGAGTAATATCAAAAACAAATAGCCGGGCTCTCTCGTGACTCATGGCTGTTGATTTTACATTGTTGATGGGATGTTGGCTTACAAAAGTAAAGATTAATACGATTTTGACGATATATAGTTTTTAAGGTTTTATTTTCCTTTATATGAGGACACACACACACACACACACACACACACACACACACACACACACACATCTGAGTCTGGAGGCATAGGCTTATACTACCAGACACCCAGGAAGTTGAAGCAGGAAAATCACAAATTCAAGGCCTGCCTAGGTTACAGAGAAAGTTCAAGGCCAGGCTGGACAACCTAGTGAAATCCTGTCTCAAAGTAAAATGTGCAAGCTAAGAGGTAGACCAGTTGTTAAACTGTTTGTTTTGCACATATGAGGATATGAGTTGGAGCTCCAGAATCCAGGTGGGGGAGAAAAAGCCAAGTATAGTGATACATATTTGTAACCTCAGGGCTGGGGAAGCAGAGGCAGGCTGTGTACTGGGACTTGCAGGGAAGTCAGACCCTCTAACATGGTGAGTTACAGGCCATTGAGAGACCTTGCTTCAAAATAAATGGATCACAGCTAAGAAATGGCCCTTGTATAAGGAACAGCCTTGAAAGCTGTCTTGTATGCTCTAAAAATAAGTGGAAGACATGTGCACCCAAATACACATAAACATGCAGCACATACATGCATATACAAAAATAAAAAGTTGAAACAGGTTAAGGATGTGGTGTCCCATGCGTATAAGCCAAGAACTTGAGAGGTAGAAGCAGGGGATCTGGCATTCTGTGTCATCCTCAGCTGTATAGTGAGCCCCAAGCTATCTTAGGTTTCATGAGACCCTGCCTCTAAGAATACCGCCCTCCAAAAAAATTCTGTAGTGCAGAGAGGCAGGAAGATCACTGTAAGTTGTAGGCTAGCCTGGTCTACATAGTAAGGTCCTGTCTCAAAGAGAAAGAGAGGAGGACTAGGAGTACAGTCTCATGGTACAGCACTTGAACAACTTGTGTGTGGCCATAGCTTCTCTCAACCCCCTGTAGCACTGGGGCAGATTTCATGAGTACCCACACATGACTCTCTGGTTGAAGAGATAGTGTTTAAATACATATATTTAATTTTGTTCCACTATGTGTTTGATATAGTAGAGCAAGTACTTAAAAGTCTAATCTCAATTGTGAATTACAAAGCTAAGGAAAAGTCCTCCTGTAAGACAGTTGCCTAAAGTAAGAAAAGAATGAAAAGGACAGGCTCAAAGTGTATGTGAATCAGTGTTTTGTGAAGTAGAGCCAATACCAAATGACAGTTCAACAGCTCACTAGGTTGAATCCCTGTTAAACCACTCAGTTCCCAGTTCACTGCAATGGAGCACAGACATCTGCAGCAGTGCACGGGCCTGTTCTTAGAAGAACTTGGACTCAATCTTTATGCGTAAAACCTCCATCTTTCTACTGAATTACAGAATTTTGGCCATATGTTGTTTCTTCACAAGTAGGAAACAATGAACAGTATATTAAAAGCCAGCTGTGAGCAGCATTGTGCTGAGTGAAAGACCACAATAGCACGAGGTTGTCCACTGATAGTTCAGATGTCCAAACATAAGACGAAACAAGAAAGACAAGCTACAGAATGGAACGGAGTGAGGAACTGAAGTTGAAGGTCGCAGCATCAGCTCACTGAATTCTCATATCTTTGTAATTACAATTTTTCAATTTGATAAATTATTTTACAATTCTCAGCTTGGAGAGATTTATAGACTGGTAACATGGCATAAAACTCCTGAGTAGCATTTCAACATTTGAAATGTATTTGAAAAACAATCCCATTACCAAACAAAAGAAAAAAGAAAAAGCCTCGTAACTTGGGGGTTACTAAGTAATAATTCCCGAGTTACTAGTGTGCCGCCACCAGAGGGCGCGTGGTGCTTGCCTGTAAAAATATACCTTACTGAGTTTTTTCCGCCTGTGCTCATAAATTTCAAACAAATGACTTGGAATCGTAGAATAAGCAACGGCCCTAAGCTCATTTAGCAAAGTTAACCGCCGTGAAGCTGTAGCCATGAGAAAGAAGTTGAGCAGACATTCTCCCGAAGCTGCCGCCTGCCGTTTCTGTTGCCTTTTATCCACCTTTAATACTCTTCTACTCAGACCTTGGGGCTGCATCCTCTTGCAACCCTGTGCCCACCTCCCTCCATTTCACTTCTGCAAGAAGCTTCTCTGAGTTCTCTTGTTTTTCCACAAGCTTCCAGCACAACGTAGGGCCCAGTCCTTGCCTATACGTGCCTAGCATGCTGAATGTGCTTAGTACGTAACAAGTTTGAGCTACTGAATCCTAAATCTGAGATACTGTTGGCATAAAGGAAATACAAACCTTTCCGCCGGTTTTTACTCAAAGTCTAGTGTCCATTGGCTTATAGACATGGCCATGAGTGAGTGCTCAGTGTGAATGAGACTTTTTCCCGTCTTTTAGAGACCTCCCAAAATAACTGAAGTAGCTTTGAATATAATATGAACAGGAAGGGACAGAAAAGGTGAATAATTTTTGAAGGAACGTTAAAGGCAGATAAAGCATTAAGGACACAGACTTATTGTCCCTTGTTCTCTTTAATCCATTGCCAAAGTCTATGTTCAAAACATTTAGATCTCTTAATTTACAGAGAATACGTAGATGATTGATTACTCATGTCTGCTGTGAGTACAGAGTACTGTTCAGCCACCCTTGTCTTTTTCCTTTTGCGTTGGCAAAACTAAAGCCCACAGAAGGGAAATAACCTGGTCAAGGTCACTTAGCGTAGGGAAGAGGGGGAGAGGGGGAGAATTTTCAGAGCATTATAACCCTGAGGCAGGTCAGTGCCCTGTTAAACATAGAACCATATGTTTCCTGTTCTGAAGGTCACAGTGACTCCCACATCAGGCAACTGGAACCGACAACAATCCGGGACAACTGGAATGCCTTGTAAATTTTTCTTCTTTTAAAAATACTTCATGGTTTCTTTTCCTATCCTATTTTTTTCTTGGGAGATCACTGCATGCTTTAAAGTGTGTATTCATAAAATATAAGACATAGCAATAGAAGAGACATAAATAGATTCCTCCATCTGCCAAAAGATACCCAGTATTTGAAAAGTGACAGTCTTCCCTCATTCTCTTGGTTTCTCTTTTGAGCTTCCCTGTGTATGTTCATATCCTCAGACATTGCGTTTCCTCTGCTTTGTGGATATTATAAAACACCGGAGCATGCAGGCTGTGTTCTGCTGCAATTTGAATTCTTTCATAAAACTGCATTTCAAACGTTTGCAAAATCTAAGTTTGGGATGGAAGGAATGTTATAGTAATTGCATGGTCTGGAGTAGGGACCTCCCTGCCACTTCCTAAGGCGGTTGACAATTGCTGAACTACCTTGCTAGCTGCCTAGGGCCTGGGACGTAGAGTTTTCTTCAGCTGAGGCGATGTACAGGTTAAAGCTAGAGCTGAACTGTTTAAGACAATGAAGGAGAGAGACTCAGCTTTGTGTCCTAGGCTCCCTTCCCTTAAAGGTGTGGCTCTCTCGTCTCTGAGCAGTTAACGAGTAAAGGCTTTTTCTTTCAAACAACGTGACTTTATGAGCCTGCCCAGGAGACTCAGACTTTCATCCAGCCCAGGATGATTAGAGAAAAGTGAACTACAGGCTCTGCTGCTATGACCTGCAACAGCGTGCTGCCCCTGGGCCCTCGTGCTTCTCCGCCCACACTGAAACCTGGCCTTCTTCCAGCTAGGGTTCTATTGGCGCTCCTTACTTGCCTAAGCCACCCTGGTTTCTCTCTTGCTGGGATCCCTGCTGTGCCAGCGTCTGTTCTTTCCGTCCTGTCGTTCTCCATGTTCTCAGTGTGCCCAACTGCCCTTCCTTCAGACTCTTCAAGGGCTTCCAAGTTGCGCTTAGAACAAAATCCAAGAGCCTTTGGAAAATGGCTGCCGAGCCTGTAATAGCTCCCCTCTCATCGGCTTCTCCATTCATCTGCTTTCCTGTCCTCCTTCCATGACAAGAGCTTGGCTATCCTTTCCCAAGCTTGGAGTGTCTTGGGGTAGCAGCTTTGTGAGGCAGGTGCATTCCCTCCCCCAGCGCTGTCTGTGTCTGTTGGCTTCCTATCTAGGTACAAAAGTCAGCTTCCCAGAACTGCTTCCTGGTTTACCCACCGTTTATCACCGACTGACTTTGTTGTTGTTGTTGTTTAATTGTGCCTTGATATTTGCTCTGAGATCTCGTCGTCGGGAACTCTGACTTTGCCTCCTCTGTTCTAATCTGTCTCTGAAGCATTTGGTGCAATGCTTGTCACACACTGGGAAGTCACTGTATAGTTTGCACGAGTGAATGAACTTAACAGTGTTTGGTGCAGTGTCTTAACATTTACTAGCAGCAACAAGGCCCAGACAGTGCTAGCAGGGATGCTCACACAATTTATGATTTCTTATTATCCTTGTCTTATTATTCTTGAGAAGGATTTTCTTTGCTATTTATATATATATTGAAATACATTACTTTCCACTTCCAGCCTGGCTTCATACTTGCAAAGCAACTCAATTACCTTGTACTTTAAATAAAGCTATCAACATGCTTAACTCTTCCCTCCCGTGTATATTACTGTCCAATGTCTAGGAACTGGAAAGAGTCAGAGGCCTAATCAGAGAGGCTGTACACATGTCACTGGTCTTCCCAATGCATTAACTACATGAAGCAACCAAGAAGGATGATCTTAAAACCATGATCAAATTCTGTCATTCTCTGGTCTTAAACTCCTTAAGGGCTGTCTTTTGCCTTGTCAAAAAAAGAATCCCAGATCTTTTATGGGACCCCAAAAGCAATCTATGACCTCGTCCTGCCACCACCCCAACCCCATGTCCCCTCGTTTTCCTGACTCCCACTGTGCTCATGCCAGATTTTCCCTCCTTTCCTTTGAAATACTCCAATTGAGAGAGGCAAACTGAAATGTTCTTGCTAACTGAGAAATAAGCAAAGCAAATGTTTGTTTCCACACACACTTGGAAAGTCTTTCTAGAGTTTTTAGTGCTAAATCTCTGGAGGTCAAAATCAACAAAGAAGTTAATAATGTTCTTTATGAACCAAAAGCCTAACGGAGCCTTGGCAGCACGTACTAGCTAATAACATCACCAAGTGTCAATGTTCAAGGTAATGGGAGAAGATGAAAGAATTCTACTATTGGATCTTTCCTGTATCCACAAAATTCAGTAAAATCAACTGGTTTTGTCTTGTGTGTGTGTGTGTGTGTGTGTGTGTGTGTGTGTATTTCAAGACAGGGTTTCTCTTGTAACCTTGGCTGTCCTGGACTCACTTTGTAGACCAGGCTGGCCTTGAACTCACAGTGATTCGCCTGCCTCTGCCTCCCAAGTGCTGGGATTAAAGGCACGCACCACCATGCCCTGTCTTGTTTTTGCCTTTTTAAGGAAAAGTGTGCTATATACGTGTATGTGTGTGTATCTGTGTTTGTGTTTGTGTGTGTGTGTGTGTGTGTGTGTGTGTGTGTGTGTGTGTGTGTGTGTGTTGCTCCAACTGCGGATAATGGAGAGAGATTCACATTGGCACATGTACACAGTATATTGATCTGGTTAGTGAAGCAAGTCTGATGTATGTTTATGTGTGTTTGTATGTGCAGTTCCATGCCATAGACAAGTTGTTTACGTTATCTAGCCCTTGAGTGGTCTCACACAGCTAAGTCTTTGGAACACATTATATGATTGTAAATCCTTATGTTGCTACTGCATATAAGAAAGGAAGTTTCTTAAGTAAATTTTCCTCTTTAATTGTATTTGCCTACTTTTTCCACACTTTGCTGCTCCAGTTAGTAAGACTTAAGTTCATAAATACTTACAGAGATCTTCTTTTCACCTCCAAGCCTGACATTTGAGGTCAGGCAGTGGCTGACAAGACCCCACTCATGTCACAGTGGTCATGCTTTGCCTCCTCGCTAAACTCTTCTTTGTGGACAAAAGGTATTTTTTAAATGGTTGTTTTTAATCTAGATGTCTAGACCCTGGACTTTAAATAAGCAGGGGCTTTCCAGAAACTTCCATTTTGCTCATGGTAAACATCACCTCTCTCAGAGCATGCTCTATCTTTCTTAAAAGGGTCCACAGAAATTGGATTTTCAAACAGAAGGCCTCTGATTTTTCCATTAAGAATGATGGCTTGAAGTGGGGGTGGGGGGGTGTGAGTGATTAGAGTCCCCATATTTCACTGACTTTGAAATGAAAGGTCAGTTTGTGCAATTTAAGTCCTCCATCAACATTGTCATCTGGAACAGGATCATCAATTCATTTCTTCTGAACTAAGTTCTGTGTGACCATAATACTAAGGTGGAGCCAGTGGCCTTGAATGAGCTGAAGTCCCATACCACTTATCCTCACATGAGATATCACCAGTATGCTTGGGGGCAAAAAGATTTAAGAGAAGTTGTGGGAGTTTCCAGTTGCACAGTTGCACATAGGGAGGAATACCCTTTTTTTTTTTTTTTTTTTTTTTTTAACAGTGTGAGAGATAAAAATGCAGAGAAAGGTGAGTCTCACCAAGAGATTCTTGGTCAATATATAAGATATTATAAGAATAATGAGTAAAAATCATCTACAACAAAAGACTTCTGGGTAAACCTAGTTTTTTAGAGGCAGTTGATGCACAAATCCAAATTTATTTATGACTATGCCTATGTGAATATGTGAAGGCTTGTCACATGTGTATGTGTGTCCAAACAGGCAAGAAGAGGGTGTAGGGTCCTCTGTGAGCTTTCTTACTTGGGTACTAGGAATAGAACTCAGGTCATCTGTAAGAGGATGATGCATACTGCCTGCTTAACCATATCTCCAGCCCCAGGACCAATCATATACTTGGGACTGGTTTTGTGTTAGTAACAATGTGGAAGGGAAGGGGTCTGTTATCAGGAAACTTCTCTTCTGACAACAAGTTCATGGAGTCTCATGTGTGTGTTATTGTGTCACACCAAACTGAACTTAAGAATGGAAGATGTATTTTTAAGCACTCATATTTATTTATTTATTTATTTATTTATTTATTTGCCTTCCAGATTAAGTGAATGTCTGTTGTCATCTGTCGTCTCTCCAGGGCCCAAAAGTAGATCTGCTTATATAGAAACTAAAAGTCAGAATTGAGCAAGGCTCTTGCTTTTTGTGTGGGCCTGTATGCCATGAGTCATGGCCAGAGAGTCTAACAGCTCCGGAACTAGTCTCTGTATGAATGAAAGAAGAGAAGGTGGTTACAATCCATAGAGTGGGTGAGATTATTAGAACTTTCATCATTATTTTTATTAAAAGTCTTCAAAATAAATTTCTCAAATGTCTTCCAAATAAAACACAAAAATTCATAATCAAGAAGCTTTCACATCATAAAGGAACTAGGGGAAATGTGCCCATACTTTCCATGTCCCTCACTCCTGCTTTCACCTCTCCCCCACCCCCCTTATTTTTCGCTCCGTCCTGAAGTGAAAAAGATATATATATGATCAAGAGAAGAGTCAAGACTAGGTGCAATCACAAGGATTTTCCAGAATCTCAAACCCAATCACCATGACAACCAATCCCTTGCAAAGGCCCACGTAGCTGCCCATGGTCGGCAAAGCAGCACAGCACTGAGAGAAGAACTTGGGAGCACATCTGTCTTTCCTCTCATTATCTGTCCTCTGCTGAGGGCCAGGAGCATCAGGCTGGCCACGTTCTTCAGGTCATGTTCAGCCCATCCCTGTCTAATTTGTCCACTATGCCCTGAGTTTCTTACAGACCACTGCTGGTCTTTCTATTATGGCCTGTCCTCCATACAGACAGATACGTGCATTCAAATGCTTATTTAAAATACTTAACAATATTTCCACACTGAACACGCATAGCATTTCTTGTCATCATTCCCTAAACATAAGTGCGACAACTAGTCACGTAGTGCTGTGATAGCTATTTTAATCTAAACACTGTTGTATGAAAACACTGCACTTTTATAAGGGACTTGAATATACACAGATCTTCATATCCAATGGGGTCCTGGAATTACTCTTACAGGGAGAGCAAGGAACGGCTGGCTATGTGTGTGTTCTCCCAGATTGCAGAATATCTTGATTATACATTGTCTGTGAGTGTCTACCAAGTTAAAATTTTTGAACTTTCAAGGTGTCAATGTTGTCCATTTTCTTAATGGATTACTGATTAGTGGGCTAAGAAGTCTGTACAAATGTTGAAGTGTAAGGAAATGCACACTCATGGGTAAAGGATAAATCAGTACAATTTTCCTAAAGAGGGATTTAAATACACATTTTTCAAAAGTGGGGTAAAAAAATGCCACTTCTGAACATTTACCCTGAGGATGCATCCTACATACATACAAGTAGCTTTGCTCTGTTGGTGCTTACAATACCACGTTGTGATAAACAACCCGAATTCTCACCAGTGAGTGACTGACTAATGAAATCATATGGGAGTGTGTGCTTGATAAATAAAGAGGGCCAAGTTGAAGAAAGCACTTGTCATACAAACACAAGGACTGTGATCCTCAAGAACCCATGGGTCAGGAAGGAGAGGGAGGCAGGCATAAGCGTGAAACAGTGGGGGTGGGGCAGCATATGCAAAAGCAGGAGAAAACATCTCATGTTTACCTCAGGCCTTCACATGTACACACACACACACACACAACTAGATAAATATGGTCCAATAAAAGAGAAGTGTTTTCAGCCTTGGAAAGGTGATATTTTTATATTAAGAAGAAAACTGTGGCTTGTGTATTATAATTCAAGTTTTGAAATAAAAGAATAGATTTTTGGTTTGGTTTGGTTTTTAGAGACAGGGTTGCTCTGTGTAGCCTTTGCTGTCCTGGACTCACTTTGTAGAGCAGGCTGGCCTCAAGCTAACAGAGATCCACCTGCCTCTGCCTCCCTGAGTGCTGGGATCATAGGTATGCACCACTGCACCCAGCTCAAAAGAAATGTTTTGTTCATAGAAGCTGTCAAAAAAAAAAAAAAATATATATATGTGATTACTTAATTACCTATATGACAACAAAGTGTTTTTTTTTTTAATATTAAGATACTGCAAAGTGAGATAAAACTTAATTAAAAATACATCCAGATGCCTTGGGCTAGCTTCTTTTCTCTCTGCAAGGCATGCCTTGGACTAGCTTCTTTCCTCTCGGCAAGGCAGTGAGGCAAAAGGCCACTGGGTTAGTATCTCATAGTTTTCAAGCTTAAGCAACTTCCTAGCTTTGTCAGTGGGACTATAAAGACACCTGCTAGGATAGTTTCCGGTATGGCAAGCTAAAGCATCCCATTACATAAGCAGTAATTGTCCTTACATCAGCTAACAAACTGTAAAAAGGACAGATGCTTCACTGCTTTGTCTTCAAAGCCCCTCCCTCTTACTGTGTGCATGCTCAGCTCAGTAGGTCATTTCCTCAAAGAGAAAGCTAAACTACGTGCCTCCATCCTGTTTGCCCTGAAAATAGTGACTGTGACATTTTTTTCATCATGAAGACCAATCTCAACTAAAGCATTGTAAAAACTGAGAACCCACATACACTTCCTTAGACATTCCTTGCCCCAAGTGTGCTTTCAAACTCTTCTTTATGTCATTATTAGGCTGCTTCTCCTATGCATGCTAATCTATCACCCTGGGGCTTGGTCTTTGAGGGTGAGGTGTTGTCACCAGGAGGGGCAAGGGCTTGGAGGACAGCCTCTCTGGAAGGAAAGTCGGTCCTGGCTTCTAACTATAAACAGAAATTAGTAATGTAGGAATAGAACAAATAAGCATCGTGATTGAGAGGCCTTTCCAAGAGTGCAGGCCTGGGAAGGAGGAAGAGCCAGACCCCTCCCCCTTGCTGAGGTTTCTAGTAGACTCTGGCAGCCAGAAGGTCCAGGGCAGACACAGCTGACTTTAGAATGCTGGTCCACATACCTCATAATGTTGTGCACTAGACAAGTTACAAAACTCTGTGAGCTCAGTTTTCCCACCAGAAAAGTGGGTGCTGCAAAATCTACCTAACATCATTGTTGGGACTAATGAGAGTTATACGGGAGCCCCTGAGCATACCACATACTTATGGTGCAGGTGATATGATGATGTCACCTGCAGAGGGGAAGAAAAGTCAAGCAGAGTACAGACAAGGTCTGTAGATTTCAGTATGCTCTCTTTTACTTTCACAATGCCATCCAGCATCCAGCAACCACAGCAGAAAGTATGGAATGCCTACCATCTCCAGGTAGATGTTTCCCCAGCCTTTCTGGGTAAGAAAGAATAGCACTCACTGTTTTTAGAGGCCACCTCCCTCTCCAGCCTCAGACGCTTTGTCTGCAATTGTCAGTGTAGGCTTACCATCGTGGGCAAGTGTTTCTGTGTCATCCGAATTCAACCAGACCCCCACCTTGTGGCTATGGCTTGAGGAATTCAGAGGCAGAGAATTTTTTTTTTTTTAAATAAAGGAGGAGACGATTAAAGAGAACAAGAATTACTAGTTGGAGCTGGCATTCTTCACGGATGGTGCATTTGAGTTACTGGAGTTTAATCATAAACTTTCATTGGGAAATACAAAACTCATTGATGCCCAGGAGTTTGACACTTGCAGCTTACCCTCCCCTCCCTTCCAAAGGAGGCCTCATTTGCTTGAGTAAGGCAATCAGGGAAACCAAGGTCACTTCTAGGGTCCTTCTTGGTCTTTCTGCATCACTTTAAAGATCTGCTCACACACACACACTCACACACACACACACTCACACACACACACACACACACACACACACACACACACGGGGGGGGGGGGGGGGGGGAAGAGGCGGGGAAGGGATGGAGGGAGGGAGCCCGTTACGGTTCTACACAATAAAGACAAAAGCAATGGCTAAAGCAAAGTGACAAAAAGCCTTTTTGAAGGAAAAGGCTCACTGGCCTGGAAGGAATCACAGACATCATGTCCCCTATCTGTCTGATAAAATTTCATCTAAAATCCTTCCTGGTTGAATGGAGAGCCAGCCAGTCCAAAAGCTCAACGGAAAGCCGAGATTCGTGTCTCAGTTCTTTAGTCCACCTCAACAAGAGATAAGAACTAAATGCTAATGTTATCAAAACTAAAAACATCCATTTCCTCAGCCCTTACAAATGATGAGCCAAGCAGACAAGGTACACATGAGTAAGATACTGTGCAACTACAAGTGGAAATGTTTTCCAACAAGTGCCTTAAGAAAAAGATCAAGGAGCCTCATGCATGACCACAATGGTACCAGATCACATCTAAGGAAGACTTGTATGGTCAAAGAACTAAATGAAACCAGTGTCCTCAGAGAGGTCAGGGCTAGAGCACATGGGCTTCACCAAGGAGTTTTGTCTTTTGTTGTTGTTGTTGTTGTTGTTGGAGTTGGAGTTTTGTCTTTCTCCTAAGAGCGGGGAAATGGATATTTGTGGAATCAAACAATAAAATAAGGTGAACAGCACAGGGCTTGTAGGCAACCACAGCATGAACCTCTGAAGGCCAAGGCTGCAGCTCAGCCTCTCTGAAAGCTAAACAGAGGCACAGAAAGATGACACTCTATCTACATTGCATCTCAAAGCCAGCCAGCCTTCCTCAGAAGTTAGTGCTGCGACCTTTTGAATCTGAAACACATATGGAGTTCCTCTGTGTTTCACCTCATGCTTGACTATGAATAAAATTCCTGAGAAGTGTTGAGAATAAAAGCCTCTTGGGTGGCACACTTAATAAAAACTAAAAATATCTATTACCCCATCCAAAGAAGTTGAAAAAGTTGTTGTGTCAGCATTCTTGGCGTTGCTGGTGGTCAAAGTTTGGGTGGCTTTGGAAACCTCTTGACTTTTTTAATGCATGTAAGTGTTTTGCTTGCATAGATATCTGTAAAACACAAGCATGCCTGCTGCCTGAGGAGATCCAGAGGCATTGGACAGCCTGGAACTATAGTTATAGGTAGTTGTATGCTACCATATACATGTTGGAAATTGAACCTGGGTACTCTGGAAGAATAGTTTGTGCTCATAACAGCTGACTTATCTCTCCAATCATCTCAGAGACTCTGTAACTCAGCAGAGACATGGCCACAAGCTGGCACTTATAATATATACCCCTTGGCTTGTTAGCTACTCATACATGCCCAACACTCCAACCCAACTTTATATCTCTAATAAATTATGCATTTTCTTTGGCTCCTAAGAACTGTATATGCCTTTTCTACTTCACAATATCGACTTTTGGGGTTTTTTTTTTTCTTTTTCTTTTTTTTTTTTTTTTTTTTTTTTTTTTAATTTATTCTTGTAAAATCTCAATGTTTATCCCATCCCTTGTATCCTCCCATTCTTCCCTCGCTCCCATTTTCCCCCTTTCCCCTCCCCTATGACTGTTCCTGAGGGGGATTACCGCCCCCTGCATATGCTCATAGAGTATCAAGTCTCTTCTTGGTAACCTGCTGTCCTTCCTCTAAGTGCCACCAGGTCTCCCCCTCCAGGGGACATGGTCAAGTGTGAGGCACCAGAGTATGTGAGAAAGTCATATCCCACTCTCCACTCAGTTGTGGAGAATGTTCTGACCATTGGCTAGTTCTGGGTAGGGGCTTAAAGTTTACCGCCTGTATTGTCCTTGGCTGGTGCCTTAGTTTGAGTGGGACCCCTGGGCCCAAATCTGCCTATCATAATGTTCTACTTGTAGGTTTCTAGGACCCTCTGGATCCTTCTACTTTGCTATTCTCCCATGTTTCTCTCATTTAGAGTCCCAATAGGATGTCCTCCCCTCTGTCCCAGTTTCCTGGTAAGTGAAGGCTTTTGTGGGACATGCCCCTTGGGCTAGTATGCAGATATAAGTGAGTATATACCATTTGAGTCTTTCTGCTTCTGGGTTAACTCACTCATGATGATCATTTCTAGCTCAATCCATTTATCCACAAATTTCGGGAATTCCTTGTTTTTAATAGCTGAGTAGTATTCCATAGTGTATATGTACCACAGTTTCTTTATCCATTCTTCTACTGAGGGACACTTAGGCTGTTTCCATGTTCTGGCTATAATGAATAAGGCTGCTATGAACATGGTTGAGCAAATTTTCTTGTTGTGTGCTGGAGCATCTTCTGGGTATATTCCAAGGAGTGGAATAGCTGGATCTTGAGGAACCCCTATTCCCATTTTTCTGAGATAGCACCAGATAGATTTCCAAAGTGGCTGTACTAGTTTGCATTCCCACCAGCAATGAAGGAGTGTTCCTCTCTCCCCACATCCTCGCCAGCATGTGGTGTCGTTTGAATTTTTGATCTTAGCCATTCTGATGGGTGTAAGATGGAATCTAAGAGTTGTTTTGATTTGCATTTCCCTGATGACTAAGGAGGTTGAGCATTTCTTTAAGTGTTTCTCAGCCATTTGATATTCCTCTGTTGAGAATTCTCTGTTTAGTTCCAAGCCCCATTTCTCAATTGGGTTATTTGGTTTGGTGGTGTTTAATTTCTTCAGTTCTTTATATATTTTGGATATTAGACCTTTGTCCTATGTAGGGTTGATGAAGATCTTTTCCCAGTCTGTAGGCTGTTGCTTTGTTCTCTTGACAGTGTCTCCTGCCTTACAGAAGCTTCTCAGCCTCATGAGGTCCTATTTATTAATTGTTGACATTAAGGCCTGGGCTGTTGGTGTTCTGTTCAGGAAGTTGTCTCCTGTGCCAATATGTTCCAGGCTCTTCCCTACTTTTTCTTCTAAGTGACTTAATGTCTCTGGTTTTATGTTGAGGTCTTTAATCCACTTGGATTTGAGTTTTGTGCAAGGTGACAAATATGGGTCCAGTTGCATTTTTTTTACACATAGACCTACAGTTAGACCAGCACCATTTGTTGAAGATGCTATCCTTTTTCCATTGAATGGATTTGGCTTCTTTGTCAAAAATCAAGTGACCATATGTGTATGGATTCATTTCTGGGTCTTCGATTCGATTCCACTAATCAACCAGCCTGTTGCTGTGCCAGTACCATGCTGTTTTAATTACTATTGCTTTATAGTTTGAGATCAGGTATGGAGATTCCTCCGGAGCATCTTTTATTGGACAAGATTGTTTTAGCTATTCTGGGTTTTTTGTTTTTCCATATGAAGTTCAGAATTGAACTTTCAATGTCTTTAAAAAATTTTGTAGGTATTTTGATAGGGATTGCATTGAATCTGTAGATTGCTTTTGGTAGGATGGCCATTTTTACTGTTAATTCTCCTGATCCATGAGCAAGGAGGATCATTCCATCTTCTCAGGTCATCTTCAATCTCTTTCTTCAGAGTTTTGAAACTTTTTTCAAACAAGTCCTTCACTTGCTTAGTTAGAGTGACTCCTAAATATTTTATATTGCTTGTGGCTAATGTGAAGGGTATGGTTTTTCTAATTTCTTCCTCTGCAAGCTTGTCATTTGTATATAGGAAGGCTACAGACTTTTTTGAGTTAATTTTGTATCCAGCCAATGTGCTGAAGGTGTTTATCAGCTTTAGGAGTTCTCTGGTGGAATTTTGAGGGTCACTTATGTACACTATCATATCATCTGCAAATAGGGATAATTTGACTTCCTCCTTTCCCATTTGGATATCCTTGATCTCCTTTTGTTGTCTTATTGCTCTGGCTAGAACTTTGAGTACTATATTGAAGAGATATGGAGAGAATGGGCAGCCTTGCCTTGTTCCCAATTTTAGAGGAATTTCCTTGAGTATCTCACCATTTACTTTGATTTTGGCTATTGGCTTGCTGTATATAGCCTTTATTATGTTGAGGAAAGTGCCTTGTATCCCCAATCTCTCTAAAATTTTAAACATGAATGGGTGTTGGATTTTATCAAATGCTTTCTCTGCATCTAAAGAGACGATCATGTGGTTTTTTATTTTCAGTTTGTTTATATGGTGGATTACATTGATGGACTTCTGTATATTAAACCATCCCTGCATGCCTGGAATGAAGCCTACTTGGTCATGATGAATGATATCTTTGATGTGTTCTTGTATTCATTTTGCAAGTATTTTATTTAGTATTTTTGCATCTATGTTCATAAGAGAAATTGGTCTGAAATTCTCTTTCTTTGTTGAGTCTTTGTGAGGTTTAGGTATCAATGAGACTATGGCCTCATAGAATGAATTTGGTAATGTTCCTTCCATTTCTATCTTTTGGAGTAGCTTGAAGAGTATCGGTATTAGCTTACCCTTGAAGGTCTGGTAGAATTCTGCACTGAAACCATCTGGCCCTGGGCTTTTTTTTGGTTGGGAGACTATCGATGATTGCTTCTATTTCTGTAGGGGAAATGGGACTATTTAGCTTGTTTATCTGTTCTTCACTCAACTTTGGCAAGTGAAATTGATCAAGAAAATTGTCCATTTCCCTTAGATTTTCAAATTTTGTGGAGTATAGGCCTTCAAAGTAGGATGTTATGATTCTTTGTATTTCTTCAGTGTCTGTTGTTATGTCTCCCTTTTCATTTCTGATTTTGTTGATTTCAATACTGTCTCTCTGCCTTTTAGTTAGTTTGGCTAACGGTCTGTCTATCTTGTTGATTTTCTCAAAGAACCAGCTCTTGGTTTTATTGATTCTTTGGACTGTTTCTTTAGTTTCTAATTTGTTAACTTCAGCCCTGAGTTTGATTATTTCCAAACGTCTCTTTGGGTGTTTCTGCTTCTTTTTTTTCTAGGGCTTCCAGTTGTGTCATTAAGATGTTTATGTGTGATGTTTCCAGTTTCTTTTTAAAGGCACTTAGTGCTATGAATTTTCCTCTTAGCACTGCTTTCAATGTATCCCACAAATTTGGGTATGTTTTTCCTTCATTTTCATTGAATTTCAGAAACTCCTTGATTTCTTTCTTTATTTCTTCCCTTACCCAGGTGTCATTTATCAGAGAGTTGTTTAGTTTCCACGTATGTGTAGGCTTTTTGTTATTTCTGTTGTGTTGAATTGCAGCCTAAGACCATGATGATCTGATAGGATACAAGGTATTATTTCAATCCTCTTGTATCTATTGAGGCTTGCTTTGTGACCTAAGATGTGATCAATTTTGGAGAAGGTTCCATGGGGTGCAGAGAAGAAGGTATATTCTTTCTTGTTTGGGTGAAAGGTTCTATAGATATCTGTTAGATCCATTTGATCCATGGCATTGGTTAATGATGTTATTTCTCGGCTGAGTTTCTGTTTCAATGACTTATCCTTCAGTGAGAGTGGGGTGTTGAAGTCTCCCACTATTATTGTGTGGGGATCGAGATGTGATTTAAGCTTTTTTAGCAGATCTTTTACAAATGTGGGTGCCCTTGTATTGGGAGTATAGATGTTCAGAATTATGATGTCATCTTGGTTGACTTTACCTTTGATGAGTATGAAGTGTCCTTCCTCATCCCTTTTGATTAATTTTGGTTGAAAGTCTATTTTGTTCGATATTAAAATGGCTATGCCTGCTTGCTTCTTGTGACCATTTGCTTGGAATATTTTTTCCAACCTTTTACCCTGAGGTAATGCCTTTCATTATGGGTGAGATGTGTTTCTTGAATGCAGAAGAATGTTGGATCTTGTTTATGCACCCATTCAGTTAGTCTGTGTCTTTTTATTGGAGAATTGAGACCATTGATGTTGAGAAATATTAATGACCAGTGACTGTTAAGAGTCTTAATTTTGATGTTGTTTCCAGTCGAGCATTTGTGTAGTTGTGTTTTTTCCATGGCATAGTTATATATTTCCTGAGTAGTTTTGGTTGTAGCTTGACGCTTTGGGATGGAGTTTTCCTTCTAGTACCTTCTCTAAAGCTGGATTTGTGGATAGGTACTGTTTGAATTTGTTTTTGTCATGGAATTTTTGTTTTCTCCATCAATGGTTATTGATAGTTTTGCTGGGTAAAGTAGTCTGGCCTGGCATCTGTGGTCTCTTAGGGTTTGCAGGATCTCTGTCCAGGCCCTTCTGGCTTTGATGGTCTCTGCTGAGAAGTCGGGTGTAATTCTGATAGGTTTGCCATTAAATGTTATTTGGCCTTTTTCCCTTGCAGCTTTTAATATTTTTTTCTTTGTTCTCTATGTGTTGTGTTTTGATTATTATGTGGTGGGCAGTTTTTCTTTTCTGGTCAATTCTATTTGGTGTTCTGTAGGCTTCTTGTATGTTTATAGACATCTCTTTCTTTAGATTGGGGAAATTTTCTTTTATGATTTTGTTGAGAATAGTTTCTGGGCCTTGGAGTCTGATATCTTCTCTTTCTTCAATGCCTATTATCCTCAGATTTCTTCTTTTCATGGTGTCCTTAATCTCTTGGATGTTTTGTGTCAGGAGTTTTCCAGATTTGGCATTTTCTTTAATGGTTGATTCAAGATCTGTGATTGTATCTTCTAGACCTGAGATTCATTCTTCCATCTCTTGGATTCTGTTAGAAAAACTCACCTCTGTGTTGCTCGCCTTCTTCTCTGAGGTCTCACGTTCTCGCTTTTCTTCTGTCTGTGTGTTTATCATTGAATCCATTTTCATTTTCAGATCTTGAACTGACTTTTTGATTTCTTTCATCTGATTGTTTGTGTATTCCTGAGTTTCTTCCATTGCCTCTTTATAGGTCTTCAGAGCTTGAACCTTTTTATTCATTTTTTTCATCTGGTTGTTTGCATTTTCCTGCAATTTTTCCAGTTCCACTCTATGTGCTTCTTTTATGTCTCTCACCTGTTTGGCTGGGTCTTCCTGCATTTGATTACGAATTTTATTTGTTTCCTCCATTATCATCCTCATTACTAAGGATTTGAGGTCATTTTCTTGTATTTCCATTGTATTTGCGTTCTCTGGGTTGTTTTCTTTGGGATAGCTGGAAACTGGAGACGCCATGTTTTGGGGTTTTTTTTTTTTTTTGCATATGCTTTTACGCTGTCCTTTAGACATCTTGCCGTCTTTGTTTTTGTTGGGTAGCTTCCAGAGTTGGATAGAGGGAGTCTGATGATAGATTCACTTGTTTTCTCACGATTTCCCTAGGCTGGAAGCTCTAATGCTTCACTGGTGTGGATGGCAGGAGGTTAGCCCTGTCGTTTTGGACTCTCACAGCCAGTGCTCCTCAGCTCCCCTGTGCTGTGGGTCCTGCGATCGTTCTGGGTCTCTGAATGCGCATTGGGTCAGGCCAAGGTATCCACAGCCTTCTGGGTTCCCTGCCAAGTCCAGCCAGGAACACTGGGCCCAAACCACGGGCCAAAGTCAGCTAGATTCTCAGGGCTCGAACCGTCTGCCGAGCTCAGCTAGGGATTCTGGGCCCAAAATGCACACAGGGTCCAGCCAGAATTTTTGGGCTGGGACTGCGCACCAAGCTCAGTTAGGAGCTTTTGGCCCAAAGTGTGTGCTGTGGTCAGTTATTGACTCAGGGCCCAAACTGTCCGCCAAGCTCAGCGAGGAATTCTGGATTCAAACTGCACACTGTGTCCAACTAGAGTCTTAGAGCCAGGACTGTGCCTAAAGCTCAGCTAGAGTCACTGGGCCCAATCTGTCTGCCAAGCACAGTTAGGGACTCTTGCCCCAAACTGCACGCCGAGCTCCACCCGAGTCTCCGGGGCAGAATTGTGCACCAAGTTCAGCCAGTGACTCTGGACTCACACTGTGAGCTGAGTTCAGCCCGGGACTCTGGACCTAAACTGGGTGGACAGTCCAGCCAGAGTCCTATGGCTGCCGAGCCTGTGCGCACAGCTCAGCTAGAGTCTCTGGACCCAATCCACCTGGCAAGTCCAGCCAGGGCCTCTGGGCCGAATCTGCGTGCTGACCTCAGCCTGGGTCAGTACCCCAGAACTGCCCGCCGAGCCGAACTAGTGTCTCGGGCAGAGCTGCTTGCTGAGCTGACTTTTGAATACAGAGATAAATGAGCATTTTGTTTAATTGAATCGCACTCTCTTTAACAATTGAATATTGGATATTTCATAGATCTTTGATTTCTAGTCAGAATCTATAAATAGACAGACAGACAGATGATAGACAGACAGATGGATGGATGGGTGAGAGGGTCTGGTTTGAATATACCACAAGAACATGTGAAAATCAGTGCTTACTTCCAGCTGGGAGTTCAGCAGATGCTTCACTGAGAGTGAGGCATTCCTATAGACCTGACAAGTGAGAAGTTTATCAAGGTGGCAATAATAACGGGGAAGCCTGCAAAACAAACAAACAAACGAGTAAGCAAGCAAACACAACAAAACCACTTGGAAACGTTTACTGAAGTCATTTTGCATAAGGTTGGCATTGAGTATCAGGAAAGAGTCAGGGCTTCTAATTCTACCTTCCACCTTGCTGACTCTGCTACGCTTCCCTCCTTACATGTAATTCCTACGTCTTTAATGGTTAGGTCTTCTCTTACCACGTCCAAATGAGAGAATGCCTAGGGGAAGCTAAGGACTATCTCCTGTGCTAGCTGACAACACTGAGCACATTTTTTATCTCTGGATCAATCATCAGATCATTTAGGAAACAAATAATGAGACCATGCACTAATCCAGATGGCTTCCTGTTGTTGTTGTTGTTGTTGTTGTTGTTGTTGTTGTTACACAAACCAAACAGCATATGTTTATTTCCTAACCATCTCATTATTTAGCATCTACATCGGGCTGGAGAGGTAACTCCATCCATAATGCCCTTGCCTTCTAAGCAGAAGGTTATTAATTCTATCCTCAGAGCCCAGGCTTAAAAACAAAACAACAAAATGTAGGTGTTGGGACACGTTCTTATAATCCCAGCACTGGAGAAGTAGTGACAGGTGAATCTCTGGGTGCCCTGGTGGACCAGCTCAGTCATCAAGCTGTCTCGGACAAGAAAAAAAGAACACCAGAGCTTTGCCTCTGGCCTCCACATGCAGATGCATGCTTGCTCATGTACTCTGTTCCCCCAACAACACATAGTACATATGTGCATCAGACATTTATGTTCAACACAGATGCATTTTGATTTAAAATGACAGAGAGAATGGACACTATTCAAAGTCTAATTGTAGGACGTGAATAATATTAATGCATGTCATAGTGTATGCGTGGAAGTTTAGCAATAATGCAAAATGACATGTGCTATGCTTTTACGTGTCAAAACTCTAACTCTGAAAGCTGTTGGGTTCTGTGGCAACTGAAGCCAGTGATCTCTATGGTGGCCAAGGACCCTCCAATTCTATTAAACATGACTGCCACAGATTAGCAACTCACTAAGTAGAAACATTCTGTGTTCTATATACTGACATGTTGATAGGCAAGTGAGGCATAGTGGTCCATATTCACACAAAAAAAGGCAATAAATAGTTATTTCTGGAACTGGCTTCTCCTAAGATGATTGAGCACTAAGGTGCCATCACAAGAAGAGCCTCTAATTGGCCAAACAGGAAAGACATTCATCTAGAGTCAACCAAGGTCTTCAAGGAACAGGCTTTTAACTGGCCTCTTTTGGAAAGAGATGCCAGATCACAAGGAGTTCCATATCTGCTTCAAACAAACTTTCCACTAAACTCTTTGTGTTCAATATCATCTCTTACCCCTTACCATGTGTACACACACACACACACACACACACACGGGGGGGGGCGGTGGGGGGAGAGAGAGACAGAGACAGACAGACAGGCAGACAGACAGAGCCAGACACAGAGACACAGACAGACAGTCAGAGGAGAAACTAAGACCCATCCTGCTCCATGTGACTGCTAGGAATTATGAATAATTGCAGCTCCAAAAAATACATGACTTACTCCAGCTACTAACTCCCAGCCCGTGTGCACAGCTGACTGTGCCTTTGCTGCCATCCAGCCAGAGAAGGAATCCAATGGTGGAATGACCCTGTTCTCACCATCTACTGCAATCCACATAAGAAAGACCTAGCACCTGACCAAATGGTACCAAATGTTTCCTGTGCCCAGTCTAATAAATACTCTTCTGTAATAAAAAGCACGGTCTAGTTCAGGGGTGGAGAGGCCCCCGGTGTCACTGGAGAAAGTTTTCTTATTTGAAAGAATACGTGTGGCCTGGCAAGAACTCAGCCCTCCTCCTCCTCCTTGGCCTTGACAGTATCACAACAAACAGACCTAACCAACAACCCTCCCCCAGACACTTGCGGCTGCCTGGAAAATGAGCATGACAGTAAACACATGTTGTTTCTCTTGGGACCTAAGTAATCAGATTACCTGCCTCAGATACATACCAGTGGCTTTACAGTGAGGCGATTTGGAAATTAAGCTCTCCGAAAGTTCTTGCCATTGTTTGTTGGGGTCTAAAATTACTCTGCATACCTTGCAATCATGTAGAACAGAACATCTCTTACTCTATTGTCCCCTGCCTCAGAGAAGCTAACTGCCAGCCTTGTTCTTGTCAAGGAGCCCAAACATTATCATTCAAAGGCTGTATTTACAAATGGAGCAGGACAGCCATAAAACCGATGACCTTGCTGCTTCTGGAATCTCATAAAAAGTTTCCAAGCTGCTCCTCCCCAGAGCAAATAAGGGTGTTGCAGTTGCTAGTCCTTTGGCAGCGCTCCAGCTGGGGCTATTACGTTCCTCCCTCATAAACTTTCCTCTGAGCTCCGAATACAGACTTGCCTGCTTGTCTGGGCGCTTAACTCTGGGAATGCTGCTGTGTTTGGAGCACTTAAAGCCAGATGTAGGAGCAACATAGAAGAAAAACTCAGGGAGAGAGAGAGAGAGAGAGAGAGAGAGAGAGAGAGAGAGAGAGAGAGAGAGAGAGGAAGTGACTTGGACACTGTGTTATGTATGGGCCAGACAGCACACAATTTCCTTGTTCAAGCTTTGTAAAATATTCGCAAAGCTTTCTTCCATGTTCCCATGCCTTGAAGGGCTGAATCTGGCATTTCTTTGTTAAAATAACAGTGTGTGTGTGTGTGTGTGTGTGTGTGTGTGTGTGTGTGTGTGTGCGTGCGCGTGTGTGCGTGTGTGTGTGTGTGTGTGTGTGCGTGTGTGTGTGTGTGTGTGTGTGTATGTGTGTGTGCTCACTTGCTCACATGGTTCCCCTGGCCTGCACAACCTAGTTTGCCTGCTGATACAGGTGAGGTGGAGGAAAGTCAGGGAGAGTAATGAATGAGTCAGAGGAAGGCTTCTGAGAACCTATTGTTTTACTGATGAGGAGCATCTGGCTTAGCTGACAGGTGTCTTTTACTCTTTTCCTTACTTGCCTTTTTGAGCAAGGATGTAGGGCTTAGAGGAGCAGCTTTCATGTCATAATCAAAGGGAGAAGGTACAAAGTAGAAAGGAGAGCAGAGCCACCGTGTGGAAAGTCTCTGAGAGATGTTCTCCCAACTCCAAAGTGCCTATGCTCAAGTTTACTATTTGAGAGAGAGAGAGAGAGAGAGAGAGAGAGAGAGAGAGAGAGAGAGAGAGAGAGAGAGAGAGAGTTCTTATAGTGGTAGAAAGACTAAAAGGAATACTTACTTTACTGTCTTCTTAGGGAGGGACTAAAATCTTTTTTTTTTTTTTCTTTCTCCAAACAATGGAAATGGGAAAAGGTGACAGAAAACCTGAGCTGTGACCATAGATTGTCCTATAAGACTTTGTGGAAAGGATTGTAAGCTTTGTCACAGGTGAAAGCAGTCTTGGCGGGCTTTGCCCTTGGACTCACCATGGATACTCCCTGAGATTAACCTTGAGATAGACTGGGTGGAGCGATCCTGGGCCTGGAATTCAGGAAGCGGACCTGGGGATTCCACCTGGACTACTGTGTTTTTAATTGACCCTCGATGGGAGGAGACCCGCCCTTGCACGAGAGAGATAGTCAGGCGAGAGGAGAGAGGAGCAGCAGGGTCAGACAGGGCTTGAGCACACGCACGTGGATCAGGAAAAGGATCAGAGAACAGGCCGGTCCAGCTCGCAGGCTAAAGACACCTAGGGACCCGTCCGGTGGAACAGATACCGGAAGATTCACTCTTGTTTCTTTTAACCTTTTTTCCCTCTTGTGTAAGATAGTTGGGTTGTATAATAAAGTTTAATTGTTTAAAAACAGAGCCAATAAGACTTCATCTAAATAGAAGATATAGTCCAGCGAGCTTTCTGGCTAACAACAGAGTAAGCAGCTAATGGACCAAATAATGCTTCCTTATGAGAGACGTTCATGGGGCAAGGAACTGAGGGAGGCTTCATGGAATTAAGAGCAACCGCAAGTCTGTCCCCAGTACATCAGAAGCTGCTCCCAAACCATTCACTGAGGATCTCTAACTAAGGATGCCTCCAACTGAGAGCACAGCCCAACCAATACCCCCAGGGCAGCTTTGTGAAATCCTGCTTGAAGGACCCAATCCAGTCATGCCCAGACTCAAGACCCACAGAAACTTAATCAGTAAACACTCTCAAGTCACTAACTTGGTGGCAATTTGTTATGCAGCAATATCACATTTAAACACACTCCTTGATACTACCCTAGCCATCTTCTCTTACACGCAGAAAAATGAAATGTGTTTGGTAGATACACAGATGACGAATGTTGGCGGTCTCCACAATGTGTTGAGGGCTGGAAGTGCATGCTAAGAGAAGACAGGGGATCAAGGATTGTTATGGGTTAAACAGAAAGCTGGCCTCTTATATTTTTCTCAAAATAGAACTGGCCATTCTCATTCACAAAGCTTTTAGAAGGCAGCTAGACAGATGCCTCAGTGGCAAAAGGCATGTTCAATTTCCAGCACCAACATGGCAGTTCACAGCCATCTGTAAGTGGCCTCCAGGGCACTAGGTACATACACGATGCACAGACATACGTGCAGGTAAACACTGTTACACATAAAACAATACTTTCGTTTTTGAAAAGGCTTTCAGGTGATGAAGCCTGCCTGTCTAGCACACATAAGGCCATGACTTTAACCCCTAGTGTAAATCAAGTGCAGTGGGACATGTCTGTCATCCCGTACCACTCAGGAGGTGGAAGTGGAGGCAGGAGAGTCAGAAGTTCAAGGTCTTCCTCATCTAAATAGTGACTTGAGTAAAATGCTTTTAGCCATCAGGTCATTAAGAACTAGGAAAAAACTGTTAACTAAACCCGTGTGTACATCTTTGGCTGATCTAAAGCAGGAGACCAGATAACCTTTTTCTTTTTAAAGTTTCCAGATTTTCTAGAAAATTTTGTACCCTAAACGTCTCTGAGAGCTCTGAGAGCTCACCCATATAGGAGCTGCTGTCTCCTTGCACTTATCCTACAAGCTAGGAATACATATTACTCTCAGAGGATACAAGAGAAAGCTGAGACTCAAAGAGGTGAAATGGCAGGGCACTAGGTGGCAGAACTCAAAAGCAAGCCATCTAAGGTATCGAATCATTGCCCTATTCATTAGGTGGTAAAAGATGGAAATAGAGGAATATAGTAACAAGAAAAAGGAAGAAGCCCTTTACTATACTCCAAATGCCTGAAGGAAAAACCACAAATAACTTTTTTGATGTATTTCCTAACACAATAGTAGAATAGTCAGATGTGCACTGTCTTCTTTCCATTGATATGCTATAAGGTCAGTGTGTGTGTGTGTGTGTGTGAGAGAGAGAGAGAGAGAGAGAGAGAGAGAGAGAGAGAGAGAGAGAGATTAATTGGGACATAAGATAACTTACTAAATTCTTCCCCAGATAGCAGGTAATATAAGATACTTTTCACTAGAGTGGTTAGGAATAAAGCTATACGCAGCTTCTTTGCACATAAAGTTTTGCTCGTATTTTAAGTTTCTATGTTAAGGGCCAGCAAAATGGCTCAGTGGGTAAAGGTATTTGTTGCCAAGCCTAATAATCCAAGCTCAATCCCAGGGACCCACGAAAAGAACCAACTACCAAAAGCTGTCCTCTGGACTTCACACAAGCATCTTGGCGTACAATGCACCTAAACACACACACACACACACACATACACACGCACACACACAAATATGCACACACACACACCGTATCACATCACAAAACATCATATCACAACAAAACTTAATATTTTTAAAGTCTCTGTGGTAAGATTGCATCCTCCAAGTGGTTGAATCCCAAAAGAGTCTCCTAATGGAGGCACTGCGCTCCATGTCCTGCTCGGCTCTAACACAAAGTTACCTCTATGAAGCTTTGAAGACAAGAGAAAGATGTTTATCTCATGTATGTTTCCATAGGTTATGTTCTTTGTAAGTGGCGCTGGCATGTTCCTTTAGAGGGATAGATTTTTATTGCCATCTGGAGGAAAGTCCTTCTCCCAGTAGCTATAAAATGTAAGGTTAACTCCTGTAGTGTTTGTTTCCTACGTTGTCTCACAGCCATAGCCCCAGTCCTTTTCACAGGTTCCTAAATAAACACAGCACTGTCCACTGTTGGCAGACCCTAGCTTCCACCCACGTTTCTTCATTCTCATTAGTATTTACCATTTTCTCCATTTTCCCAGCGCACTGAAAAGGTGGCCATCACTACAAGCACAAAAATATGCTGTTTGTTAAAGCCATAATAACTGAAACTAAAAGGCATCGCTGCAATGCTGCACGACCCAGGAAAACCGGTTTTCATTCCATCTTCCTCAGGTATGTTTTTAAGTAAGATGACAGGCCCAGCCATGAGAATGGAAAGGAATCTTTAAAAGGCAGATCATGAAAATAGATGGCATTTTCTAGATACTGTGTGCCGTACACTAGGCTAAACACTCCACATGGATTGTTTCCTGGTATTTTTGCTAGTGTAATAATAATGAGGTTTTAAGTTTCCATTTCTCTGAATCAAACCAAACATCAATTTATTGAGCTCTGGGCAAGCCTTTCTTATTATTTTTACTTGAATTACATTGTCATACAGTAAATTGCAGCAAATCAACATCATTTAAAAAAAAAAAAAAGTCAGTGCCTAGAGAAAGGATAGCCTTGCAGCATGGTCACACAATGGCAGGGCCAAACCACCCAAGGATTTTGCTGAAGTACTACTGAGAGTTCAGGCCACAACTGTAACCTTGGCCATTTGATCTAGGGCTAAATAGCTGATGGACAACCTTGATACCCAACCATACAACAAATGAAGTCATCCTGGTCCAGCTGCTGGGAGCTCAGGCAGATACCTAGCATGCTTAGAGGTGTGGCATGCATATGGGAAGAGTGACAGACAGAGGTGACCTAGCTTGAGCCTAGCATTGGGACGGGCTTTCCAGAGCCAATGAAACTCAAGAGAAGGGGAGCAGATGTCATGGTATAGTAGAAACCTTATAATGCAAAGCTATAGAGGGCTATCAGAGGTTTCCCTGGGCTAAGAATGGATGGAACACAAAGTTTTAAAAGGGAGCTGGCAGAGGTGAATCTCAGTAGGTCAGCCAGGTCAGCATCTAAGGTCTGGTAAGACCAGTTTAAAATTCATCCAACTTTACTGTAAACTAATATCCATTACCTGTTCACAATGGGAAGCCATGACAATTCACACCTAACAGAAACACCAAGCACGGAGCTGAACTGCATGTGAGCACAATCAATCTCAAGATTCAGACTTCAGTGAGCAATGCTTATCAATCAAGTGTGTGCTGAACCCACTTGGGCTCAGGAGCCAACAGCTAGCTAATCCTGAAGAGTTGGGGATGCCTGCAAAGCAGGTGAAGTTGGCTTGAGTTTTGATGGAGAAGTGTAACGGTGGCCTTGCCGAGTATCAAATGGCTTGCTCTTCTCTGCAGTTTTCTATTACCCACACACTGACATCTTAGGAATTTATTATGTGCCTCAAGACTTCCCACTTGAGAGAATGCCCCAAATTCATACCTTTGTCTCTATTTTTATTATTTAATTAATTTGGGGCTGTTTGTTTGTTTGTTTTGAGACAGGGTCTTTCTATACAGTCCAGGCTGTTTTGGGGTTTATTATGTGAGAAAAGGCTAGCTTGAACTCAGAGAAATCTTCCTACTGGAGTTAAGGCCTTTGCCCTCACACCCAGATTTGTGTTATTTTTATCAGTGGTAAGTTTTCATAGTATAATGCTAAGCCACCTTTCCGAGGTTATGTGACAGAAATCATCCCCCTGCCTCCAAAAACCTTCTTGCTTGATAAAAGAATATTAGCCTACTCAAGACTCATCATCCCAGAAGAGGTGAAGCAAGATTGGTCTAGGTAAGTCACAGTTCTTTCACTGCCACTTGTCAATATTCTGTTCCCAAGAATACCTGGATACTGAGTGGCCACATGATGCTAGGGGTTTGTTGTTATTGTTGTTGTTGTGGTGGTGGTGGTGGTTGTGGTGGTGGTGGTGGTGGTGGTGGTGGTGTGTTATATTTTATTTCCATTTCTCTGTGTAGCCTTGGCTATCCTGGACTCGCTTTGTAGACGGGTCTAGCCTCGACCTCAAAAAGATTCTCCTGCCTCTGCCTCCCTGAGTGTGCCACCTCACCCGGCTGCTCCTTCTAACTCTAGTACTCTAATCCATCAAAAGAGTAAGCTGCTTCAAACTCCTATTCCTATCTCCTCTCACTGTTATAACTATGAATACTACTGTGATATATGGAGATGTGGCAGTCGTCTTGCAGCCATGAGGTAGCAAGGCAGAAGACTTGATGATTTACATAAGTATGAAAGACAGAAAAGAGCTTACCATTCAACCACACTGTTAAACTACTGTTGTCACCTTGAACTATTTGTCCCTAGACTTTTTAGTCTTGGGGCTGAAACATCTCAATGGCCTAGTGTCAGAGTTCCTTGTTCCTAGTCACCAAATAAGTCCTAAATTATATAAATACTCCTGAAAGAGGATAATTTGCCTCCTTACTAAACTTTGGAATACTACTAGATATGAGAGAGAGAGAGAGAGAGAGAGAGAGAGAGAGAGAGAGAGAGAGAGAGAATGCATGGAAATGTCCCTTCTACCCACAACCCTGGAAACACAAAAGTGCCTCCTGTGAAACTTCTCCATGCAGTGATTCTTTCCTTGGCTGTCAGGGGAGATTTAGTTTTCTGGTTCACTGACCCCAAATGCTGACCCTTTCTTCATCACCTTTTGGGTTTCACCAGGCATTTGTTCATGGTGGTCCCACTGCTAGGCCAGGCTTTTACTTGTCAAAAATCAGTCAGATTCTCCTTGGCAACTGCAAAGGTAAGCTGTCACCAGTGCTGTCAACGGTCACAGCAGAAAGAGCTATTTATTCTTCATAGACCTTCGTGAGTCACAGTCTGCAAACCTCCCCTGGCAAGTCAGACCCTGCCCCAGTCTCCGTGAAGAGCGATTCCCACCCAGCGCCACTTCTTGGAGTGTGGCTGTCTAATCTTTGAGCTACACAAGTGCTCGTGTCATTAATGACTGAGTCATCTCTGAGGGCAGTCTGTGGGGAATGTGTATGAGAAGAGGAAAAGGAGGATGGTGGCTGCTGAACTCTGGACAGGAGACAACCCTTCTTTGGCTGTGGCTCTTCCTCGGGGTACACCTTTCTAAAGGAACCTGTGTTTCACAAGGATGAGTGTCTCCCCACGTCTTGGTGGCCCACCTTTTAATACCCTGTGTTTGCTGGTATCGGTCAGGGCTCAGAGAACTGTACCGCATTCACCTGGATCTGCTGAGGACTGAGGGGGAAAAAGACTGAGAGCTCAGCTTGTTTTTTCATGTTAAGCATGGGTTTTAAGTTTGGTTTTCCATCTTCCTTCTTTGTCCACACGCCTGATAAACACACTGAATACAAAATCTCTCAAGCCTATGTAGCACAATTCACGGAAAGTTTCCCTCACTACTGACCTTTGTACATGCGGTCATGATTCAGTTTTTACGTCTTCCCAGAGATCTTCCCTAATTTCACTAAATAGTGCTTCATTTATACCACCTACAACTTCCTCGATGAGACCATTAATCATATTGTGAGTTCTAGCTCCCCTATGAGACTGCAGGATCTACTGATACTGAGGCTATCTCAGGCTACCAGTGCCTAGAACGCTCTCTCATGTATGCTAGGCATATGAAGTAAGAGAGGTAGGAGGAAGAGATTTTCCTCAACAACCCTCTATGACTGAGCTGATGTCAAAACAGGCCCCTAGACCCCTAGTGAAGGAAGGAAAGGAGATAGCAGGGGGACATTTCAGATGTTTTATCTGTCTGCAGCCCAACACCTCAAAAAAACAGACTAAGTCTTATGCTTGTTACCTAACAAAAGAGAATACCATTGTTGTACCTCATGTGGTCTCATGGAATAACTCACAAAACCTTGAGTAGCCATCTAGAAGAGCCCTGGGACAGACAGCTTACCTCCAGAGCACTGGGATAAATGTCGCAGACCATGGTGTCAAAGTAAAAGACCTCTTTGTAGACCAGCACACTAGTAATAAAAAGAGAATGATAAAGGTTCAAGGTTCTGTTCTGGAATACCAGTAGTTATCTACAGATGGGTCATATTTGTGAAGGGCGACACACTTGGGCATGCAGACCTGAGTTCAGATCCTGAACAACAGCATCAAGGCCAGGCAAGGGCCCTGTGCACCTATAAGCCTAGTGCTAAAGGAAGCAGAAGAGGCTGGATCAAGAGAGATCCCTAGCCAGTTATCCTAACTAAAATTCAGCATGCCTGGGTCAATGAGAGGTCCTATTTCAAGGAGATAAGCTAGAGCAACATAAAACAAGACTCTTAATGCACTCTGGCCTAAACACCTGCATGTGCACATGTGTGCGTGCACGCGCGCGCGCGCGCACACACACACACACACACACACACACACACACACACAAGTAGAGAAAAGGGGACAGTGAATAAAATGTTCTGGTACCAGTTAAATCACAAGAGTTTTCCAGGCCCTACCAGGTGAGAAAGATGATGCTCTAGGAAGCTTAGGATCCTAGCAAAACAGGCTGAGAGGAAGCCGGCGGTACAGTACAAGTGCCTGGGGGCTTCTGCTTTTGGCTACTGAGCTGAGAGAGCTAGTCATTCCACATTCCTGAGCCCCAGGTTCTTCACCAGTGTGCTAGGAGAGGCAGTTCCCTATGTTATAAGACAGTTACAGAATGAAATGAAATTGTATGCTTACAATATCTGGCCCAGATCACTACCATTTAATCGTGAATAGGGATTGGTTAATCAGTTCTTCTTCCTGTACAATGTAGAGTTCCTACATGAATGACCGCTGCCAGTCTGGTATGGCCAGGGCACCCCAGTTTTATCTGGAAGCATTTCAAATGCCTGTAACACCATCTGACTTTAAATCATCTGGTACTCATTCACCCAGTACCATCTTCTCCATCAATTCAAGTCACGCGAATCTACCTTGGTCTATCTGTGCATGGATACTGTTTTGTCATTCAACATAGATTCAGTTCCTCCTTTTTCTGTTTCAATTCCTCAGTTTTCTGATATATGACTGTAAGGAAGCCATGTAGATTCCCTTAATTTGTCTTCTGGCTCCCCAGAAATTTTAATTCTTGGTTAGAAACTCTCCTGAGGCCCCTAACTTCCCAGCTGAGTCCATCAAACTCATAAAGATCAGATGCTCTAAGCCAGACAAAAGTGGTACCCAGGAAGAGTGCATGGCACCCACTGGCCCCATGGTCCATGTCCATATCAGCTCATTGCTGAAATGGGCCTCAGTCCTTAACCTCAACCCTGGAAATGACAGTTTTACTTAACTAGAGGATAAGGAGAATGGATCACACTGTTGACAAGTAAATCTGAAAAATTATCATTTACCCTGACCTAAAAAACACTTTCAACTTGAAAACGGGCTATCTAAATATTACAAAGAATAAACACATCCCAAACCATTCTCATAACATGATTGGCACCGAACAAATTTAATTTCTCAGATCTGTGATAAAAAGAGAAAGGAAGAAACTTGCTTAGTGCAAAATACCACACATCTGGTGTTATTCAAATGCAACCCCCACAACCTTAATGCTACTGTTTTTATAATGAATTGAGATGTTTCAATCAGGAATTACCTAAATTTGAATATATTCATCTCCAAGCTCAGGGTCTATGCATTTTTACTTTCTAATATTATTCATAAAAAATGCAAAGCTCTGGGAACAATTATGGTAGACACATACAATCATTCTTTGGTAGGTACCCTGCCTTTCTCCTGTCCACTGAGGACTTGTTGAGATCCTGGTCAGCTGCCAAACAGCTGGGCTTTCTTCCTCTGGTGATCCTTCCCGACACTTACCCTCTCCCTAGAGGCAGGAGAGTACACCATACTCATTAGACCTAGCTCCAAAGCCAGGCAACCTATGTTCAAATACCAGCTTCAAAATGGTTCCCTGGATGTGTTCAGGCTAAGTGTTAAGATTTTCTATGTCTCCTGGATGACTGTGAAGACTGACAGGTCATAAAGTGCTGACACACAGCAAATCCTGATAACTTTTAGCTACCATAGTTAAGACTCCATTGTATAAAAGAAATGACGAGGGATGTTCAGTCTCATTGAGCAGACGAGGAAATTGTGACAGAGTGGCTAATAGTTTGCCTAGAGTCACAGTCTCTTCAGAGACAAGATCAGAAGGCCAGAATTAGATAGGGGTTAGGCGTCATCTTCAGTCTCTTCATCTAGTGCTCATGTGCCTTCTCCTTGCTGATCTATGAAGCAGGACAAGCATGTAAGCTGCTGATCCAAGGTCTAATTTCCTCTTCCCAAGGCTCACCCTGATATATGAACCACGAAGATGTCATCCTGAGCCTCCATTTATTTTTAAACCTGCAATGCTATCCTCTCCACTTAACAGCTCCTCAGAAGCTCACTGGTTTAAAAGCATTTCAGATTCCACCAGAAAAGCAAGTCCACGCTGACATCTTGCCTCCATATGTCTCTCTCTCTCTCTCTCTCTCTCTCTCTCTCTCTCTCTCTCTCTCTCTCTCTCTCTCTCTGAAAACCTGCTCAGCATCCCCTAATCCCTGCTGAGGAGTGCTCTTCTGTGGTCTTTCTTCTAAGGTTTCCATCACTGGGTGTGGGTATTCTCTCAAAGCTCTCTCTTTAAAAACTTCTCCTGCCATGAGTCATGTCAAAAAATCAGAGAGGAGAGAGCGTTGCCAAAAGCTTCAACATTTACATAAACTTTT
This sequence comes from Acomys russatus, assembly GCF_903995435.1. Classification (NCBI taxonomy): domain Eukaryota; kingdom Metazoa; phylum Chordata; class Mammalia; order Rodentia; family Muridae; genus Acomys; species Acomys russatus. The sequence goes on along the minus strand of NC_067140.1, from coordinate 47,105,125 downwards.
AATCAGCCCTCAGGTTCACCACAGTGGATGCATCTGTTACACTGCTGTCCTGGCAAAGGACCAGGACCTCAAATTATGCTGCGAAGGGACCTTGGAGAGATCAAGCTCTTTGGCTGTTACTTGAGCTGCAGGAACAGGTTCCAGCTCCTCCCTATTTAAGAGTTCGAGCCTGGGCAGCATTTGTGTTTATTTGTTCACTTTGGTACGTTTGGATTGGCTTGTTGGGATGGAGATAAATGATGGAGATACATTCATGGGCAAAAGGGAGGTGAACCTTGAGTTCATGAGTGATCGACACATAGCAATACGAATAAAGGAAACAAAATGGAATGTAGTGGGGGACAGCAATCTGATCTTTGATTGGGGTCTCCCTTGTGTTTATATCTCGTCAGTTTCTTGCCAACGTCCCCACTTTTTTCTAGCATTATATGGTTTATGTTGTTGGCATACATTATCTCAGCCAATCCTTGCCCACCCAACCCTATAAATATGTCTATGATCATGCCGATTTTATATATGTGAAAAATGAGGCTCAAAGAATACAAATTCTTTGCCCATGACCACACAGACACTATGAGAATTGAACCAAGGTGTGTGGGTTCAAGATGCAATTGTTTTTGTTGTTGTTGTTGTTGTTGTTGTTGTTGTTTTTGTTTTTTTAGCAACTCTGCATTGCAAGTTCCCTGCAAAAAGAAACCAGAGTGTGTACTGTTGGTTTCATTAACGTCTGGCTCAAGAGCATTAGAGGTGCCTAGGATGAGGACTGACTCCTGAAATCTTATGTCCCATGCTCTATTCGTCCCTCATTCCGAATCAAAGCTGACATTGGTATGTTATCTCTTACTGTGTGCCAGCACTTCACACTTCTAAAGTGTTGTCCTTTTCATTTAATAACAGGAATACTGAGCTATAAAGTTGATTAACCACTTGGACAAGAGAAATAGTACCAACTGGCCCAGAGATGCAACTTAACTAGGCAGGCCACAATCCAGAGACTGTACATTACATAGCTTGTGTAATCTTGCTATTTCACGAGCCTCCTTTATATTTCTTCAAAGCCTATACATTTGTTTACACATTCACAAATCTAATATCTTACCCTCTCCTTTACGCTCTCCAACCTCCTGCCCTCATTCCTCAGTCTGGTGGTGAGAGTCAATTGCCTCTGCTGCCTGTGCCTCCATCACCCTGTGCTCCACTTCACAGCACTCTCACATAAATTCTGTTTCACCTGTTCGGTTCAGGGTTTGGACCATCTCCAGCAGTTGACAGAGTGAGGCTCAAGCTGCTCAGGACAGTGTCACCTGGAACTTGTCAGAGGTCCTATCGTGTGTGTGTGTGTGTGTGTGTGTGTGTGTGTGTGTGTGTGTGACACATACTTGGCAAGTGCTCTGCCACTGAGGTACATTGTTTTCAATCTTGAAAGAAGGATGACGAAAACAAAGGAAGAGGCACTGGATACACAGGAATAATAAAGAAAACTAGAAATTCTGATTTTTTTTCTTCTAAATATATTTTTTGGAGAAAATAAATCTAAAGTCACCCTAGAATGTTTCGGACCTTTAGTATTCTGAGCCTTGGCTTCCTGCGCATGTCATCTGCCTGCCTATTGGAGAGACCTGAGACCCAGAGCAGCAGGCCCAAGAGGCTGGAACACGAAGTACAACACGGAAGCTGGTATGTGTTGTGATTGTTCCTGAGCAGCAGGGACAGTGGCTGCTCTGGGCACTTCAGGAAGTATTTGCTCTAAGAGGCCTTTCCAGCTATTGTTGTTAAGGCCAAGCATGCTGAGCTGGTACCAGGGCAGGTGTCTTCGCCTGGCCAAAGTTCTGTCCAGGGCGTTTGGGGAGCATAAGGGACAGTAAGGCTAAGGGGCAGGTGGTGGGAAGAGTGAGGGCTATAGGAACCAGGATACAGCGCAGGCTTGATCTTCTGTTGTGTTCGGCGATTAATTCCAGGAACCACTGCCTCTAGGTTTATTTCTGTTTCTTCCTGCCGTGGGTTGCACTGATTGATGAGAAGCCAGATGCTTTTGGCAATCGCCTGGCTGGACCAGCAGGATTTATCCAGTGCCACAACATGGAGCAGGGGCTTGGGAGCCCCAGATCCTGGGCAGAAACGATACCCTTGCCTCTGTTGTGCCCTTGTGTTTACCCTGACTTTTCCATAAGGCGGCCGATAACCAGCTTGGGTGACTATGAGGAAGAGATAAGCTGAGATTGATGAACCTGTCCACAACACAATGGCAGTGGGAAAATGTGAGCTTCCTCCCTTCTCTTGAGCAGCTGGACGAGGGAGGGGCAGGCGTGGGGCGCTACTTCGGCAGTATGTATCACATTTCCCTGGGTTCCTCCCTGTTAAGCCTGCTCCAGCCTGAATTCTCCTAACAGCTGCCCCGCTTCACTGTTGGCCTTGCCCACAACTCCTAATTGAACAAAGAAAAGTCTCTGTTTTGCTCTAGGGAGAAATAAATATGAAGAATGATGCAATATGTGTCTCCCATGCCACAGGCTGCAGAGCCAGGCCAGCCTTGTATCCTAAAGCCATGCCAGGAATACAAGCAACTTCTATCCCATGAATCCAAGCAACCTTTCCACCGGGTTGCGGCTCTGTCTTCTCAGTCATGTGACCTAGGTCACCAGTCCTGACACTGTGGTGCAACACTGGCCAGAGGCAGGGGCTGAGTTTTTACGTACTGGCTTCTAACCAAATGATTTTGGTAGTAGTAAATGTTTGTCAAGAACTAAGTGCCTCTCTTTCTTTGTTTTTAAGATGTGTTAGCATGCGCGCGCACGTGTGTGTGTAGATATATACGAATGAAGGCCAGAAACGAGCACTTCTATCACTTTCCTTCTATTCCTCTGAGGCAGGGTCTCTTCCTGGGCCTGGGCTCTGAGATTCTTCTCAGACAGGCTAAAAGACGGGAAGTCACCACAATCTTCCTGCCTTTGCTCCCCTTCTGAGCTGGGATTACAGCATGCTCAGAATGCACGGCTTATACTGCAGGTGCTGTCATCATCCAAATTCTTGTCCTCATGATTGTGCCACAAGCGCTGGGAACCACTGAGCCATCTCTCCAGCCCTGGCCAGGCACCGTTTTAAAATCTTCAGGCTGATCCATTCAATAGCTGCAAGCACATTTTTGAAGCAAACACTGCTCATAGCTCCATTTTACAAAGACACAGTCTCAAAGTTCTGTCACTGGATGGAGATTATACAATTAATGAGCTGCGGATCAAATTAAAATGGACTTCTAGTCTAAGGTTTTCAATTTTCTCATACTACAACCAGCTCTTAAATCAATGAAACTTGCAGACTCTGTTCTTTGAGAGAGAGACACCATAAAAATGGAATTTCCCACAGCAAATCCATGTTCAAGAACTACACTGAGCTTGAAGAGCCAGGCTGGAGTCAGAGTGTTCTGCAAGCATGATGCAGAGCTCTCTCTCTCTCTCTCTCTCTCTCTCTCTCTCTCTCTCTCTCTCTCTCTCTCTCTCTCTCTCTCTCTCCCCCATACACACACACACACTCTTTGTCTCCCTCCCTCTCTCCCCCTTCCCTCTCTCTGCTAAATTCAAAGCATGGTTCTAGAATGGCCCATGGCCCTCTTAGACCCTCAAAATCCCTCATCTGCAAAAGGAGACAAGAAAATTAATTTGACTTAAGAGGAGGCCCCTTCCAGCCCTGGCGTCCAAGGGTCCTACGGAACAGCTACATTCACGGAGCGTGTCCTTGGCACTAGACTCTGTGCTGCATTTTTCTATAATCACAGCCAGCATTGGCTGAGCACTGGCTGTTTGCCAGACCTTGCTCTGAGTACTGTGCTCCCCCTGTTCATCTCATTTAACCCATGGAACAGCACTAAGAGAAAAGTAGTATTATTCCCTTCTGTTCTAAAGCACAGACCAGAGGGTCTGAATGCATTCAGAGTCACCATATTAGTGGAAGACATGTTTGGGGCTCGCCTCCAGTTTTGTCTGACTCCTTTAACACCTGCTTTTGATTACTGTGCCACTCAGCATGCTGCCTCAATGTCAGGCAAAGACATTTGCCAGGAGCGAGCATGTTGGTTTTCAAGTTCCCACTAGCAGTCCATCTGCAGTGGCTTTATTTCCCCTTCATTCCCGTCATTAATCACAGAGTTTGACTTAAGCAGGTCAGGGAGAAGGGGGTCCCCAGCTGCTGGATGTGGTGGCTACAGCCACACTCTACCTATAGTCCCTCCTGTTGGCCTCATAGCAACATAAGCAATGTCCTATCTGAAAATAAACTGCCCGGAGTTTATTTTATAAAAGGAGAGAGGGCCCTTTCATGGTAGCGCTACAGGGCTAACCAGTGGCCCCGGCAGCTGTGAGTATTTTCTGAGTTGGCGAGCCAATTCCATGTACTCAGAGTGAACAGGTTGGGAAACTTGAGAGCCAGAGAGACGTGAGGGAGAATCCTGTGAGTGGTTGTCTGCAGGGACAGGCCAGCACGGCCCTGGTTACACTCTGCCCAGATGGCTTGGAATCCACGCCATTCTCCTCTGTTCCCCATTCCAAACTAAGAGAACCAAGAGGCTTTAGGAGGTACCCCATGCTGAACAGACTGCCCATGGTAGAAGACTAGGGAAGGGCTGAAGGCCCCAAGGACTGTTTGTCTCTGAAGGGAACACTGCAGTGGCTGACTAGCTTGCCAGGGCATGTCCCCCTGGCTCAGACACAAATCCCACTAATCCCATGGGCTGACTGCAAATAGGTCAGTGAGGGAGATTCTCTCAGCCAGAGGGAAGGGGTCCAGCAAGACTCTCAGGGCAAGCTGTTGAAGCAAGGCCCTCAGAGCAGACATGGGACAGGCAGCTTGAAGGGAAAGAAACGTCCAATAAAAATGCCTTTCTATGAGCTCACTCACTGCAAGTCACCACATTGCCCCGTCACTGCCCGAGAACAATTTCTGCTTTTTATTCAGAACCTCTTCATTCTATCAAGTAAAATTGAAGGGGGAAAGGAGGGGAATAATTTCTGAAATAAAACCACAAGTGTCCTCACTTTAGGAGACAATGTAAGCATGTGAAGAATTCAATCTCTCACCCCCTCCCCTCCCGGAGAGACTAGTGTTGCCTGTTTCTATGAATCTTTGGTTGAACTGGGCGCTAAATTATTGTTATTTGCATTGCAATGTATACATCTATCACTTGGTAAATGTTTGTTGGTCTTCTTTTATAGTGATGTAGTTTTGTTTCTGGGCCCAGTGGGAATTTTCAGTCCTAAAGGAACTAATTGGAAACTCCAGATTAGCCCTGATATGCCTTCAAGATTCTAAGCTAATTTCCTTTGCTTCCCAGGGCCTTGGTGTTCCCCTCTAAAAGTGGGATGAGTACTACCACTACCCACCTACCTGCCTCAAAATATTGTCATGTGACCCAGAAGAGGTGATGTTTACCTAAGACACCTGGTACAAGTCAGGAGCTCTTAAAAAAAACATTCAGCTCTTCACGGCCACCTTTTCTTCTCACACAAACCAAAGGAAATATAGCAGCAATGAAACACAAAGCAAAACCACGAAAATGTTGTTGCCCAAAGCTCCTTCTGTTTAAAATAATTACATCTTTGTTTCCCAGTTGACCACCTACAACATATCCCTCAGAGTCCCATGTTGATGTTCCCTGTACTGGAGCCTTTTCCTTCCCAGGACCTAGTAGAGATGCCTAAGTGTGATAACGGACAAGGCTGCAGGCTCACCCTGCCCTTGCAAGTGCCTGAGCTCCCAGGGAAAGTTTTACCCTGTGTGACTCAGACACGGTGCCCTCACCGCTGGATGCTATAGAAAGTTCCAGCAAAGTCCTTCTCTGCCAATGAATATACGTGCTCCTTCTGCCTACTCTCACCTCCCAGTCTAAGAAAGGTGTCAGGGTGACATCTTTTAGCAAATGTGATCACAGTTTCTGGCAATACAACCTCATTTTGAATCATGGCTTCACGAAGACTCGTTAAAATAATTCATTTAAAATATTTCCCACAGTATCTGGGCCACAGTAAAGTTACAATACTCTACTGTGTTTTTATGTCCTGGTCATTACAGCTTTATAGACCATTTGCATTCCTAAAAGGTAACATTGTTTTGCAAGTCCTTCATCAAGCAAAAAAGAGGCAAAGGGAATTTTAAAAAACTATAAAATTTAGGAAGAAATTTGTTCTAAATTTTTAATTCTTTTTAAGAAAAAAAAAAGGAAAGTATATGGATTGGTTAAATTCTGCTAGGTTTTTCTTCAGTCTTCAATATACCCCTTGGAGTAAATACTTGCTTCCTGCAAGCAGAACACACTACTAGAATATAGATGCTGCCCACTGACCAGAACTTAACCCAAACTTTAGCAGAGTGTTTGTTACATTGCTACTTCTCACAAAAATAAAAACAAAATACTCAGCATTTTTTCAAGGCAGAAAAGATGTGGGAGTGGGGGTGGGCAAAGCCTCCATTAGGCTGAGTTAGGCATGGTTCATGCTTGTAGTTCCAGCGTTTGGGAGGCAGAGGCAGGAGAATCAAGAGTCAAGGTCACTCTTCACTACACAGCCAGTTCTAGCTCTTGCACCTTGTCTCAGGCAAATAACTGAGAGGATTGTGGGCATTAGAAGGTCGGTTGTGTTTCTGGCAGATTAATAAAGTGACAGCAAAGGCACTGGTCTGAGGAGGAAAGTAGTCAATAAGGTGATGACATCAGCAACTAACTGCAAACAGCAGTGATTTGGGCACTATTGCTGCTGCTGGGGCCAGCTGGCATTCACACTAGCTTGAGCCCCTTTTTGGAAGGGTGCCAGACATCTTGTTTAAATTCTGCTGAGTACAGGGAGGGACAGTGGTGTGTCCGCTGTGTATTTGAGATGCTGCTTCTTCCTGTCCTGGGTCCAGCCCTCTGGGAGGCATTGTTCCAAAGCCCTACAGCAAACATGCTGAGCCTCCCTGGCAGCGCACAGCCCTTCCTGGCGAGCGAGCTGGAGCCTGGGAGCAAGGCTCTTGTGAGCAAAAAAGAAGCCTGGGCAGCAAAGAGCGTCACAGAGGCATCATCAGCTGGGCATTAGCTATGATTTGTTTCTCTCCTTAGTGTTTGCTAGAGCACGGAGCATACTTTGCTTCAGTGACTAGAAAAGAAGTCAAACGTGGTGTTTGTTTGTTTGTCTGTTTGTGTGTTTTCTTTTTTAAACCAATGTGGTCATTCCTATGTTGTGGGATTACATGTGATTTGTGTGGATTTGTGTGGCTGCCTCTAGCCTCAGACTTAAATTTTACTACATCTTGCCCCGTTGAACATTTAATGTATTAGGGTTTAAAAGAAAAAAAAATACAAGCATTATGAAAAATCAAAGAAAACTAACTCCATGTGACTGTGCATTTTAATTCTCTTGGCCTGCATGTTTCCTGTCACAACATGTGAAAGGGAGAATTAGGTAAATCCTCCTGCCAGGAGGGATGGCTATCCCCCAGGGGTGTCAGGCACAGGTAATTCATGCCAACATGACTCCTAAATGAAACAGCACACTGCTTAAAAGTTATTGATAGTATTCAATTGGTTTGCCTTATTATTTTTTAGTAAATGGTGGGGTTAGGGATGCGTTTCTCCTACTCCATAGTCATGTTTTCAGTTAGCTCCATTCTTCAAACTGGGAAAGAAACGCTCAGGCTCTCCAGAGAAACGTTGGAGGGCAGTTGACTTAAAAGTGAACATATACAATCTCTTCAGAGGTATAATTTCAGCCAAAGAAGAATAGACTTGGCCAAAGCCAATGCTTTCATCTTTATGGCTCCTTTTCCCTCCACACAGAAAGGGAGAGAGACAAAGGGAGTGAAAAGAGGTGGTGAGTTACGAAAACAGTGTTAATAATTAGTCCCCTGGCAGTTATCTAAAACAAAGGAAACCTGCAAATGGCCCTTTCTATGCCTCTGGCGAGTCCCAGAGAGCTTATTCAAAAATGTGTCCTTTGGGGGTATTTAGTGATAGAAGCAAGACTGAAAGTCACATTTCCCAATTCTGGGTCCAGCCTACTGACAGCTCTATCAACTCTGCCTTTGTGTGCAGAGAGTTCTGTGGGTCCTGCCCACTTCATTACAAAGGTCTGCACGTTTAAAGGATTAAGTACTTGGATGACGGTTTGAGACTATTCTTTCAAAGATATTTCTCTCAGAAGAGGTGGATCAAAGCAGGCTGACGGCAAGAGGTGGCTGCACCCTTACAGCATCTTCACCTGGCATCAAGAGAAGCTGACTCAGAGTGCCTGACGTCACAAAGGGGATTTTGTTGAAAGTTCATTGGTGTGGCTACATTCAGGGGACACTTTCAAAATTAAATCACCAATGATCCTGTGTCCTCCCATTTCCTGGATCTCCGTGCATTGGTTTTGTCTTCCCCCCACAACTAGGTCCCTATGTAGGCCAAACACAAACTCTCAGAGCAAGTCACAGCCCCATCTCCCTGGACTTCAGTTTCCTGACCCGTCAAAGAAAAACCTTGGTTACTAGATAGAACACTTTAAGTCCTTCCACCTATGACAGTGTTTCTTCAAAAATAGACCAGAACAATTTGCATCAGAAATACTTTTCCTGGCCTGTAATTGAAACTAATTAACCCAAAGTCTTTGTGCTTATTGATGTTTGAACACAGAAGTAAGTCAAATCCTGGTTAGTGAGTTTGAGAATCATTTTTACATTTTAAAAGGATTTCCTGAATAATGATGATGATGATGATGATGATGATGATAACAATAACTTCACAAAAGTCAAACTTCACACAAAGAAGAGCATGAAGCAGAGACCTCCCTTAGATAGTCCTAAAATATGTACTCTCAGACTCTTTACAGAAAACGTTCATCTCTTGTCTGGAACAATGAAATCACTGAAAGAAGGAAGAAAAGTGGGAGAGGAGATGTTTGAACAGTTTATCAGGCTGATGAAGCCAAGAATTCCTGTGTCAGGGGTTTTCAGTGTTCCATCAGCTCACTGGACCAGCAAGCAAATGAGCCAAAATGTCCTGAAATTAAGTTTAGAACAGTTGTTTTCCAGAGGACTCTGGCTAGCTCATCCATACTCAATATAGACATAAAAGCCAGCAGCACATTACATCTCTGGAACGACAAGCTCCTCCCCCATTCTCTTTGACCTGAAAGCTACCAGGCAACTCTTTCTTCCACTGACAGGAGTACTTGAAGGCCAGCCTGTGTTGGCTCTTTTCCATTCTTTCCCTGCAACTGATCAAGTAATGCTAGGGTACTTAATGCCATCCTAGTCCTGGGTTATTTTCCCAGACACTTGATCAGGAAGAAAACACAGGCTTTTCAGAGAGTGAGCAAGAAAAGCTTGGTGGTGGCAAGGAAAAAAAAAAAAAATTTCCAGTATGTTAGGTGCAGAGACACCTAGGAGCACCTGGTTTTTTTTCTAATTAATTTATTTAGATTACATCTCAATTGTTATCCTATCACTTGTATCTTCCCGTTCCTCCCTCCCTCCTGCTTTCACCCTATTCCCCTCCCCTAGGTTTGTGACCGAGGGGGGCCTCTTCCCCCACTATATGGTCGTAGGCTACCAAGTCTCATCTTGGTAGCCTGCTTATTCTTTCTCTGAGTGCCACCAGGCCTCTCCAACAGGGGGAAGTGGTCAAATATGGGGCACCAGAGTTCATGTCAGAGTCAGTCCCTGCTCTCCACATAATGGTGGAGAATGTCCTGTCCATTGGCTAGATCAGAGTAGGGGTTTGATGTTTACTACTTGTATTGTCCTTCGTTAGTGCCATATTTTGAGCAAACCCCAGTGGGCCCCAATCCACCCATCACGATATTCTTTTTGTAGGTTTCTAGGACCCGCTGGGTCCTTCTATTTTCCCATGCTCCTATATTTTTCCTACCTAAAGTCCCAGTTGGATGTCCTCACATCTATCCCAATTTCCTGGTAAGTGAAGACTTTCATGGGACATGCCTTTTCGCCTAGTGCCCAATATAAGTGAGTATATACCATGTGAGTCTTTCTGTTTCTGGGTTAACTCACTCAGTATGATGATTTCTAGTCCCATCATTTGTCCACAAATTTCTGGATTTCCTTGTTTTTAATAGCTGAGTAGTATTCCATAGTGTAAGTGTATCACAGTTTTTTTGTCCATTCTTCAACTGAGAGGCATTTGGGCTGTTTCCATGTTCTGGCTATTATGAATAAGGCTGCTATGAACATGGTGGAGCATATGTCCTTCTTGTGTGGTGGAGCATCTTCTGGGTATATTCCAAGGAGTGGAAAAACTGGGTCTTGAGGAAGCCCTATTCCCATTTTTCTGAGGTAGCTCCAGATAGATTTTCAAAGTGGTTGTACTAGTTTGCATTCCCACCAGCAATGAGGCAGTGTTCCTCTCTCTCCACATCCTCGCCAGCATGTGGTGTCGCTTGAATTTTTTATCTTAGCCATTCTGATGGGTGTAAGATGGAATCTCAGTGTCGTTTTGATTTGCATTTCTCTGATGACTAAAGACGTTGAGCATTTCTTTAAGTGTTTCTCAGCCATTTGATATTCCTTTGTTGAGAATTCTCTGTTTAGTTCTTAGCCCTGTTTCTTAATTGGGTTATTTGGTTTGGTGGTGTTCAATTTCTTGAATTCTTGATATATTTTGGATATTAGACCTTTGTCAGATGTAGGGTTGGTGAAGATCTTTTCCCAGCCTGTAGGCTGTCACTTTGTTCTCTTGGCAGTGTCTCCTGCCTTACAGAAGCTTCTCAGCCTCATGAGGTCCCATTTATTAATTGTTGACCTAAAGGCCTGGGCTGTTGGTGTTCTGTTCAGGAAGTTGTCTTCTGTGCCAATATGTTCCAGGCTCTCCCCCACTTTTTCTTCTAACAGATTTAGTGTCTCTGGTTTTATGTTGAGGTCTTTGATCCACTTGGACTTGAGTTTTGTGCATGGTGACAAATATGTGTCTAATTGCATTTTTCTACATGTAGACATCCAGTTAGACCAGCACCATTTGTTGAATATGCTATACTTTTTCCATTGAATAGATTTGACTTCTTTGTCAAAAATCAAGTGACTATATGTGTGTGGATTCATTTCTGGGTCTTCGATTCAATTCTATTGATCCACCAGCCTATTGCTGTGCCAGTACTATGCTGTTTTAATTACTGTTGCTCTATAGTACAGCTTGAGATCAGGTATGGAGATTCCTCCAGAGAATCTTTTATTGTATAGGATTGTTTTAGCTATTCTGGGTTTTTTGTTTTTCCATATGAAGTTGAGAATTGGTCTTTCAATGTCTTTTAAAAATTGTGTAGGTTTTTTGATAGGGATTGAATTGATTCTATAAATTGCTTTTGGTAAGATGGCCATTTTTACTATGTTAATGGTGAGAAGAAAATTAACAAGAGCATAGTTTTGTAAGTTGGACAGACCTAGAGTTAAGCCATGCCCCCGTACTTACTTCCTCTAAGATATTAGACCTGAATTGTCAAAAAGAGTAGCTAAAATTTTAATTCAGTTCTTCCATTACATCATAGATAGTCATCATGTCAGGCTATATAGAATATATAAATGTTTCTACCAGCATAAAAAGTTCTAAAAAGTGCTGGTCTAGACACTCTTCCAATAATTCATTATAATCCATCCTCTACTTCTCTTTCTCTCCTCCCAATGACATCACTAGTCAAGGACACAAAAGCCTGTGAACAAACAGTTAGTAGACTTCAGGTTAAGCTTCAACTTTCTCATTTTTTTAAAACAGGGAAAGGGGTTTTATTTTTATTTTTATTGCCTGGCATCTTGTTTTTTTAAATTTATTTATTTATTTATTTATTCATTCATTCATATTACATCTCAATTGTTATCCCAGTCCTTCTATCCTCCCATTCCTCCCTCCCTTCCACTTTCATCCTTTTCCCCTCCCCTATGACTGTGACTGAGGGGGACCTCCTTCCCCTGTATGTGATCATAGGGTACAAAGTCTCTTCTTGGTAGCCTGCTATCCTTCCCCTGAGTGCCACCGGGCCTCCCCATCAAGGAAATGTGGTCAAATATGGGACACCAGAGTTCATGTGAAAGTCAGTCCCCACTCTTCACTCATCTGTAGAGAATGACCTGTCCTTTGAGTAGATCTGGGTAGGGGTTCAATGTTTACTGCATGTATTGTCCTTGGTTGGTACCATAGTTTGTGCAAAACCCCTGGTCCCAGATCTGCCCATCATAATGTTCTACTTGTGTGTTTCTAGGACCCTCTGGACTCTTCTCTTTCCCCATTCTCCCATACTTCTCTCACCTAGAGCCCCAAAAGGATGTCCTCACATAGATGTGAGAACTTTCTCATTTATAAAATGGGCATTCAATGCATCTGTCCAAAGTAACATGGATAGGTGGAACCTGTGAAGGCAAAATAATCAGCAAAAAACAGAAGCTTAGAAATATCTCAATAAACCTCATATGTGGCTTTTGTTACCATGGACCCATCTTCCGCTAGCCTGGAGGCTCTCAAGCCTTAAGAGCATGAGTAAGTCTGGAGGACTCATCACACCCCAGTGTATTCTGACTCAGCAGATCTTGGGGCAGGGCTGTGGGGCCTGGATTTCCGAAGGTCTTTAGGCCAGCCTCTGGAACTGCTTCTTCAGGCAGCTCCCTCAGAAACATCTGCTATCTCTCTGGGGAAGGGTAGTGTGTGTGTGTGTGTGTGTGTGTGTGTGTGTGTGTGTGTGTGTGTGTGTGAATGTTGTCCTTCCCTGTTAACTTACTCCCCTGCCTTTAAGCATGGTAGTACTTCCACCCTTCTGGGCTGACTTTGTCTGCCAAGTTCCCAGCCCTAACTGACTAAAGAGAGTGGCCAACAGCTTCCTTCCAACTCACATTAAGCTTGTGGCCTTTTTCTTCGTTCTGGCCCTGACATTTTGCTTGCCATTCATGCTCTGTAGTGTGAAAGTTATTTGCTCATCTTACCAGGATTTCCCAAATACAGAAAACTTTCCACTGGTGACACTGAAGGCAATTTTTTAGTGACACACACAGAAGCAAAAAAAAAAAAAAATACTAAATCACAAAATAAAAAAAATTGTCACTTTCATGTCTCTCTAGACTATGCTGAGGAGAGATTCTATCTCAGGTCCACGTGGCTTTATCCCTTTCCCTGGAGCCTGAGTAGATAGCTACATTTTCATCACCATCATCACCAGAGCAATAGCAGCTTTGTTTCATATAAGACATTCTGTGTGCCTGGAAGTGTTTCAAATACTTTACAAACATTTATGTAACATAAATTCACTTAATGTTCAATACTCTGTGAAGAGATTGATCATTATTCCTAACCTACAGGCAAAGAAACTGCTGTACAGAAAGCTAATGTGGCTTATAATCACATCGCTGTCGAGTGAGTGAATGAGGATTCCAATCTATGTAGCCTCAGACTATGTGTTCCCTCTCTCCAAGTTTTGTCTCTCTTTCTGTCCTTCACGTGTCTGTTACAGTGCTAGAAATGAACCTATGACCTTGGCTCCTCCACCCCTGAGCTCTATTTGAAGCTCTTGCTTTGCCTTTTATGTTGAAACAAGTTCTCTCTGAGTGGTTCATGTTGGCCTTTAACTGGCCCCGTCAACTAGTCCAGCTTTGACCTTGTGAATTTGCCACCTCAGCCTCCTGAGATGACCAGAACTTCAGGCCTGTGCCCATCGGGTCCAAGCTCTTAAACAAGAGAGCATTGCCATAATTTTCACTGCATTTGTTGGTTTCTTTTTCTTGCCTTATATTACTGGTATCTTAGCTTGCACTGTAATAAAAACAACACAAGCATAAACTAAAACAGTAGGAAAATCCAGGCAGTGGGTGATTTGGAGACTGGTGAGCACCCATGTCATGGCCTGCATATATTTGGTGCTCTAATGATTCCTCCTTTAAGCACACAAGTGTTGTTTGTTTGAGTGAGTTAATAATAAACTCATTGTCACCAACAATCCAGTGGTGTTGCACTAAGGAAGAAACCGAAGCACTTCGCCTTGGTCTCATACAACCAAGGGTGAATCCAAATTTTCTGTTTTATAAGTCTGAACCCTTGCCTGCCTGAAGACCGTCTTGTGAAGTTGTCCTTTTGTTGTGTTTGTGCCTGTTTCTCTGCCTGTCTGAATGTGCTTGTATATGTCTGGGTGAGTGTCTGTGTTGTGTCTTTTCCTAAGAAAGGGCATTTCTTTCTCTTTAACAGCACTGAAAGCATCACGTGGATAAGGAATGAGGGACACTTTACAGAATTTTTTTTTAACAGTTTTGCAAGGTAGTAAGTCACCGACTCCATATAACAAAAAGTATTACAAACATCATTGATTAGCAAGCAATATTTATATGCTATGGTGGATATTCACCTATAAGGCTATTTTCAGCCTGTTTGCTGTCTCAAAAAAATATGTTGGGTCGGGGATGAAAGAATATATAACTTAAGATTACAGTTTCCTTTAGTTTACATTGTAAACACTCATTACATGGGAAACCCAAGGCAAGTAAGGTTGGCTGTTACATTTTTCTCTAAAGGAAGGTTAAACAAATAGGCTGAGTACATAGTAGGACAGAGTCATACATAATTTCTTTTATTTTTATTTTTATTAACTCTGGCTATGAGGTCCAGTGAAGTTCCAGTCTCTTAGATCGTAAGAGATGTTTTTATAATGTTGCCATTGCCACAGGGGCTCATGAGAAGTAGCTTCTCATTGAATCCTTGCCTGGTGAAGAGACAAGCCAACAATATGCTGGGGTCTCTCTTATAAGGTCATTAATTCCAGTGGAGAAGATTCCACCATCATGACTTCCTCATCTTCAACTCCTCTTTGTCCTATTATCATCACCTGGGCTTAAGATTTCAGCTATGAAGTTAGGAAGAACAGCAGCATTCAGACTATGGCAACAAATACACCTATTTTCTATCTGTCTGGTGGTAAAAGGAGTTTTGTGATTCTCTTTCCTTTTTTAAATCTGAATTAGTGTGTGTGTGTGTGTGTGTGTGTGTGTGTGTATACGTGTGTGTGCATGTACCTCTTGTTATAGGTTTGGGATCATTCAGAGATTCACCAATCTCACCATTAACAAACTTTAAACAATAAAAAAAAATGAGGCCTTTATCCAGATACTGACACCAAGTCTGTACCCAAGACTGGGAAATCCGGAAATGTAGCAGCCAGTCACATTAGTCCAGGCTTTATAAAAGATGGGAATATAAAGGTACATGTTTACATGCAAGCAGAAGGTTGCATTCTGCTTTGCCAACTCTTCGTTATCAGAAGAAAAACAAGCTTTTGTTTACAGAAGCATAAACAATGGCCAACCTTGTGACCTAATATCTTACATAAACAGTAGTTTTGTTAAAGTTCTGCAAATCCAGGCAATGGAAGTCCAATTGTGCTTTATAGTTCTTGAGCACAGTAATTTTTAAATGTTTAAAGTTAGCCATCAACATAAAGTTAGGCATCAGTGTGTGTGTGTGTGTGTGTGTGTGTGTGTGTGTGTGTGTGTGTGTATTGAATGAAGCAAATTATACAGAAATACAGTGTCTAAAAATAGAGATACTCTTAGGTAACGACTGTGAGGATAGCATGCAGTTGAATGATGCTTGGAATAACTAAGTTCTATAAATCATGAGCTTCATTCTCCATGGCAAGTTTTCGTCAGTGGCAATCAAGATCCAGCCAGAGCACACTCAAATCCTCAACTGGAAAGAGTGTCAGAGAGATGGTACTTACAGAAGTAGAAATAGAGACAGATAGGACAAGGAAAGAGAGGAATCCATGACTTGGTAGGTACTAGCTACAGGGGGAGACCATTATTCCCCAAGAAGAGAAAAAAGGAAGAAATTAGAGTTTATTAGCTACTTTTATGCTGCTGTGATAAAATAACATGACAAGCAACTTATAGAAGAAAAGAGTTTATTTGGGCTTACCCCTCCAGAGGGTTAGAGTCCATGATGACAGAGGGAAGCCATGGAGGCAGGAGCAAGAAAATCAGGACTCACACCATGACCTGCAAACAGTGAGCAGAGAGCACAAACCACTAGAAATGGCAAAAGTCTTTAAACTCTCAAAGACCACAGCCAGTGACATGCCTCTTCCAATAAGACCATACCTTATAAGCCTCCTTGATCATCGCCACAAACTGAGGACCAAGAATTCAAATACTCGAGACTTGGGGGACATCTCATTTAAACCACCATATAGCACCACAAATTACGCTAAGAGATACAGGCAGCTGTAGCAGTGGAAAAGCGGTACCCAGCACCAGCTGTAATCTCATCAGACCAGCTATGAGAGGAGAAGCCAGCCTATCCCTGCTCTGCCCTCTGATTTCCATCACGGTGCTATCTGCTGTGGATGGATGGAATCCAACTGGGGGCCAGAACCTTTGTTGTCATCCATACAAAATGACATCAGAACAGCATCCACCCAAAGCAGAGATGAGTCTTGGGCCACCAGCAGAGAATAAACAGGACAATAGCAGGTGCAATGTGGCCCCAAAAGAAGATGCTTCTGGAACTGCTCAAGACACATTTGCTACAAAGAATAGAACAAGCCAAACGGAGAAACTGGTTGAGCATAAAGGGGATGTACAAAGGACAACTGGACCCTGGGCCTCTAAGGTTTCGCTTTCAGCTTATCTGGCCAAGTGAGTCATCAGATTTCACTGTCCTCTGGGGACTTGAGTCCCGCATATGTTGGAGGAGCTGCACTGCTGGTGCCTGCGAAGTGCTGCAAGCTGTAATTATATCCTCCACCTCCTCAGAATGTCTAGACTAGATTGCGAGAGCTGAGAAAAAAAATGACTGCAGCTTTCTTTAGCTCTCAAACAAACAGGAATTCCTTGGTGGGACCCTCTTTCCAGTACACACAGGAACAAGTACCCAGAAGTCACAACAGTCTCCGCATGAAGTATGAAGATGAAAAAGGACCGTGGGTGGGGGGTGGGGGGTGGGGGGGCTCGTTTGAAAATCTCAAGAGAAAGGCTTGTCAGGCATCAATGAGAGAAGCACAAAGGAATGCTGCAGGAGATCTCAGGGGGAAAATTTTAAATGACTTATCATTGTGAAAGTCATAATGTATACCGGGTACCACAGGGGTTCTCACGTATAGTTCTGGGTCCCCAGGATCCTAGGAATCTATGAAGTCTAAAGTACTTTCACATTAACTCTAAGGAGTTGTTTCCCCTTTCTGTTATGTTTACATTAGCACTGATAGTGAGATGGGAAAGATAGGGACAGCACCTGCACCATAGCACAAGCAAGGACTTGTCACAAGCCTCACCAGTGGCACAACCAAGACCCTGTCACAAGCCGCACCAGTGGCACTGATTTCTTCATTGGCATCAATCTGCAGTAGAAAACAAACAGCACTTTATATAAGAATGCATTTGATAAAATAATTACTGATTATATTGCTTCCAATCGTTGAGCACATGAGTTTTTATCATGCCGAATGAGGGAATGAGGACCTCATAGTGTACCTTGATGCACGTCTGAGGAAAGGCACCTGTGTGAATGTTGCAGCTGCCATCTTAACCAGACTCACTCTTCACAGATCAGTGTTTGTACTTGAAAGGACAGATAATCACCCGTGACACTCAGATCCAGATATTGTGCAGGCATGATTAGCCTCTCAGTACAAACTGCCTCATAGAGTTTAACATAATGTAAAATTTCTACACTACAAATAACTTGTGAAAAAAAATGTATCCACAAAGTTGAAGGAGGTGGTTCAATCAGTCCATTCGATTCCCAGCACCCACATAAGTGTGTACCTGATGATACACACTTGGACTCTCAATGCTGTGGAGGCAGAAGTGAAAGCATCCATGGAGCTTGGTAGCCAGCTGTTCTAGCTTAGTTAAGGCAAGGAATTCCAAGTAGTCTCAAAAAAATAAAAAACAAAAATAAAGTGGAAAGCAACTGAGAAAGACTCTACATTGACTTCTGGCCTCCAAATATGCATGCTCCTGCACACACACACACATACACACACACATATACACACATGCACACACAAGCACATACCACACACAGACATTACACCACACACACATGCATCAGTCATGCACACACGTGCATCCACATCCACAGACACAGACACCACAATATACATGCACACATATGTGTGCACACACACACTGTGCATTCACATGCAAAAACAGCATACACACATGCATGCACACAATCTGATTTTATGTTTCCATATAATATCAAGAAAACCTATTAAAATATACCTCCTTTTCCTATAAATGCATATCTATATAATCTAATTTTCTTAATCACAACTAAACCAATAATCAGGAACACATTAAGTTCTAAATGAATTATGAGAATGTGTATTCTACTAAGTCATGTGTTTTAAAAAACCATCACTATTCTAGATATGTTTTTTAGAGAAATGTAATTGTTTATCATAATTAAAATGTTAATTTCAACTGAAGGCTCTGGCTTGCAACTGGAATCCCAGCACTCAAGAGGCTGATCAGGGTAGCTGCCAAAAGTTTACAGGTAGCCTGAGCTACGAAGCAATTACAGGCCAGCCTAAGGCCACAGAGTGAGACCCTGTCTCATAAACAAAACGAACCACCTAGCCGCAGGTGTGACATCTGCAACAAAACCATAATGCCCAAGGCTCAAAAACCTTCCCAGAAGACAGGAAGCATTGTGAGAGCCAAAGGGACCAAGACGATTGCTTCAAGATAGTGCTTTCCAGACATGCCGGGGACGTTGCTCTCATGAACTCTCAACAACATGATTGCCTGCAAAAGATCACACTTGTTGATGTGTCGAAATGAATAAATTTAGCAAAGCTCATCCCTACATGGAGAACAATAGGCAGATAATGGATGTAGAGAAAAGGAGAATCAGTTTTCTTCAATGATAAGCTCCCTGATAAGTCTCCCAATTCTCGGTGGTCAGCTCTAAATCCATACACATATAGGCAACACTAGTTAGACCAAGTAGATAGTAAATATATGCGTGTGTATGTATGTGTAACAATAATAATTATAGAAGAGGCCATGAATTTGAGAGGGGATGGTGGTGGGACATGGAGGAGGAGAGGGATGGAAATTGTGTAAACACTGTACTCTTACATGGAAATCTTCTTTAAAAATTAAATTAAAAATGTGAACTATATAAATTAATCAATTCATTATTATTTTAAATGAGTTTTCTCAGTTATAACTTCTAGTATAATAAATAGCTATTCATATAATCCATGTTTTAAGGTATAAAATAAAGATCAGGAGGGTTTTTTTTTAGAGTACAAAAGTGTGCTAGAGCCAAATCTTTTGAGAAGCACCACTGTGCTGAAGCCTCAGCAAGGCCATGAAAGTCCAGAGCTGAGAGCTTCTTAGGGGCCCTGGGAAATCTGTATGACAAACTTGGGTAGAAAAACAGTTCCTGGCTTTGTAACTACCAAAGAAAATTATAAGAATTCAAATGAATGAATATCTAATTAAATGTCTGCAAGAGAGGACCCAGTGTGCTGATGTCATTAACTGTCTAAGTTAGCATCCATAAAATTTTCATTATGTCTACTGAAAATTAATGGTTCAGTTTTCTCACTTCACAGATTCCCTGAAGTACACACATTGATTGTATGGAACTCATAAACCAGTCATAAGTTAAACGAAAGTTTACATAGAGCCAAATAATTTCTAAAATAAAAATATAAAAATCCTTATAAAATTTTAAAGTGAAGGTTTTCAGTGTGGAGTATGGGTCAAGTTAATGTGTTTGATACGGTGCAGAGAGAGAAACCTCCAGATGTCAGAATATGTAATGCTGTGAAGGCCCAGCTCTAAATACAGCATCACCTTTCCTTTAAATAAAAGGAAATTTAAATTAAAGGTTTCCTAAACCCAAAGAAAATTTTTGTTAACAGGAAATATCCCAGGTATGCTAAACAGACATCTTCACCAAGCCAAACACATCACCTTATCTTTGTCAGAACAAGGGAAGAAAAGACATGTGAAAATGCAATAAGCTGCTCAGAACAGCCAGAAAGCCCTAGGGGAGAAAGAAAACAGATGCTGTTCTTCGGTTCCCAGCAATGGCGCCGCAGGTCAGGCCTGGGGCTCCTAGCAGGAGAGTTAGCACAGCGCTCACACTCAGATGCTCATCATTAAGAATGAGCAAAGCAGTGCTAATCCGTTCACCATGGGCACTGCATCAGGGACAGAGGAAGTTTAGGGAAAAGGCATGTTTCCCAAGGGCTGGGTGACCAAGGCAGAAGCATCCAGCAGCCTGCCCCACCCCTATTTTTCAGACATGGGCATCTCTGAAACCATGGGAGCATATTCCCTGACTGGCCAGTAGTGTCCAGGATAACAGAGACATTTCTTTACTTCCTCGGTTGAAAAGTGTCTTCCTCAGTTTTCTCCATCCCATTGACAAAAGAGAAACAGTGCTGGCCCTCACTTAACTTTGTGATATCAGACTTGAAAACAACATGGCTGCCTTTCTGCAGAGATCTCATTGTACTAAAGGCTGCTTTCCTCTTCATCTGACTTCTCCATAGGTACTGCTATAAGAACACAATGTTTATTTTTAACCATTGAAAGACTATAAGTCAAGTCAGTAATAGATTATACATAAGTGCCAATTTGTTATTTGACCTCTAGTCACATAGTATTCTTAACTTTTCCTGCACTGAAGTTAGGATATTTCTCCTGTCAAGAGAAGATACATTTACTTTCATTCTCTGAAACAGCCTAATTTACTAAGTTAACAAATGAATGAAAATAGGAAATGGAAAAATATGACGGTTATATATGTAATGTAAACTTGAGACATTTCAATCAACAGATCGACACACACATACACTGCAGTGACACGATGCAATAGAACTGTGCAGCTGATGATAAAATTTCAAGACTTAGAAAAAGCAAAAACTTCATTATCAACACAGTATCGAAGCCAGGGTGATAAGGAAGGTAACAAAATGATAAGACTGTGGTATAATGGATATAATTCTTTGCATCATTTCCATTTGTACTTAAAACAATTTGGAGATAAACAAATGTCTAAAACTGGGTCTCGAGGCCCAGTTGCCTTCCCTTAGACACCGCCTTCTTCTACCACCGCCAGCAGGTGCCAATTGATCTAGCCTTTGTTCTTTGTGTGAATGCCAGCATTTTCCCATACAGACACCAGGCTTCCCAACTAAAGTGAAGGGGCCCACCGTCTTCCAGGACTATTTTTTTTTGTAACACGCATGTAACATATTAATTGAATTTCAAATATTTGTTGAATGTCAAGGTAGAAAGATAGGTAGATGATAGACGATATAGATAGATGATAGATAGGTGATAGATAGATAGATAGATAGATAGATAGATAGATAGATAGATAAACAGACAGACAGAGGTAGATGGTAGATGACAGATAGATATCCAAGAGGTTTTGATCTTCTTGAAGCCCATAATATCACAAATAAAGAACTCTCAACTCAATCTGTCTTCTTTGCTTTCTATCCATATCCCATTTAGTAAGAATGTTACTCCCAGGCAGTGGTGACACATGCCTTAATGCCAGCACTCAGCAGGCAGAGGCAGGTGAATCTCTGTGAGTTTGAGGCCACCATAGTCTACAGAGTGAGTTCTAGGACAGCCAAGGCTACACAGAGAAATCCTATCTCAAAACAAAACAAACAAAAAATGCTACCCTTCCTCCTATACCATCCCCAGAAAGTGAAATCTCCTGGCAGTTCCTCTTTTTGACTCTCTTGTTGCACCCACCTTGCTGCTTTGTTATTTCAGTTTATCCATTTGTGACTAAAGCATTAGATGCACTTCATCCGAATATTTAACTTCTGATCATGAAAGGCAAAGCAGGAGATCTGGATGATGTCCCTGGCAAGACTCCTCCCCATCTGCCTCTAGTTCAGAGCTGGCCTTTGACAGCCCTGTAGCTGACATCAGGACTCCAAGTGGGTGTGGAGAATGCCCTGGTCTCTCTGAAGTTGAATGGACCCAGGGAGACTATTTATTTATTGCCCCTAATGAAAACAGAGCAGTTTTATACACCAGCATCATGTAGACTTAAGCCTAGCACCAATTTCTCCAAAGTAAGTGTATCTCATTGGATGTAAGGGAAGCTCAGTAAGAGGACATGAAACTCTTTAATTCTGAGTTGCTCCAAGAAGACAACAGTTGTTCTAAAGTTAGTTCTTGCTGGTGTCTTTGAATGTCCCTTGAGGTTGTCACTAAGAAGGTCTTTAGTAAACTCTCACTTCTCTGTTCCATTCCCTTTAACTGAAGCTATCATTTCTTGCCTATAAAACAATGGCTCCCCCCTTTGCTATCCCTTGATATCTTTCTTCGACTTGTTTTTGCCTGATCCTTTTTAAAATATAATATTTTTATTAATCTGTCCTAATCTCTTTGAAACACAGACTTGGGCAAGACCAAACACCATAAACCTCCAACAACTCCTTGTAGTTTATAGGAAAAATATAAATTCTTTAAAAAACAAACAAGCAAACAGTGACACTTGCCCAGCCTCAAGGGTCACATTAGCCTTTTCATATTCTCCGTGTCACTCTGATCAAGTGATAATCTCTGTCTATGAGCCAGAGTAGCAGATATCAGAACCAAGTAAAGCAAGTGAAAAGTAGATCTGCCAGAGATAAACCACAGGAACTGTCAGAGTTTATAAGCACAACATCCCTGCCTATGTATAAATTTGACTTATTGTGATAGCTTTTACTCATACAACTCTAAATGTTCCAAAGGCCTCCTGTGCTCCCAGCCACTTTTGTGTCTTTGAGCATCTCATTACCTCAGAGTTCAGTCCTGTTTCCTTCAGAACTCTTTTCCTGATAATGAGTCACTGTCACCTGCCTTGCACCATGGCTTTCAAGACTCTTTGTTAGACTTTCTTGTTGAAAATGAAATTTTTACTTCTTCACTAAGTACACAAAATAAATGCTTAGAGTGGACATGGTGTTCTATGTACCCAAGATCTCTTTTTCCCGTATTGGAAATAGCAGCTAACTTTAAAGAACTTCTTTTTTGTTAGTTTTTTTTTTTTTTTTTTTTTTTTTTTTTTTATTGTTGTTGCTTTGTTTTGCTTCTGAGATGCTTCATTATGGAAGCCATCCTGACCATGAAGTTGGGATGGTATTACCACAGCCTCCTAAGTGCTGGGATTACAGAGATGTGCCAACATGCCTGGATGGACTTGTCTTTCCTTTTCTAACTAAGACAATTCTGCTAAGCGACTCTATTCCATCCTATGTAAGTGACAGTATCTGACCTAAGATCAATCAGTTAACATATTTTGCTCAGGAATGGCTAGGGTCCAAGCATGATAAAAGAAATCTGAAGTGGCAGATCTGTAGAGGAGTAGTCACAAAAAGGGCCTGCTGCCCAAAGTCTTTATGAACTTTTTCTGTGTAGCAAACAATGTCAAAACTCAGTAGCACTAACTTACCTTAAAATTCTGATGATGACCATTTTGTACCAATATGTGCATAGCCTCTCTTCTAGACTTGACACGTGTGTACATAAGTCTATAACATGCTCTTAATGAACTGGATGCTTGTTGGTCTCGAGTTTCTTCAACTGAGACTTGTTTTTCTTCCTGGTATCTCATCCTCAATATTTCTAAGCTAAGTGTGTTCACATGCAGCTGGGCAATTTTCCAGATGAGAGAGTAGAAATTCACGCAGTTCATCAAAGCCCAGGTTCCAACTTGTCCCTTCATGGTATCCAAGCATTCCACTGACAGAAGCAAGACATAAGATCATCCCATAGTTAAGGTGGGATAAGAACTTGTCTCTCTTACTTGACAATAGGCTAGAAAAACATGGTGCAAAGAATGTGGACATAGACAAGTGGAAAAGCATAGCCAAGTCTCTGAACTATTGTAGCCTTGCTATTTTGTTCTCTGTTTCTATGTATTCACTAAAATTAAATTTAGTCTAAGTCAGTTTCTGTTGTTTGCATGCGGAAATGTTAATTAGAATCTTCCTTAGAACAAATGAATGAGATTTAATAGATAAATGAATGTTTGGGGCCTGGAGAGATGGCTCCGTTGTTTTTTTGGGTTTTGTTTTGTTTTGTTTTGTTTTGTTTTGTTTTTCTTAAATTTATTCTTGTTACATCTCAATGGTTATCCCATCCCTTGTATCCTCCCATTCTTCCCTCCCTCCCATTTTCCCCTTACTCCCCTCCCCTATGACTGTGACTAAGGGGGACTTCCTCCCCCTTTATATGCTCATAGGGTATCAAGTCTCTTCTTGGTAGCCTGCTATCCTTCCTCTGAGTGCCACCAGGTCTCCCCCTCCAGGGGACATGGTCAAATATGAGGCACCAGAGTTCGTGTGAATGTCATACCCCACTCTCCATTCAGCTGTGGAGAATGTCTTGTCTATTGGCTAGATCTGGGTAAGGGTTTAAAGTTTACGGCCTGTATTGTCCTTGGCTGCTGGGTGGCTCCGTTAAGAGAACACACTGCTTTTGCAGAGAACCTGAGTTCCTTTCCCAACACCTATATCATATGACTCACAGTAGGTGTAATTCCAGCTCCAGAGGACCCACTGCCTCTGGCCTCACATTAATGTGTACATAACCCACATACAGACACACATTCATATATATAATTAAAATAAAACGAATCTTTTAGTAAGAATGTTTTAGTGAGTCAAATGTAATTCAAGGCAGAAGACTGAAGGCAATGTGGAATACACAGATTGCTGTGATCATCTCAAAGCTTGAGATACCGCTGTCTCTTCCTATTCCTAATGCACGCCTATAGTCACAGCCTCCATTAGCTTGAAATGCTTTTAAAAGCTAGGCCTGGGACAATGAGCCATTTCAATTTTAACTGTTCTCTTGTCACTGGTTAAGTTGAATTTGAAACCCTTACTTTGTGTTTATACTTGTAGGTATCCTCAGGTATATAGTAATAGAGCCATATATTATGTGCCAGATTTACTCAAATACTTAAATACTTGTAGGGAAAAAACTATTTTAGAAAGAGAAAAATCTTAGAGCTGAAGGGATCTCAAGATATGGTCCATTGTTTCCCAATTTGAGCCTTTCAAACCCCAGCTCTCACTAAGTGCTAATATAAATCTCCACTGCCTTGGGAGCCATTTTCCCAGAAGGTTGTTACAAAAGCAACAAGCTACATGATTAGCAAAGCTGATGCACAAATGACACACCTAACATGCTTCCATATAGACGACAACTTGAAATTTAGAAGGAAAAAGATCGTCTTAAGAAAAATCTTTTATGAGGCAAATCACAGGAAACCCATGGTTTTATAGGGAACTATGTGTGGCTTTGCTTCACTGGTGGGGACACTGGTAAGTATAATGAAAACTGAATCTGGTTATAAACATGTCTGCTATATATTCTACTGGCAACTTGTCATGTGTTATTTAAGCTTGTTAAAAGCAGACTGTGGGAGTAAAGAAGGCTCTTCTGTCCTGGACTCCAGCACATTTATTTCAAAACTCCCTGTCCTGGGCACCTAACTCAGTGGTAATAAGAAAGGAACACAACAAACAGTTAAGGGTATTTAAAAAACATTGTCTCGAGAACTGCCAGAAGATAAGCCATTCCCAGCAGAGGTTGCTATTGTTTACCCCATGGCATAAAAAGCCCGTGGTGGGAAGAAGAAGCCAGACACTCATCCCTGGGATGTTGTGCCTAGGATTCTCTCCATCAGTAATTCCAACATGACCATTTCTGTGGGGACTCCCTAGTCATGGTACTTCTGTTTATACTCTGAATTGGGCTTCTCCAACCATTCCTACTGAATAGCTCAAATTCCCAACTTCATAATGTTTTAGTTATCTATCTGCCATGTCTATCCAGTTGTCTGTTAATTAGTTGTTCCTTTCCTTTTGTTTGTTACATACTTAATAAACTCACTCGTTCAAATATGAAACCACAGTCATCAAAGATCGCACTGCAGAGAACAAGATGACACTGTATTTTTGTGATCTTTACAAACCCTCAGTCTTTTCATGGTATGGTTACCTCAGCCTACAGAAAGCTCCAGATGCTAATCATTACGGTGATTTATAATAAAGAAATATTTATGAAAGCAAGAAAGTTCTCAAAGTTTTACAGCTTTAAAAGACTCAACAGTTGGGTTTTATGCAGTGCCCTTGACTTAAGCATTGCCTCTTCAATTCCATGAACATTTCTCACCATTTAAAACCACAAAACCATCACTCAAAGTGCTGAGATTCACATCTTTGTGGGTGAGACAAGAAGGAGCCATATCTCCTCTCACTATGTCTCAGGCCTGGGCCATGTGCCAGGACAAGCAGATAGTATCTCCAGGGCTAGGCAAGATGGTGTGATGATCCCTAGGAGGGAGGCCTCCCAGGGAGGCAGAGTGCTGACATCACTGGGGAAATGAAAACAGTTCAGTAGAGAATAGTTATCTTAGAAATGATCTGCATCACTTTGAGACCAGTAAAAGAGTTTAATTTCCAACACCCTTTCAAAGACAAAGGGTATTTTCTGTTAATCCTATAATCCTGTAGTACTGCCTCTCCACTAAGAGATCTCCATTCAAGCAGAAAGGGCATTAACTCCAGCTCTACACAAAGACTGAGTAAGGGAAACAGCCCTTGGAAAAACAATTATGAAGCTTTGCTTCAAAATAAGAGCAGAGTGTGTCTAGAAAGTTCTGCTCTAGAACACACCCAGTCATATCAGTAAAGTTTCTGACCTCTGATAATTTTCTTCCTGTTAATGTTGTCCTGATATAAGAGACTGGGCAGTTTAAAATGAACAGAAGTTTATTTCTCAGGTATCTGGAGGTTGGAAATTCTAGGATGGCATGTGATGAAGGCCTTTTTGCTGCGTCATCCCCAAGTAGAATAAAGGTCAAGGCAGTGTATATACAAGGAAGAGGTGGGAGGTCTATCAGTTATATGAGCACTTAAGAGGCAGAGGCAGAAAAATTGTGAGTTCAAGGCCAGTCTGTACTATATAATGAGTTTGAGGCAAATGTAGGCTCTATATAGACTACATGGTTAGACCTTGCCTAAAAAAATAAAAAGAAAGAGAGGTAGAAAGACTGCAAGGAAGAAAAAAATAAAAGAAAGGCTGGAATAGGGAGACAGCTCAGTTGGTAAAGTACCAGCAGGGCCAACAAGAGGGATGTGTGTCCTGATCCACAGTATCCATGTAAAAGCCAGACACTGAAGTGGGTTTCTGTAACTTCAACACTTGGGAAGTGGAGATAGAAGAGTGCCAAAGCTAGATGCCTAGTTAGTGTAGCCAGAACAGCAGGCTCCGGGTTCAGTTTAAAAGGCTTGCTCCAAAAACTAGCGTAGATGGCAATAAAGGAAGATACCTGTCACTGACCTCTTGGTTGATGCACCGACATATGCATCTACACACAAAAGAAAGGAGACAGAGAGACAGAGACAGAGACAGAGAGACACGGAGAGACAGAGACAGAGAGGAAGAGGGGGAGTAAAGAGAAGAAAAGAAAAACTAAATGGGCATCACTATATAGTTGTCAAATTTTATATAATGAGGCTGGAGATGTGGTTCAGCAGTTAAGAGCAGTTGCTGCTCTTCAAGAGGACCTAGGTTTGATTTCCACAACCTACATGGCAGTTCACAGCCATCTCCAATTCCTGTTCCAAGTGATCCAAAATCTTTTGGCCACCTGGGCCACCAGGCTTGCTCATGGTGAGCAGACCGTAGATAAAGCATCCATACACACATATAATATAAAATAAAAATAAGTTTTAATCCATATAATATAGCAGTGCAAAGGTAAAAATCTTAATACATGGCAGGATTCAGGCTTTTTACTGTGAGATCTAGATTTATAAATAAGGAAAGAAACCTTGATTAGAACTCGAGATAACAGTAGGAATATATATATATATTTCACAAAATATTAGTAAATGGTGTGTTTGAATACACAAATATGTTTCTATTCTCACTTAGCAGAGATGCAAAGAAGAAAGCCCTAGTAGCAATGAGAACACTAGATGGTGGTTCCTAACCCCAATCTCAAAAAAAAAAAAAAAAAAAAAAAAAAAAAATCTTCACAAAACAGTTAATTATACAATATGACCAGGAGTTATATAAGATGAGTCTAATGGATTGTTGTCCCAGAAAATAAATAAAATAAATACCAAAAATAACATATAAAGCTATGTTCAAGAAACATAGGAACAATGTGATTGCATTCCTAGAAATAATTCAAGCAATAATAAAGCAATAGTTTGACATATAAAGGGTATTTGCTACTATAAGTGATCAAATAAGTAAATGAGAGCAATAAGACAAATGCTATTTACAAAGCAATTTCATATAAGGCATGTTGCTAACCCTCCTTGAAAGAGGTAGACGTGAAGCCACCATTTCTTAAGTTGATCTTACAAAGATAGTAATGTGCCCAGGGTAGGGGAGTAAAGAGTTATGTTTCAGGAAAAAAATTCAGTGAGCACTGCTTCATCCAGGAGATGAAGTCATTACCATTGAAGTCTTCAAGTATGTTCATCATATGTGCCCATTATGTGACATGGCAAACAACTCTTCACGTCCGCAGCCTTCCTACCCCCTTAGCACACACCACGCCAAAAGCAGTCTCAGTATAAACTTAAGAAAAATGTCGGACAAATCTCAACTGGAGGACATTCCAAAAGACCTGATTAGCATTCCTCAAGATTACCATGGTCACAAAAACCAAGGAAAACTAGAGAAAATATCCCAAACCAGAGCAGACTCAAAAAACATGACAACTAAATATACAACCTTGGTAGCCTGGAGAGATCCTGAAACAGCCAAAAAAATAAAAAATAAAAAAAATATATATATATATATATGTATGTGTGTGTGTGTGTGTGTGTGTGTGTGTGTGTGTGTGTTAAAAAGAGACTAAGAAGTTTTTACAAGCTATGGAATTTAATTGGTCATAGAGTATAAATATTTGTTCACTAATTGTAACAAGTATAATAATGTATGATATTAAGAATAAAGAAAAGTGAGTGTGAGGTATGTGAAACTGTTTTCTCTGTGAGTTTTATAAATCTAAAACAAAATAAGGTGTATATTTAAATAAATATATGTATTAAATTGATCCAAATTGAGAATATTCTGAAAATGTCTATTTATTTCATGAAAAACATCAGAAACTATTATAATCAAGGAAATATAACTAATACAATATAGTATCCTAGTTTGTGACATGGAATGAAAAAGGTTAGGTTATATTGCACCAATATCAATTCCTTAGTCTTGACAAATGTACCACAATTGTGTTAGAGTGCACAGTAGAGAAAGCCAGCTAATGACGTGAGTCCACTGTCTGGGCTCTCATTCCAAGTTTTCTGTAGATCTACAGTTACCTCCAAGTTAAAAGTTTCATACACTAACTTGGACTGCATAGAAAGTGCCAAGGAAACCAATGCTATATAGTGATACCTTATAGCAAAACCATCCCACCCCAAAACAAAAGAAAATTCTCTAATTATAATTTTAACTGTATAGAACTCCAACTCTGTGACATTCTGACAAAGATAAAACTGACAGTAAGTGATCAGGGTAGTGGCAGGGTGGAGCATGGGAGACATTTAGAGCAATGAAGATATTCTGTGTGACACTGTAGTGATGACCACATATCACTACAGACACCCACAGAGTGCACCACATGGAGCAAGAGCCCTAAGATAAGCCACAGGCTTTGGGTGATCGTGATGTATCAGTGACAGCTCTTTAACAACTGTGCCGCTGAGACTAACAGTGGACGTTAATAACGGAAGTGACAGCATAAGTGTGGTGTCAGAGCATGTGTGACATCCCAGGGCTATCCTCCCAATCTTGCTGTCAACTGAAATCCTCTTTTAAAAAGTAAAATATACAACAACTTAAGAATAACAGATACATGTGTACTGGAAGAAAAGTATGCCACTGCCAATTACCCAATGGAATATAAAGTTGCCGTTACTGGGATTCACATAGTGTTTGGAAGAAAATGACCACTAAGGACCTAAGGAAGAGTAATGTTCTAAGTGACTCCCAGATGGGGTTGAGAAGTATAAAAACTTAGATTATAAATATTTTATTAGCATTTCTCTGGCTCTATTTCCTATAAATATTCTGGGAATTCATCTCTTCAAACTTTGCTTTTAGCTTTGTATTGCTTCTTTGTGAATTTCACAACATGCACCCTAGTCTCATCCATCTCCCCATTCCTTCATATCCACCCTTGCATGCCCCAGAAGAAACAAAATAAATTATAATAATAATAATAATAATAATAATAATAATAATAATAATAATATAAAAACAACAAAACAGAGCAAACAAGCAAATAAAATCTCTCCATAGAAGCTGCAATATGTCACTGTGTGCCACAGTTTACCCTTTTGCCCAGACAGTTTTACCTTCAAATGTTCATTGCAATGAGTCACTGGTCTGGTTTGAGGCCTCTGGATTCTTTGCACTATCAATAGTGGATCCTCTCTAGGACTCCTCTCAGATACCCTGTTGTCGCCCTGTGTCATGGAGATCCTGCAGCTTTAGGTCTGGAGGACAGGCCCCTTCACGTAATGCAGCAGTGCACATATGTGGTAAATATTTGGGTGGGGCAACTCAAAGCCCTGGATCTGGGCCTGGGTGGAAGCTGAGTTGGTCAGGCCACCAGATCTCTTGCACCCTGGCCACCAGGGCCAGCTCTACAGTGTTGTGCAAGCAACGTGGCCTCCACTTGCATCCCTGCCCATCTCTCCCATGTGATGCAGCCAGTGAACGGCCAGCTCTCCCGATCCCATGTCCTGGGACTGCCTATGCAGCCAGGACCAGGTCTACTGTGCTGCTCAATTGAGGTGTGAACCTAGCCACTCTCCTGAGTCCTGCAGCCAGTGAGGAGCCAGGCCAGCTCTGCACAGTCCTTGAACATCAACATGGCCCTAGGCCGCAGCACAGATGAGGACTGTCTGCATGGCCTTTGGTGATACCATGGCCCATGGATATCCACACAGAACTCTAGTACTGCAGGGCCACAGATGCAGACATAGCACTTGATGGCAGGACAGGCTTAGACATCACCATTGCCTCCGGTAGCACCTCAGGCTTTTCACATCAGGCTGTTACTCACCACCCTCCCACCTCCAGCTCTACCTCTCTTCATAGTGCACAAACCACTCAGCTTTTTTCTCCCATCTTTCCATGACATACTTGCTCATTGTAGTGGTACCCATGGTGGGTGGGCCACAGGGCAGTGGCTTCTAGATGCCTTCTTTTCAAACACTTTTTCAATAAAAATAAAACACATTTTCAATAGGCTCTAGTCCACACAACTGTTCAATTAACACAACTGTTAATGAGATCCCCACAACTGCCTGGCCTGTCTACGAACAGGAGGTTCTAGAGCTATTCCCTCTTAAACATGAGACAATGCTTTATTTCACAGCCTTTAAGAAGGTCAGCTTCTACAGAGGAGCTACGAACAGAAAGGAATCTGGATGAACTACTGCAAGCTGTGTTGCTCTGCCTGAGCTACTCCTCCAGGCTTTCTCCAGAACAACTAGAAAGTACCTCCTTGGAATTATTTATGAGATAGCCAAAAGGTCAGCCAGAGTTCTCAGTCCTGAAAGCCATCCATTCCTCTTCTCTTTCTGGGATAACAATATCATAGGCCGTTTTAAACAGACTGCTCACATACTCTGGCATCCTGTGCCAACCACAAGGGTAGATGAAGGGGCATAAGGAATGATTCAGAAAAAACAATAGCTATAGTGATGATTATGTAATAGGGTGCACCCTAACAGGCTGAGCACTATGCTACAAGTACTGACTGATTTAATCCTTAGACTGCCTCACCAAGATTAACTTTCGTTCATCAACATTTTCCTTCCAGGAAGCCGAAATTATAATGGCTTAAGGTCAAGTAGGAGGCATCAGAGTGACTAAGAACATGGTCCCTGAAATCCAGGAGACAAAGTCAAAGTCTAGCTGTTCCATATTAGCTCTGCAACCCTGGATAACTAATTTACCTCTTTGTCAAATGGCTGATGAGTAAATAACAGACTCCACATGACTCACCCAAGTATTCTGCTCCATGAAGTATCTTCCATCAATTTATGGATGACATATGCCCAAAATTTGCCAAAATATTTTTATTATAATTTATTCAGATTACATCCCGATTATTATGCCCTCACATGTGTCTTCCCATTCCCACCTTCCCTCCCTCTTTCACCCTGTTAGCCACCCCCTAGATCTCTAATACAAGGAGACCTATTCCCCCACCATATAACCAGAGCCTATCTGGTCTCATCCATACATCCTGCTTCCCCTTCCTCTGTGTGCCACCAGGCCTCCCCACCAAGGGGAAGTGATCAAATAGGGGACACCAGAGTTCATGTCAGAGGCAGTCCCCTCTCTCCCCACAACCATGGAGAATGAGCTGTCCATTGGCTAGAACTGAACAGGGGTCTAGGTTTACTGTATGCATTGTCCTTGGCCACCCTGAACCCATCTGATCTCTTCTGATCTCAGAAGCTAAGCAGGGTTGGGCCTGGTTAGTACTTCAATGGGAGGCCAAAATATTGTAAATGTGTTAGTGAGACTTGGTGTTGCTGTGACAAAACACCTGATGTAAACCGTTTAAAAAGAGGAAGAGTGTTTAGGGGTTGTAATTAGTGTCAGTCCATTATGGAAGAAAGGGAATGGCAAGATAACTTACATTGTGTTAGCCAGGAAGCATAAAGAGAGAAGAAGAAGGAATAAGACAACATATGACTTTCAAGGATACCATATCTGTAACCTGGTTCCTAAGGTTGGCCCCAATTCCTGCTTCCATCCCTTCTTAGTAAAACTATGACATCATGAATACATTAAAAGATTAATCCTTTACCAGTTCTTAAAGCCCTCAGGATCCAGCTACCTGTTGGCTAACAACCAAGTCCACAATACAGGAGCTTTTGAGGACTACCTCATATTCAAAACAATGTTAAATGTCATCTTATATGTAGGACCTGATTTTTTTTTCCCTCACAACCTGAAATAAGGGCTTATTATTCCTCTCAATTTACTGACAGGAACACAGACACGTAAAAAAGAAATAATTAAATTCTGGGAGGACATTCAAGGAAATGATGCAGCTGCCATTTGAGCACTATTTGCCCACCTAGGATGTTTTCACCACCCTGCTATATCCAATCCACACTACATCAGTTCCAAAATGAGCTTCTAGATAACTTTGCTTTTCATTTTAATTGATGCCTTTCCCAAAAGATTTTTTGCAAGTGATCTGAACTAGGCTAACAGAGTCTCAGTTGGGTTAAATACACTCTTTCATCACTAATATTAGGATTCATGATAACAAGCACATTGGAAAGCAGGGAGCCCTTCCTAAGAAGCTGTAATGCATTTCAAAGGGAAAGAAGTGTGGTGGCAGATGGGGAAGAGAAAAGGAAGGCATAGGAAGCTTGAAGGCCTAAGAAGGAAAACATTTTGGATCTGCAAATAAAACTACTATTTACCCAACTGATCTTGCCTTAGACAGAACCTCTATCACTTAGACAATGCCATCTGAGCTTCAGAGAAATTGGGACAAGGACAAAGATGTGAAATAGATTCCGGGGCTGAACCCACAATGATTCCTGGCCACACTCGAGGGGGTATTATATTAAAAATAATTATGAGACTTCCCATGCTCAACAGGGGGAAAAGACATTGGCCCATTAGTAATATCTGCTACAGCTAGAGAATCAGAAGAGCCACATTCTTGCCCAGAACTTGCCATTCTTGCTTAGGGGATGTCACAACCTGGTCATGTTATGTGAGGAGGAGTTAATTCAGTTCATATCTTACTATGATGCCAAAATGTCCCCCGTGGCACTCTGCTTTTCTCCTTGAAAACAAGGTTAAAACAGCATTGACAGCAAGAAAAGACCTAATTTGAATTTATTTGGTTTTAAATATTTTGAAAAGAGATGCAGGCCTCTCTTTTTAGTTCTTTAGGAAGACCTAAAAACCAAGGAGATTGAGGCCAGCTGGAGGGAGTGACTGGGCAGTTCCAGCCAATTAGCCTTCCTTTGTGTCACAGCCATCCTTTCCCACCCTCAGAGCTTTACAATACACTCAAGCCAACAGGACCTCAGAAGAAGAGGGAAACAGAGAGCCAAACCTCAAGAGCTAAGGGAGCAGAACCTGAAATTTCAACCCCAAACTGGACCCCTAACTGGTTTAATTGCTGCCATTATTTCTTTATAGAGCCCTCAGTGGGCTTTCCTGACCACAGGACCAAGGCTGTAGAACTCCAGAGGACTGGCCTTCCCCCTCTGAAGTCTTGCTCTGCCCTGCCAAACAGGCTTGTCCACTGCCTCCAAGTCTCCAGCCTTCCACCTCCAAACACTCTGCATGGGTCAACTTTCCATGGGCAGACTATAAAAAGGAAAGCAGTCCCACTGTTTCCTTTAATGAGCAGCTTTTACAGGGTGCCAAATGCTCTTAAAGGAGGCCAGAAACGCATGTACATCTCCTGGGTTTCAGAAACCTCAGCCTAACCCAGAGACAGCAGGAGACAGAGAGATCCAGATCCAGTGCAATTAGTCTCCAGGAAATCAGCTTAATCCAGTCCGCCAGGAAAGGCATGGAATGCTTGAGCTGCCGTTCATGTTGATCCCAGGCTCTGCTAAGTCCTTGCAGAAACAGACCTCTGCAGGCAGTGGCTCTGGGCGTTGGGCAGGAGGTCTCTAACCTTTGACTAAGTAAGATACTGTCTGTTAAATGGAAAGACTTGTTCTGCTGGGTTTCTCAGAGGATCTAGCACAAAAACAAGAAGGAGAGTTTGAAAGCAGAGAAAACACAATGACGCCACTTACTAGAATTAGAAACTTTGAGAAACCACAGAAAACAGAAAGTGAAAGTGACCAGGACAAGAGATAGCCTGGAGCTAGGACAAAGCTCTCAGCACAAAGTGCCGGGAGAAGGAATCTGGGACCTCTGGGACCTGGTTTTCACAAGGAAGTCCTTTGTTCTTTGATTATGTCTTTGTCTCCCAACTTTTTCTCAGATCTTGCTCTGGCCTCTCTTCCGTAGCTCAGTCCTTGTGATATCCACTGAATGAACACCAATGAGACACCGAGTTGGGTGAGGTGGTCAACGGCCAGAAAGACCACTGGGTAATCCTGCATTTTTTAAAGCATTCTTCACACTATTTCACTATTTCACTATTTCTTGAAGTCCCCAGCACAAATGGCTTTCCTAAGGGTATTTTGTTGTCTGGCTGACTGACAGGCCATTTTAATGATTTTTTTTTTTTTTAAGGAAAAGAAGACTTTATATTCTCTAAAGACAAGGCTGAACTCAATGGGACATGTCAACTGTGAGCATTTGTAACTATTTTCGGGCGTCGTCATCTGACGTCTCACTGCTGCTCATCTCTGTGTCTGAGTCTGCGCACTCTGCATTCCAAGTGCTTCTCCAAGGAGAGAACAGGCTGGAACTCTGCCTCTGAAAGTAGCCGTTCTTCAGTCATAGGGGAGGGGAGGGAGGAATGGGAGGATACAAGGGATGGGATAACAATTTAGATGTAATATGAATAAATTAATAAAATATATTAATAAAAAAGTAGCCCTTCTTTCCAAACCCATTTCTTCGTAGCTGCTCTGTTTTCATGTGGAACTCCTTGAGCTTATCTTCTGTGAGTGGAAGGCACCTCTCATCATTTTCAGGATATTCCTGCCATCCCATTGCTTTTAATAACCTATGTTCTGCTTCCAGTGAGCGGGTCAGGACCTCCTCCCCTTCGTGCCATGGGTAGAGAAAGATCATTCTGAAGACAAGCTTGTTCTCCGTTTTCCTTTGGTTCAGGTGTGTGGCTGCCCTCCACCCCCTCCAGCTTGTCACAATCTCTACTTTCTGAGCAGTCTCCATTTCTTTCATCCTTCAGAGTCTTCAGGAACTCACTCTTCCTGTCCGTGGTTCTTCGGGTCAGTTTGGTCAGTCGAGAGGAGCTGATCTCAATCGGAGGGGTAGTCCTGGAGGGACTCTCTTTGAGAGAGTTCAGAACTGCACCAGCAGCTAGTACACTGGTTTAGTAACAGAAATTGGATTGGTAAAAGCAGACTCCCGGCTAGAGGAAAGGGATCCTGACTTGTGTTCCATTCTGTTAGCTTTCCATGCATTGGGCTTAGAGGGAGGTGGCGCAGGCTTAGGAACCAAGTTCTTGTAGACACTTGGGACCATAGTTGACACTTTGTTCCCATTTGCACGGTGAGATCCTGATGAGATGAATGCAGCAGAGAAGGCGACAGCAGAATCCTCTTTGGAAACTTTTTTGATGACTAGCATCTTGGAGGGTTGCTTGGCACTAGGTGGATTTTCCCACACTCCAGAAGGAGTCCCAACAGGTCTGCATGGCTGGTTCTGTTTGTCAGCTTCTGGATTCAAAGAGGAAAAGTCTTCCTCTTCAAACTGCAACTTTTCTACTTTATTCTCTTTTTTTCTTCCCTAATCTCTGTTGGTGGTTTTTCTTGAAAGGCACACAGCCTTTCCGGGAGTGGAAGCTGCCATTCCAGTGCCGATGGTTTCCTGTATTCCCTCCACTATGTTGGCTTATGCCATCATGACCTCGAGAGGACCCATGCCAACCAGATAGATTGCCTGTGGTTCCAACATATGCTCCCTTAGAGACACCAGAGTCCACGGAATCATGGCGGAGTAAGAAGGGTTGGTGCCAAGAATCTCCTGTAATCCGAAAAGGTCCATTGTTTAAAAAGCCATCAGAGGAATTATGCCGACGATGGCTTATTCCAAATCTACCTTCTCCACGGGACAGGTGCTCTCCGTGTTTGTCAAGGTGGCTGTAGATGACGCAGCTGACTGTGGCGTTGAGAAATTTAGCCAAGCAGGAACAAAGTCATGCTGCACCATTTAGGTTCAGTGTTTTTTCAGCAAGATGAGGCATCCAACCTCATGGCCAGGATCCTCAGAGTCACCTCTGTGGTCCTGTTTCCAAAGTTGCCAGCTGTATCTTCCACGAGGTTTTCTGGTAAAAAGGATGCTTAAGTAGCCTGGCCAGCAGCACGCCTTGTGATGACGCACAAAGAAGCCGAGCTCTGTGTAGCCCACCCTCTTAATCCTCTCAGTTGCTCATCCTGAATACCTAGTTGCTGACACTTTTCCACAGGGGAAAAGGGGGAAGGGAAGGGGGAAGGGGAACATAAAAAGTTATTTGTTATATTTTTTAAAACGGGGAGAAAGGGGGAAAAGCGAAAGTAATGCATGGGGCAACTTCCTTTTGTATAACATCCATTTTGTCAAGATGAAACCCAGACAAGTAAGCACACTAGAGCAGCAATTTCACTTGGTTTATTGTAACACAGTGGTTACTGTGTCTTTTTCCAATTGGGAGCCAATCTCACAATCTTTTGACACTAGTTTTAAAAGAATCTGTACAAAGGAAATAAAAGAAAAGGAGTAGAGGTCAGTCATGCCAGGCCATCCCAGTCCTGGGATATAGAGGGGCCTTTGCATAAGCAAAAGTTTTACCATGTTGGGGACAGTAAAAGATTTTAATAAAGGTTTTAGAGAGTGAGGAAGACTCATGGGATTTTGGGCTTTGGTGCATTAGCTACCTTTAATAGGAAAAAACTGAAAACATTTCTCATAAGAATAAATAAAATATTTTTGAGACATAGATTCATTAATTAGTCCAGACTGGCCTCAAAATCCAGATCCTCCTGCTTCATATTCCCCACTGCTGGGACTACAGACATGCCCAGGTATTTTAATGGTCATTCTTTATAAAGCATTGTATTGTACACTAGTCATGCTAAATGACTCCTCATTTGAGGCTACAAGGTGCTAAAACCAGGACGACAGTCTGGCATTTCTGCTTTATTCTGTAGCTCTCTCTCTCTCTCAAACATGCCAATCACTCATACATCTAAGAAGCCGGTGCCCACTACTTGTTGTGTAATTTTTCCTAGGGAGACATGAACAAATATCTACTCACCCTAGAGGAAACACCAACAACATTTAAAAAGAAAAAAAAAAAAAAACCTCATCTAAGTCAAACTTGGACAGCCAGTGATTGGCTGGAGTCACTTGCAGAGGTATGTGCATATTATAAGCAGCTGAAGTGAAGCCTCCTTCTGGGAACATTGAAAGGCATACATCCTTGAAGAGTGCTGGGGGGTCTCCTGTATCTCGTGAACTTACTCATGAACCCTCCTTCCCGTCAATGAAGGAATATCAATAGGTCGGATCTTGTGAGTATCTCTTGCATGTAGTCAGTGTTTCTCTGTCTTCAAGATAACAACAGCCCCTTCATGACCAGAGGACAAAGCTTACAACACTACCTTATCTCACACCCCTTCAAGGCTGAAGGCACAAAGACCCATTGTCCCAAAAGCATAGCCACCTTGAATTCTAGCTAGAACAAAGTGAAGTAAACAACCACGCAAATGAGGGTAATTATCTTTGATGGTGAGGCTACACCTTGCTGCAGGGT
The DNA here is from genome assembly GCF_903995435.1 of Acomys russatus. Classification (NCBI taxonomy): domain Eukaryota; kingdom Metazoa; phylum Chordata; class Mammalia; order Rodentia; family Muridae; genus Acomys; species Acomys russatus. Next base: position 47,066,691 of record NC_067140.1, on the reverse strand, counting down.
AATCATCTTGTGGGAATGAGATTACTCCCCTCTATCAACAAGGACTTATTGGTCAACCTTTTAGAAGCAAAACTGAGATAGTGAGCCATCAGACCACACTTTGACCAAGACTCTAGACCATATCTGTCCCCAATTCTTTCTCTCTTTAAACCTAAAGCTTACATTAGACACTTAGTGATGGACTTGCAGGTCTGTTTATCTTTCTGGTGTCAGAATTAATTGCATAACAATAAATACATTCTATTTAGCCATTTTAGTAACGTTAATCTAGTCTACCTTGGTAAGCTGGCCAGGCAAATGCTTATTTTCTTTCCAATCCTGATTATCAATATTAATTCGTACCACAGAGCACACATTAACTATATGCATATATTTATATGCATATATATGTTTTACAAAATGAATGTAAGTTAAAGAGGCTACAGCAGAATACAAGAGCTTTGGAGATGGGCTGAGGCGATATTAAGATAATAAACTACACCGGTGTGCTGGGAGCATGGTTCTGCTGGAGCTGCTGGAGTTGGAGTTTGGGCTGTAGAGTAAAGCTGAGAGATAAAAAGCAAAACTATATTCCAAGAGCAGAAAAATGACTCCAGATCAGGAAATGGAAGTCAGGTCAAGATAAATGGTCAAGATGGATGAAGCACACAGTCTACTTGGCATTGTTTAACAAGGCACAGAACCAAGCCCATGGTGCAGGGATGGTCAGAGAGTCCATTGTTTATTGGTTCTTGATACATATACAGAGATTTCAGATGACATATTTGTGGGAGGCATGCCTTTCACAGTGTGAGGCATCCATGTATTCCTGGTGAAAGAGTGATACCCATTTTTTGGTTTGGCATGTCCAATAAGACTTTGGGTCAGGTTCACTGATATAATTTTAACACATTTATTTTATTTGTTATTACTGTGTCCCTACAGTCTTATCTCAAGAAGTTCATATGGTGACTGCCTGTAATAATTCATGTATCAGTATATGCAGGATGAATAGTGCCTGACAGTATGGTATGGTTTCTCGTCTACTGTGACCGTTCTTCTCCTTCAAACTAGAATTAAAAGTTCCTTGAAACATGGAGCTGTTTGGGGGCAAGGCAAAGCCTGCCAAACCACTACTTTGTACAATTTAGAGAAACTTAGAATAGGACACTGCCTGACCCCAGCAAGGGCACTGGATACATTTATCCATTCCTTTTGTTTGTTTGTTTGTTTGGTTTTGGTTTTGTTTTTAATGACATAATTCTATATGACACGTGTACTGAAGTACTGGAGTTGAATCACACTGATGAAGCTTGCCTTCTCTGCCTGTCACCTTTACTCATCGTTGAACTGGTGTAGTGGCAGGCGTGGGCAAGCCTAGTCCTTGAGGACTCCTAGTCTAAGACCTTTGGCTGAAAACTCCCTCCACAGGATCAGTGAGATGGTTTGTTGAACTGTCTGGTGTGGTCCCACAAATGTTTGCTTCTGGTCATCAATTAACAGAGATGATGGAGGAGGTGGCCACTCTGATATTGGAAATGCCTGATTGTAGAGCTCCTGTAGTTAAGGAAAATGAAAAGGGAACTGATTACACCGTTCCTTAAGACAAAGAGAAACAAATTATAAAAATCTCTGTTGCTCTTCGCCTAAGAAGTGAGCACATCACTGAGATGTGAAGGATGTTTCTGGTTACAATCATCCTGCATGTGCTGATGCAGGTGTCCTGGCCACAATCAGCTTATGTGTGCTAATGCAGGCATCCTTACACACTGACAAAGCCTGGTGGGCTATTGAAATAAGTGAGCATGGTGAGATGGATTGGGTTTGTATTGATGACCTTTCCAAATCCTTAACAAATTATGGAAGGCTTGCTTAGCATGTTTGCCATGCTTCCTAGTTTACTATGGTTCCAAGTGTTCTTTGTGGGAGATTAAATAGATAACATATACTCTTTTTTTTTCAATTTGGATTTAATAAATTCTTTTTTTTTTTTTTTACCCTTGGTGTGCTGCTTTTACAGAAATATTATTCTCCGAACCTCTGACCAGTCTTCTGATACAGCTCCCTTACATGTCCTACCTGAACCAGCTGTCTTATAACAGACCTGAGTGGCTTGTGGCACACACACATCCCCATTTTATCTTTATCTGTGGTCCATCATGTTGCTTTCAGTTTGAAAAATAAGACCCCTGTTAAGCTGTAGAAACCAGAAAGAATGTATTTCCTTCAAAACAAGTTTCAAATGAGTCTGCCCAGATAGACTAGATAAATCCAACTTAATCACTGGCATTGTTTCCTTGTCTCTCCTCACAGCACAGTTGGGTTTTTGAAGGGGTGTTAATGTGAAACTGAGGTAATCCAGTTTCACTTTTTTCACCCTACCTTTAATAAAAAGCCCTACCTTCAAAAGCAAGAATGAGAATTGTTACATTAACCACGGGATTTCACATCTTTCCAAGAAATGAGGAAAATAAAAATAGTCCTTTTTCTAGACTTAAAGCTTGAAGACATCTATAGGTAGTAGCTAGGTAGGTAGATAGATAGATAGATAGATAGATAGATAGATAGATAGATAGATGTGAATAGCAAGCATTCTTTGAGAAAAAACAAAATTCCATATTTCATGGCATGATTGGCATGACATTGATTGTTGTCATTTCATTGTCTAAAGCCACTTATGAGAGATTAGTTTCTTCAGACACAAATCTAGACAACATTCCATCATCACTACAGTGTTCATCATGTTTTTACTTGCTATTAATCTTACCAATTTTTTCTTTCCCTTGAAGCTTTCTGGGACATCTTAATTTACAGAATAATGTAAAACATAGATTACAAATAGATCCTGGTTTTTGACTCACAGCTCTGTTACCTAAACTTCATTAGCCTACATGATACATTTCTTTTAATGTTTACATGAGAAACTGTATTCATAATAGTACCTAGCTTTTGTTATATGCAGAGCATATTAGGTCTGTCCATTTATTTCATTCTGCAATAATCAATCCCATGGCAATGTCATTCTCAACTTCATTTTGAAAATAAAAATACAAAGGTACAAAGAGAGGACCTTTTTCAATGTCACACACTGCAATACTCCACTATTCAAAGAAATACTGAGAATATTAATAAAAGTGTGGCTAGATGCTGGAAAATAATAGAGTGGCAGAGCATATGCCTTGCATGCTTGAAGGCCTGGGTTCAATTTCTAGCACAGTGGGGAAAATATGAATTTTTAACATTTAAAAAAAGTATAGGTAGAGATAAGGAAAGAAGAATAACAGATCAAAGGACTCCATGCAAGAATTATTATCACCTTTTAACCACCTAGGACAAGGACAAAGACTGACTGACTGACATAGTGGAAACCAGATGAAAGCTGTACGTGTAAGAGAGATGGGCCTTGATAGAGAAATTTGTCTACTCGCTAAACCACAGCAAGACAGGGGAGGAGATTAATGTCCTGACTTTCCTCTCTTCTAGCCACTTTCTTATCAGCACTTTGTTTTAATCACACTCAACTTGAAATCAAGAGAGTTTGGGAGACAATAGGACATAGAAGGAAACATCATCGGACACAGATAAATCTGAGAGTAAGCCAAGAAGAGTTATTGGAGGAGAGTTGAAGGAAGAAAAGCACAGGCCTTTAATCCAGAGTCTTAACCACTAGCTGCATTACCTGTTCCTTGAAGTAATAGAACTTACAGAATAGATATGTAGCAGTACAGATAATCCAACAATGGCTGGCTATGAACAAAGTCCAAGAATACAGTAGTTGTTCAGTACATGATGCTGGATGTCTCAGCTGGTCTTCAACCCCAAATAAGTAAATTCTAATAATGCCAGTGGAAAAGTAGAGGTGCTAGCAAGGTGAGAGCCCACAGGCAAAGAGCAAAGGCTTTCTTCTTCCACATCCTTATATAGACTTCCCGAAGAAGGTGTGGCCCCGATAAAAGGTGTGTCTTCCTGACTCAAGATCCAGATTAGAAGTGGATCTTCCTCTTTCAAATCCTTCCCTGCTGTGCCCTTCATTTGGGGATTTTAGTTAATTACAGATGTAGTCAAGTTGACAACACAAATAGCTATCCCACTTGTTGAGGGCAAGCCAGCTGTTAGCTTTTCTCCTGCATGTCTACCCAGCACAGGATGCCTCAGTGCCTCAAAAGCAGCAGTCTTTTCTCTGAGATTTGTGACTTTCACCAGGAAGTGTCACTGCCCACCATGCAGGACTAGTTCACCTCAGAGTTCCCACCTGCTGGAATATGATTGAAAGTTGTTCCTTCTGAGGAAGCTGCAACAAGCCAGCTCTCTCCCTACCCTTCACATACAGCAATCCTGAGATTCTCCATCTATTTTCTCTGTGTTTTAATTGAAGGAACCTAAAACTGGGCATAGTTTGCTCTCTCATGCCTCGGAAGTTTATGCCATATCTGAGTGAGTTAAACTAAATAAATTAACAATAACAATAACAACAATAATAATATTTCAGTAAAAAGCATTCTCCAAGAACTCCCACATCACCAACTAAGGAAACATGTCTTCTTTAGCATTGCATATTTCTGTCTTTGACATATCACTTACACAAAAGAAGATTCATCAAACAGAAACCATTATTAGCAGTAGCTTTGTCTCTTTGCTTAAACCAGGATAAACAAAAGGCTTCCAGGGTAGGATGGAAGCACAGAAGAGCCCTGTCTAGATCCAGAAAGACAATGCTTCCAAGAGACAGTGTAGAGGAATTTTAATCCAGCAATGTCGCTGCTCTGGCAAAGAATCACATCCAAAGACTGACTTTCTAGGTCTGTGTAATCCCTCTGGAATGCAGACATGCTGAACACCTTTAATCCTTTTGGGTAGAATACAGACATGTCCTTAGTACAAACTTTTAATCCCAAACAATGACATCTAGTTGAAGGGCAGACAAAGTGATGAATCAGAGAAAGATTTGATAGAATGAGGTAGAGATAGATACACCCTACACTCACAAGACAATGAAAGAGGTGTCTACTTAAGAGCAGTGCAAAGAGAGAGCAAAGGAGTTTGTGGAGACAGTACAGTACAGTTTGGGAGTTCGGTACAGTTTAATGCAGTTAAGTTCATGGGGTCCCAGGGCAGTTTTTCCAAATGCAGCAATTTAGTAAAAAGCAGAGAGAAACCTAGGTCTAGGGATAGTTAGATAGAAACACTGTGGGCTCAGATCAAGCCATGCATTCATAAAGCTTGGGTATGGCTCTCATCTCATGCCCTAATCTGAAGAAATAAAAACAAACATTTACAGAACATACTACCGTGCCTCAGAGAAGATGCATGGCTACATTTGATACATAGCGTGTCTCAGCTCAGCATCTGCACCTTAACTCTTGCCAGCATTATTTGAAATACTCTTCTCTAACTCTCCTAGGCACCTTCAGCCGTAGGGAGGTTTCTGTCTTGACAGTTTACAGATGTTCCTCTTTTCCCAAGACATGCCCTGATGTATATTATTTCTTACAATGTTGAATTTCATGCTATGAGAATTATGCTCCTGGCTTTGGGTTAGCATGATATGAGAAACTTGAATAACCATGACCAATAGAGGGATAATCTTGTTTTTTTAAAAACAGACATTTCTGACATTCCGCATAGGTCTCTTACCCTTTGAGACATTTGTGTAAACTAAAATGCACTTCAGTGTTCTCACAACATCAAGCTCAAGCCTGTTCTCATTGCTTCATTTTCAAATGGTCCTATAATCTATCAAATGTGTTACACCAAGAATGTGTCTGAAGCAGCAGAAATCTGATTGTAGATTTTTAATTAATGCTGTGTAGTTTTTTTGTGTTTTTTTTGTTTGTTTGTTTTTTGTTTTTTGTTTTTAGGCAAGGCCTCATGTAGCCCCAGATTGCCTTAAACTCACTGTATTGGCAAGGATGATCTTGAACAACTGATCTTCCTATCTCCAACTCCTAAGAGATGAATTGCAGCCAAGTGTTATCTGCTACTATGCCTAGTTTGTTCAACACTGGGTGTCAAACTCAGGGATTTGTATATGCTAGGCAAGCATTCTACCAGCTGAGCTACAACCCTAGCACATAGGAAACTTACTTATGTGTGTTTTGATATATGTAAAAAAAAATGATGACTATACCCAAGTAAGTCATCATACCTTCCATAGCTAAAATTTCCCCCTTATGTTATTAAGTCTTCATCAATTTCTTTGCTTCAGATTGTAAATGTTGATGCAAACTCATTAAGTAAAAGTAATTGGGAATGACAATATGATCACAAATTAAAGCTAAAGCCAGAGGCAAGTTGTCATGAAATTAGTGACCAATGCTTATTGTGGAAAAATTAGATATTTCTACCCCTATAAGAATTTTCACAGAGCCATCTTAAAATAATTCATGGGCCTATCTCTCTCTTGCCACCTCATACTGTCATCCAAATCATCATGTGTCTGCTCTGTCGTATTTACTATCTCTCTCTTGTCACCTTATACTGTCACTTAAATCATGTGTCTGCTCTGTCATATCCACTAAACTCCTCTGTGGTATGGCCTGCCTTCAATGTGCCTCTGTTGTCCCTTTCTTTCTCACACACAAATCTGACAATGAGGGAGGGGACTACCTCAGACCAATAGAAAATAGGAGCTGAAGAATTCAGGCGCATTCCTATTGAATTCTTAGCGGGTCTACAGTGGAGTGGAGCTGCACTTGTCTATAGAATTTATCAGCATCTTTCATGTCACTAGGTTTTGCCTCCATTCCATCCTTCCTAATGTGTCATTATTTTCCACTTTTGCTCCCTTAATTCCTGTGCAGAATAAATTGCCTACGCTGAAGCCTTCGTCTCAGGCTCAGCTTTGTAGAGGAATCATGCCTGAAAGTTTCCTAATGTTATCCAGATATCTCTTTAATCTTCTATAATTTGTTCTACAGAAGTCAGAATAGTCTTCAAAGTTGTAGATCATAGTATGGAATATCCAGATAAAAATCTTCTAGTAGGTTCCATCACACTTATAATTAAAGACAAACAAACAAATAAGCCTTCTCATGGAAGTACTAAGCAGGCTTCACTCCAGTTAACTTCTGAGATCAGACAAGATAGAGCATGTTCAGGGTAATATTAAGACCAGAGATGAAAATTCAAGCTCTGTGACAGCCTCCAGCATTCTGTATGATCTGGCCATCATCTGGCACTATTTAATTTTCTCTGTACACTAACCACCATATGGTATTACCTTACACTTTTGCTTCTCTTTTTGCAGGCCATCTACCCTATTGGAATGCATGCTCTACAAGAGCAGGGATTTTCTATCCTATGTGCCACTATTCCTCCAATGCCAAGTTCAGGACTTGGCACAAGGAAGGTATCCAAAAATATTGTTTAAATAGGCAATGGAGAGCAAAATTCTAACTCTACACATGATCATAATGCTGAAATTAACACTGTATCAGACAGGAAGGAGAAACCTTGTCAGCTTCTTTGCTTGAGGGGCTTTGTGATATGTGTAACCTAAAATTGATGAAAATGTGATAAAAATGACTGAAATATAATAATCTTAGAGAAGATTTTTTTTAAAGAAAAGGCCATTCATTTTAGTCAAAATAATCAATATTGGATTTGCCCAGGGAAGTTTTGCATCATAACTATAGGCTTACAGCTATTTTTTTAAAAAGGTGTTTTTGAAATGCCTGCATGCAATATTACTCCATTGTGTTAGCCTAGATGGTATAACTACAAATCTCTTACTCTCTCTTTGAAATGACTATTTTAGTTATGTAAAGACACTCCTCAGGAATGAAACTATCACACTACAGCACAGGACACACTAACTCCATAAAGGAGAGACAAATCTGCCTCTCATCTAGAAAAACATTTCTGCACATAGAAAAGGAAATTCCATAAAGAGTAAATGCAGAAAGGTCCTTGGAGATAAGAGAACTTTAGAGAAAAGTCTCCTGTTAAGGATGTAATTACAGAGCCGGGCGTGGTGGCACACGCCTTTAATCCCAGCACTCGGGAGGCAGAGGCGGGCGGATCGCTGTGAGTTCGAGGCCAGCCTGGTCTACAAAGCGAGTCCAGGACAGTCAAGGCTACACAGAGAAACCCTGTCTCGAAAAACCAAAAAAAAAAAGGATTAAAAAAAAAAAAAAAAAAAGGATGTAATTACTAAAATTGAGAGTGTCAAACAACTCAGGAAGATAATTGCATGCATCTGGCAACGATCAAGGTAGTCTGCCCTCACATAGAGTCCAAACCTGTCCCTGGCACCTGAGTAAGTCATTTAACACTTAAGTTACATTTTCTTGAGGGCAAAAAAACTGTCTCACTCCTTGTATATTCTTAAAACCCACTCTGTTGCCTGGCACAAAGGAAGTACCCAGTCAAGGGGTGCTAAATTAGTACTCGGAGAGCCATAATGTGCACTTCCTAAAGTATTGTACAACTTTATGAACTATTTCCTTACCCTGCTAGCATCTTATTTGCATTTCATAGCTAAATTATGTTGCTTTCATGTCCAATGTGACTGCCATTGTGTATGGAGGTGGGGTTGCTAAGTATGGGCAGTTGAACCCAGAGCTTCACTCATACTAGGAAAATGCAGTAGGGTGGGTTCTTCTTTTTCTTTTTGAGGCATAGTGGAAAGAGAGAAATTAACTCCTGCAAGTTACAAGTAGTCCTCTAGCATCTACACATTCACCACGACACGCGAGCACGCGCGCACGTGCGCGCACACACACACACACACAGAGTATAATTTAAAATTTTTATGATAATGTCAATTTGGCAAGTTAGTAGTCTCGATTCTGCTTCAGTGTAACTCGGTGAAAGATAGATGACAGGACTGGAGAGATGGCTCAGTGGTTAAGTGTACCGGCTGCTCTTCCAGAGGTCCTGAGTTCAATTCCCAGCAGCCACATGGTGTCCCACAACCATCTATAATGTTATCTGATGCCCTCTTCTGCAGATAAAGCATTCATCTACAATAAATAAATCCTTTTTTAAAAAGATAAGTGACATAATAACAAAGAAAGAAAAAGACAAAAAAAAAAAAAAAACAAAAAAAAAAAAAAAAAAACATTCTATTCCAAAGATAAGAAGGGACTGAGAGATGCACAGGTGCGATTAGACAGTTGAAAAATGAAAAGAACCAGAAGGGAAGTGCACACAAAAGAGGACAGCCATGATGAAAGCAGTACCAGCCATGCTGCTATCCAACAGGGGCAAGAGAAGCAAAAGCATAAAATAAAATAAAATTTTAAATCTGTTTTATCTCCTCTATGTGGTGCTGAGAATTGTGTTTCAAGAGTAAGCTGAAAACTAGGAAGATCATCAAACAAATCTGGAAACGTTTTCCAGACCAACAGACACACAAATCACAAGAAATATGAAAGCAAGCCAAGACTCCTCCAAAGGCCACAGCTCTTCAATGACTGAATTCAAAGAGACTAAAGTGGGGAAGATGCCAGCTGAACATGTCAGGAACTAACTAGCAAAAATGATCAGTGGTCTCGGAGGGGATGCAAACAAGCAGAAAAATGAATCAGAATCAATTTGGTGCCTTACAAATTCAAAAATAGAGAGGAGGAAAGCTGGCAAAACAGAACTGGTCTACAACAAGGAGACCAAGCTTACAGTTCCCTAAGAGGTGTGTGTGTGTGTGTGTGTGTGTGTGTGTGTGTGTGTGTGTGTGTGTGTGTGTGTGTGTGTCTTGTATATATGGTGAGATTTTTTTTAATTCATAGAGAATCTGCTTAACAAAATTATATCAGAAAATCCACAAATATGGCGAAAGAAATGAATATGAAAACACAGGAAGCATTTACAAGTCTAAATAGACAAAAAACAAACCTCTCTACAGCATCTTATACTCAAGATACCAAAAATACAAAGAAGAAGAAAAAAGAAAAGAAAAATAGGAAAATGGCACCCAATGACTTCAACCCTAAGTCAGAAGAATTTCCAGAGCCTGGACATCACCTGCCTGCCAGCCGTCCCACTCACCCTGATACCTATAGATTGCATGGCTTCCTGCAACCTAGACCCCAAGTAGGGATCTCCTGAGACTATCTGCCACCTCACCCACCAAGATGTCCCGGGACTGCATTTCATCCTGTGCTTTAAACCTAAGTGAAGACTACTATCCACACACCTCCACCTGAGGACAGTGCGGCAACCTACACCCTGCCTTCTGGAAGCACTTTGCATGTCTGATGTTACCCAAGACCCCTACCCTTAAGGACCACTGAAAATCTACTGAGCCCTTCACAGATGCCAAATCTCTTCTAACGCTACAGAAGTTTAGTTCCTGGCCTCAGAGGTTTCATCTATCCCTAAGTTACCTGGGACCACTTCTGACACCTGACGCACACACAAACACAGAGTTGCACAAGCACCATTTAGCCATCTTACAACCTCAAAATTCAGGTAATGGCCAACAAACATCCAAACATCTTCTCAATAAAAGTGATACCAGATAACAATACACAGAAACATTACCAAGAACCTAATTCCAGATGCTTAGGTCTGGTCACAACCACCAAAAAAAAAAAAAAAAAAGAATAAATAAGACAATATCTCTCCTCCAGAAATTAGTATCCCCATTTATAATAGTCCCTAAAAAATTCAACTTTTGATGCTTAGGATAATTATTTCAAAAGAACAAGTATAAACTGGTTCAAGAAACTCAAATAGGAGATGCATAAGTTCCAGATTGAAAATGGCAAAATAAGAACAGACAAATTAAAATAAAACTTGAAATGAAAAACTCAATCAGTAAAATTTAAAAAAAAAAAAAAAACAACGGAAAGCCTTACCAAAATAATGGACCAAATTGAATAAAGAACATAATGGTTTGGAGACAAGGTATAAGAGTCAAACTGTCAGTCAGAAAAAAAGATAAACATGAAAACATCCAGAAATGGACTCTATACAAGATTAAATATATGTACCATAGGCATATAAGAAAGAGAAGTAACAAAAGCCAAAAGCATAGACAATATTTTCATCAAAATTGTGGGAAAAATTCAAGATCTAAGAAAAAAAGATGGTTATCAAGAGATAAGAGGCACAGAGACCAACACATAGACAGGGGTGGGGGCGGGGATTTCGCACATCACTAAATGTACAGAACGAACAAAAGATATTAAAAGCAACAAGAGAGAAAGATTAAGCCATAAATAAAGGCAAGACCCATAACAATAACTGCTGTTTTCTTTTCTTTTCTTTTACTATTTTTCTTTTTTTACATATACATGTATATTATTACACATATATACAATAAACTACATACAGCAAGAAGAACCATGAAACAATCAGGAATTATATAAATGTTATATTCACAGTGCTTTGCCTATTTGTATTTGGCAACCTTGAAGAAAACATCTTTCCTATCTTGGTGAGTCTAAAATTCTGTAATATCTATCATATCTTATATCTATCAACTTAAAACGTCGCTCTAGACCTAAAAACATCTTAGCCCCTAAACAACTAAGCTTAATTGTAATGTGACTCTGGTCTTCAACCCCATCAGAGACTTGAGAAGGAAAAAAATGAATTACCTGAGTAAACAGGAAGTGCAGGTTAGCAGCTTCCAAAGTGAAAAAATGACAGAGACAGTTTGCTGCCTGAACAGTCACCCAAAAACTCTCTATAACATTGGAGGATCATCTTCAGCCTTTTGGCCTAGTATATCTGACAGACATATTTGTAGGCAGGAACTATTGAGGACTTGCTTGCCCTGTTTTGGCAGAGTTTGGCAGTGGACTCTGCCTGCATCTAAACTTGCCCCTTTTCAGGCAGAATTCTGCCTGTGGCCGAAACGAGGACGTTTTGCCCAGTGGCTGGTTTGCCACACTTGAAACCATCTCCACAAGGAGATTCTTTGATGCTTGCTCATCATCTTCTGTGAGGTAGGTTGGTTGTTGCCAGGAGTTAACTTGTCATTTTGTCAAAGAATCTCTTTTTTTAAATTTGTTCACTTTACATTTCAATTGTAGCCCCCTCCCTTGTCTCTTCCTGGTCCCACCCTCCCTTTCCCCCTCCCCTAGTCCTCAGAAAGGGGGAGCCCTCTTCCCCTGTCATTTGACCTTAGCCTATCAAGTCTATCTGGATTGCCTTCATCCACTCTGTGGCCTGGCAGGGCTGGCTCACCAGGGGAAAGTGATCGATGAGTGGGCACCAGAGTCCATGTCAGAGGTAGCCCCTTCTCTGCACATTACGGCACCCATGATGAGACTGTGCTGCCTATATACATCTGAGCAGGAGGTCTAGAGTTGGGGGATAGAAGAACCTGGAGGGGACAAGAGCTCCACAAGGAGACCAATGGAGCCAATGGGTGGCTCATTCTGTCGATGTCTGTAGATTCATTTGATTTATGATGTCATTTGACTACAGAGTTTCTCTGTTTAGTTTTTGTCTAGGTGACCTGCTTACTCATAAGAGTAGGATATTAAAGTCCCTCATTATTATTGTCTTAAGGTCAGCCTGAGGTTTAGATTATAATAGTATTTATTCTGTAAAATCAGATGCATTTTATGTCTTTGGTACATATATGTTAAGAACTGTAATATCCTCTTGTTAGTTTTTTTCCTTCAATAAATATGAAGTATCCTTTATCATTTCTGACTAGTTTTGGTATATAGTCTATTTTTTAGGTATTAAATAGTTAATCAAAGGAAAAGAAAAAAGCGAAAATTAATAAAATCACAGAAGAAAAGGGAAATATTACAATAGATATAAGGTGATTCTTAAAATACATATTTGAATATCTACTCTACTTGAGTATTTAACACAAATAAATGAATTTCTATATATATATGATATACAAATTTAAATCAAGATGAACTATTTAAGTAGACCCATGTCAAGCAGTGAAATAAAAGTAGTAATTTAAAATCTCCCAACTAAAAATAACTCAGGGCCAGATGAATGCAGTACAGAATTCTACCAAACTTTCAGATAGCATCAATAACCCTCTAATTGTTCTACAAAATAAAAAAGGAAAAAGTAATTTCAAATTCTTTTTACAAAGTCAGTATTGCCTTGATAAACAGACAAAGCTAGAACAAAATATAAAATAAAACCACAGACAAATGTCTCTGATGAACCTAGATGCAAAAGGTTCTCAATAAAATACTTGCAAACTGAATTAAAGAACATATCAAAAGATTACTAACCATGATCAAACGAGCTTCATCCAAGAGACTCTGGAACAGTTCAGTATACATACATTAATACATCTAATACTCCACATAAATAGAACCAAGGATAGAAACCACATGATCACATCATTAGATGCAGAAAAGGCCGTTGAAAAAAAAATCCAGTATAATTTCATGATGAAAATTCTAGAGGCTATAAGTAACATATTTCAATATAATAAAGATAATGAACAGGAAACAAACAGAGAACATCATACTAAATGGAGAAAAAAAAAACCCAAAGCATTTTTACTAACAGAAGGAACAGAAGAAAGATGTTTACTCTCTACAGTCCAGTTCAATATAGTGATTGAAGTTGATCATGAGCAATAAGACAAGTAAAGGAGATAAACACAATAAAATAAGAAAAGACAAACTCAGGAGACTCTTCTTTGCAGATGATATGATTGTGTACATAAAAGACCCTATAAGCTCCTCCAGGAAAAACCTACAGCTGAGAAAACATTGTAGAAGTATACAAACCAACACACAAGGAAGTAGTCTTCCTATATACAAACAACAAACACATAGAAGAGGATTTAGGTGAAATAATTCCAGTCATAATAGCATCAAAACTATAATGGAATAAATCTAATCCAGGAAGGAAGGATTTATATAATAAAAATGTATGACATTGAAGAAGATAATATAAGAGAAATACCTCTCCTGGTCATGGATTGGTATAATTAATATTGTAAAAATGACTATCCTATGAAAAGCAATCTATAGTTTTAATGACATTCCCATAAAAATTCCAAAGTAATTCTTCACATAAATTTTTAAAAATCTTAAATGTTATAGAGAAGCAAAAAAGAAAACCCTCAGGATAGCCAAAACAATCTGGAACAATTGAAGACCCAATCTCTAATTGTACCACAGAGCTATAGTAATAAGAATACCATGGTGCTGACAGAGACAACACATTGCTCAGTGGGAAAGGACTGAGGATCTGAATATGAGTCCATGCACCCATCACCACCTGATATTAGACAAAGATGCCAAAAATACACACTGGGGAAAAGACAGCATCTTAAATGGTGCTTCTCAGACTGCATAGGTACATCTAGAACAAGAAAACTAGGTCCTATGGCCCACCCTGAAGGAAATTCAACTCCAAATGGACTCAAATGGATCAAGGACCTCAACAAAAGACCTAGTACCTTGAGTGTGATAGAAGAAAAGCTATAGGAATGTGCCCAAAGTCTTAGCACAGGAGGGGACTTTCCAAACAGAGCCCTGGTGGTGCAGGCATTAAGCAGCAGTTGACAAATGAACCTCATGAAACTAACCAGCTTATGTATAACAAATGATACTATCATTTGACAGAAGAAGTAGCCTGCAGAATAGTAAAATACTGTACCAGATAAACATCTGACAGAGGGATAGTATCTAGTAAGGAATTTAAAATCCTAAACACCAAAACAATAAAAATAAAATAGAATAAACAACCCAATTAAAAATTGGAGCAAGGAACTAAGCAAAGAGTTCTCAAAAGATGAGATATAAATGTCCAAGAAACATATTTTTTAAGTTCAACACTGTTAGCCATCATGGAAATGGAAATAAAAACAACTTTGAGATTTCATCTTGCTCCAGTCAGAATGACAAAGATTGCGTATATATATATGTACAGCAGAATGTTAAGAGTCATTTTATTGTTAATGTTCCTTTATCAAAACAGTAGTGTTTGTATCAGAAAAGCTTCCTATTGAAGTAGATGGGAGCTAACACAGAAACTCACAATGGGACAATGTGTAAAGAATGAGAAACCTTGTAACGCTCAGTCCTAAAGGAAAGTTCTTTATCAATCTCTTCCACTCAGAGCCCAGGGAGCTATGTGGAAGATGAGGTAGAAAGATTGAAAGAGCCAGATGAGTTGGATGACACCAAGGAAACAGTGTCTTCCAGACACAGCAAAGTAGATGCACATATAAACTCCAGACTATGGCAACATACATTGGGTCTGTGTAGGTTCAAACCAGTGGGAGTCCAGTACTGTGGCAGCAAGTGGACACAAGCTTTCATCCCTAAGCAAGAGTCTATCCCCAATTAACATCTATTTGCAAAGGAAAAATTAGTTTTCTCCAATGGAGTCTCACTGTGTATATTAACCACACTTATAGGTACTTTCCATGCCCAGTAGTAGATGACCAACACAAAATAAACTAATTGTTTTTCTCATAGATTGTTATCTCATATCACTCTGGGAATTTTTTGGTCTGGTATTTTGTTTGTATATTACAGTTTCTGAATTTATGAGTGTGTGTCTGTCTCTCTGTGTGTGTGTGTGTGTGTGTGTGTTTCTGTCTGTCTGTCTTGTGCTTTCTCTGTTGCTTTTTATTATTCTTTATTTGCCTTGCTGTTTTCTAAAGAGAGAGAAAAATAAGGGTTGGGAGGATCTAGGAAGAGTTTGGAGAGGAGAAACTGTGATCAGAATACGTTATATGAAAAAGTAAAATACAATTATAACAGTTGCAGCTGTGGGTGTGATGGAAGGGAAACACTTGTCATCAGTTATGGGAATACAGAACAGTACAGCCACTATGAAAATCAGTGTGAAATTTTCTCAAGAATGTAGACATATATATATATATATATATATATATATATATATATCATATGATTCAGATATTCCACTCTTGGGCTTATATTCAAAAACCCTATATCCTTCTAAAAGGATACTGGCTCATTGATGTTCATTGCTGCTCTACTCAAAAAATGGAAATAATCTAGGTGCCCATCAACCAAAGAATGGATAATAAAAATATGGTACACTTTCAAAATATAAATAATTATTCAGCTATTTGAAAAAAATGAAATGTGGAGGTATATGAATAGATCTGGAAGTAATTGTTCTGAGTGAGGTAACCAAGGTCCTGAGAGACAAATACCACATGCTTTCTCTCACATGTGAATTCTATCATTATCCTTTAGATATATGTATTCCATTTGAAACATCCATTGAAGCTAGGGCACTAGTAAGAGATCATAAAGAAAGGATGCTTTTAAGGGAGTAGAGACGCAAATAAGTGATATAAAAGGGAAACAGGAAATAATAGAACAGGAAAAGATTAAATGGGGTAAGGATGTGAAGGCAAGGAGAAAGAAAGGATACAAAGAGGGATAATCAACACTGAAGATCTTTTGAAAAGTGATATAAAAGCCTACTATTATGGGAACTTCCTGAAATATACACACATATACATATATGAAATGAGATTAGGCTATAACGGAAGGACAATATTTAATCATACTCTACAACATAAAAACATTAGTACAAGGAATAGATAACCTCTTTGTAGTTGGTAGCAAGTGTGGTCTCATACGCCTCAAAACGTTATAAGATATTACCATTGGTCTTAGTTACCCTCCAGAACTTGATAATAAAACCCTATTGCTCAAGATACTGCATACTTGAGTAGTAGGCCATGGAAAAATCAAGCTGGAACTAACCCAAAAGCTTCATTGTGCTAGAAGTGCCTCATGGATAGCTTTCAGGTGCTGCAAGGTGTTATACACACTACCAAAAGGAGAAAAAAAAAAAGTCATCAATCTTACTACAATGTGAACCCTGTCAACAACAACAGCAACTTCCTGACAAAACATGCCCACAGGTGCAGTAGTGGTACAAATGTTATGGGAGTAACCAACCACTTTCTGATTGGATTTAAAGCCCTACTTTGAGAGTCCATCTCAGGCCACTCAGAAGAGTTATCATTGAGAAAACAAGCACAAATGTAGAAAAAGAGGAACCTTTATACTTTTATAAACTGTTTTAGTCATAGTAGGAACCAATATGAGAATTCCTAAAAAAAAAAAAAAAAAAAAAAAAAAAAAAAAAAAAAAAAGAAGAAGAAGAAGAAGAAGAAGAAGAAGAAGAAGAAGAAGAAGAAGAAGAAGAAGAAGAAGAAATAGAACTATATATGTTCAACTAATACCACTCCTGGACATATAAATAAAAAAATGCTAAGTAAACAAACAAACAAACACAGAAGCATGTCCATGGCACAAGCAGCAATTTCCAGAACAATAGGAGGTATTTGATATTTTTTATAGATTAAATGTTTTTCCTGCATGAACATTTTTGCCACAATCAATAAATTTTTCTGTAACCGCTTTATAGCTAAGATGGGGACTATATGGTTTAAAATGATAAAGGGGAAAAAGTCAAACAACTAGGTTTACATTCTGCCTCTAGAAAAACATAGCAACAAATATTTATTGTAGTTGTGCAGTGTATCCAGACCAGTCTCTGACTGAAGGTCAGATCTTAGGGATAAAGTTTGAGAACAATGAGAAAATAATGTGTCATATAGGCTAGCTTCAGCTGCCAAGCATTACAAGCAAGAAACTTGTTCAGAATTCTGCATCTATGAATTGTCTAAAAGTAAAGAAATATTCATGATATCCTCCTGAGTTCACTGTGGAGATGTAAAAATTATATTAGAAATTATATTTTAAAAGTCAGATCAATTTTGAGTGTACAAATTCCACAAACCTGAGGTCCTCAAGCATTCTAACTAAGTAGGATTTTCCTGAAATTTGGCTCTGGATATTCTGACTAGATACAAAGCTGGCCATCTTTACAAGAAGCAATAAAGAAAAATGCAAGCCTGGAAAGAGTCAAGTAGAAAAGACAATAAAGTGTAAAAAGAATTCAGAAGAGACCCAGTGACTAGCTGGGTGGCCTGTCCCTAATAAATATCATTGAGAATTGGAGAGCTGCCGAGGAGTGGGAAGTGGGGAGCAAAATGAATAACTGAATAGAGCGAGAGGGGAAGAACATTAAGCTCTTCTCCACATGGGAGCCTGACTGGATGGCATGCATTTCTTTAAAAATGGAATAAGTCACTGCTTACTGGCAATCAGTCCCTTCTTCCTGGTCTTCCTAAGGAAGAAAAAAAAAACACTCCTGAAGCTCTATGGCAGTGAGTTAAATGCCTACCAGTAAGTCCCCTTTTCTTTGTAGTTCAAAGAGCATTGTTAGGGTCCAATGAGAAACACAAGAGGAAATGGCTCAGACCAAGTGGAATTCTGCTTTGTCTCCTTTGAAAGAGAGGAGACTTTCTTAGACGACCAAGAAATGACTGATGTCTTCCTTCTTTATATTTTATGAAGCTTATTATTGTCATTATTACTGAAGACTATGAAGAAACAAAAATCATGATAGGAAAACGTTAATATAAACCAGGAGAGTTAAAAAGGTAGTTAGAAGCTATGGTGAGCACACTGGTATCAAGTTACCCAAGAATGGAGATATAGAGTCAGAAAGAAAGAAATCATGTCAGAAATAAAATTTAGAAAAATAAACAAACTTTACCAATTCCAGACATCAAGTTGCCTAAGAATGGAGAGTTCGTCAGAGAGAAAGGAAGAGACTCAGATCTGCACGTGGCTCAGGAGTTGGGTTCATAAGCACAGTTAGATTATGAGAACTGCATGAGTGCAGTAAGGCAAAAGAATAGTGGAGGGCATCAAGTAAAATGCCATTTCAGATGGTAAAAGTCGGTGAACGAAAGATACTATGACTTAGCAAATGAAACCTTAGGGTAGAAGAAATAACTTTTCAAAAACCTGTGAGGTTTTTATTATTAAAAGAGGATTCTCAAAAGAGCATACTAAGAGGTACCCAGGATTGTAAGCGTCAAATGAAGAAGTGGTCTCTTTAAAGGATGGAGCCAGAAGACAAAGGGCCGTCCTCCGCTTCGTTGTTCATTCACATTGTCATGAGTTCATCTACTCCATCGGTGTTACCAAATATCTCTACTACTGTTTTCCAACCTATGTGCCAGGTGCTGCCAGGACTAAATTGAATGAGCCTCAGAGGTCTGTACATTAGCACAGGGACAGGCTGAAGCAGAAAAAAAATCCATCGGATTTTCACTCTCAGAAACTGTTATAAAATAAGCCATTAAAGAACTGAAATATAGATTGATAAGACAGACAGACCACTGTACCCAAGTAGACAGAAAAATTTTTCAGAAATCCAAAGAGTTAGAGGGTGCAGGTTGTCTAAAGGCTCTAAGACAAAAAAAACCAAACAAACAAAGATGTTTGTCTGAACACAAGAAGGTAGAACACAGTGGGCAAGGAGGGGCTTGAGGGGATTGAAAGTTACAGAAATAAGCAAACCTTGAGCTTTGCAGTAAGGAAAGGGCAGTTAATCGAAAGAAAATAGGAAGGTGTTGAAGATATTTAGACAGGCGACTCAAGCTCTTGGGAGGTTGATGTGGAAGCATTGGACTCCCGCTGACTTCCAGAGCAGCCTGGGCTACACAGTAAGCTGAGACTCTACTTCAAAAGTATCAAAATAAACAACACCAACAAAATTCAATTTCATTACACGTTGCAGAACAGATCAGAGAAAGATTGATGAAGATCAAGTAGGAGACTATTGTAGCGGTCTACACCAGAGAACAGGGCAGCCTGGGCCAGCTAGTAGCAGAGGAGACAAAGAAGAACAGACCTTAGATAGGATGCTGGGAGGGACTGGATTGTCAGCCTTGGAAGGGTTCAGGCAGAGGCAGAGCAACTGTAACTGTAGACAGGAGAGATTCCAATCTTTGTAAGCTCTTTCTGACTCCATGTCTCTGTGAAAGACAAAAGAAATTCTAGGAAAAAAAAAAAAACATAGGCATGTGAACAAAGTCCCTTGTGAGTTTGAAGCCTGTTTTCCATTGGTTCACATGCACAGGCCAGATTTTTCTCAAATTTTTTTGCAATGAAAAGACACTAGGTTGGACCAAATTCCTCCACTGAGCTAATTACCAGCTAGTCACAGGGGGATTGAAATAAAACAGGAGCATGTGGAAGGCATCAGGCTTACAATGTGAACATGAGCAGCACTAATGGGAGCAGTCCACTGCCAGGCACCGTCCCCATAATGCTACAAATTAGCCAGAGTCTTGGAAATCCCAGCTCTGCAGCTGCTGCACAGATGTATGCTGAGCCCTGGGATGGGAGCGGGAAATGAGATGGGAGCCGAAAGAAGATCCGGATCAAACCAGGCATCTTGGCATCTAAAGAAGAGGCTACCATTCCATTCCCAGTGGAATAACCAGAAAGGTCTTTTCAGAATGCAGATGTGGTCACATCCTCATTCTCATCCCAGGCCTTGACCTCTGCAGTGGTTTAGTATTGCTTCCAGGAAGAAGAACAAACTCTCTAGGGAAGAGACTATGTGTAAAGTTAGCATATGTCTTGGCTTGCTCTAGAGAGTGGAGGCTTATGTGTATTTTGGGTAGTTCCTGATTGTCTCTCGTTTTACTCTCAACAAGTGTTCCAGTGCAGGAGATAAATTACAAAACCCCATATGTCCTCATGTCCTTTCTAAGGACGATCACTCCATCCTCCTCTCTTACCCATTAGGCTTTTGTAGTTCCTCTAAATCTCCACCACCCTCTGTCTAGGTACCTCTACACAAGCCCCCTAGCAGAGAGGGCCGCCATGCCCTCATTTCACCACCTCGCTTCCTCTCCTCCTTCAGACGCTTCTGGAAGGGTTCTTACTTCCACTGTCCATTAACTTCAAATCTGTTCCTCTCCTTCACAGTGCTCAGTGGAGTAGGTTCTGGTTTGGTTTAGTTTTGTCTTTACGTTCACTTGGATGAATCTTTGATTACTACTGAAATAGTTTTCACATTTGAATGAGGGCAGCGACATTTAAGGTGGTCACTTAAGGTTGAATTGTGAGATTTTAATTGAGTAAATTGATTAATGGTAAATGAATAAATACCTAATTACTGACTGTCTTGGCAAACAGAACACACAAAAGGCTTGTGTTCATATTAAAAGGACTGACTCTGACATGAACTCTGGTGCCCCCTATTTAATCACTTCCCCTTGGTGGGGAGACCTTGTGGCACTCAGAGGAAGGGGAAGTGGGCTATCTGGATGAGGCCTGATAGGCTGTGATCACCTGGTGGGGGAGGAGGTCCCCTTCTGTCACATGTCTAGGGGAGGGGAATCGGGTGAAAGAGGGAGGGAGAGGGGAAGGGGAAGATACAAGTGAGGGGATAACAATCGGGATGCAATCTGAATAAAATTTTTAAATAATAAATAAATAAATAAATATGACAAAAATATTGAAAGGAAATGGTAAGAGGTGGTTTTGGTGAGATCTTTATGGTATACTTATTTATAATATATGTTGAGGTGACTCTAGATACTGATTATCTCCTAAAAATTAGACCTATAATACCAATTAATAATATCAATTAACTGTACTCTTGTTATTTTTTCTTTCTTTCCTAGGGATTATATTTTTAGCATGTTTTTAATTCTTATATTTGGTACTTTCAGTAAACTTCCATGATATTCTCTTAGATTAAATCTCCTTTCCAAAAGCAAAATTTCAACTCTTAGACAGATATTTTGACTTCTAGAAAAATCAACATTTGGCACCAAATCTAATTAACAAGCTTGGGTAAATGCTAGAAAAGAATATCCCCGTCAAGAATCAGATAGAACCTTATTTATGGAGACCAGACCTGCAGTGTGTCTCCTAAACTGCCTGTGAAGACGGATCCAAGGACCTGAGCTGGGCAGGAAGAAATGGAAGGAAGGGGCAAGCTTCAAGGTGACCATTTTGAAATACAAGGTTTATTGTTTATGTGAAAATATGCATAGAAAATCAACCTCTAGAAAACAAACTCCTCCAGATGTGTGGCACTTTAACCTGTGAATGTTTCTCAAAACTGACCAGTGGCAGATTTTCCAAAATGGGAACATTTACTCTAAGAGACTGTGCTTTCTCATTTTGGAGAGCAAGGCTAAAGTGGTTAAGGAGGCTGAAAAGTTGAAGCTGAGCTCATACAGGGTGAGGCATTACAAAGGTTTTCGAGAAAATGCTTCCCCAAAGTAAGTATGACGGAAAAACAAACACCATTTCCTCAAGACAGCATCCCAGTAGGTTCCAATCTCCCAGAGACACATGCTTACACTCCCGAACCTCAGGTTGTTTAGGGCCAGTCCCAAGATTGACGAAACCTGGTTCTGAATTTCTTTACAATCACCATAATGACTACACTGTGGCTTCCAAGTGGGGACGAAGGAGAAAGAGTAGTTCTTGAATTTCATGTTAGTACACAAGGGCCCAACAACAGAGGACCTACAAAGCCCAGAACTCATGGGATCTGTCTTGGGGTAATTGAAGACATCAGGATCAATGGAGAATGTGTAGGATTCTGATAAAACTGTTTCCAGGGTTCACCATTTCCCACCATCTGTGTCAAATTTAATTTCAGTTTCAGAATGCCCATGTAATAGTTTCATATAAGTGTACTTTACCTCTTTATTGCACTCCTATATTACATCCTTATTTCTGAACAGGAGTGCACATTCCACGCACTTTAACCATCTCCTTTGTTCTAACTATGAATCAGGAGACACAAAGACAAACAGCCACTAGAATTCATAGACTGCATACTTGTATTAAGTTCAGGAGTGTAGAATATGTAATCTGGTTTTGGCTGGAGGCAGCATGACAAAACAACAACTAAAAAGGAGAAGTCAGATACTGGTACATGAGCTTTTAAACAGAAGTAGTCTGCAAGTGGTGAATATATGCCAAGTTCCTTCTGCATTCAGGAAGTTCTTCCTT
Organism: Acomys russatus; assembly: GCF_903995435.1. Taxonomy (NCBI): domain Eukaryota; kingdom Metazoa; phylum Chordata; class Mammalia; order Rodentia; family Muridae; genus Acomys; species Acomys russatus. The sequence continues at coordinate 47,043,928 of NC_067140.1, read as the reverse complement.
GTTCGGATGAGCAGACTGTAAATATTTGTTGGGAAGGAGGATACTTTTAAATTGTTGGTGAGAACATACACCTTTTCAGCCATTGTAGAAAACAGTATAAGAGATCCTCAAAAGCTAGAAAGGCAACCACCCTAATGATCCATCAACCCAAATATTGGCTATCTATCAAAGGAGTCATTGGAACCAGTGTGCTGAAGACTTAGGTATGACTGTGTGTTTAATGTAGCTCCCCTCACAATAGTTGTGATATAGATTCAATCCACATGTTTATCAACAGTTAGGCACAAAGCCATGAAACTCTGTCATTGGCAGCAATATTCACAGAACTGGAAGGCATTATACTCTATAGAATAATGCAGACACGGAAAGGCAATTTTACACCTTGTTCTCACTTCTGTTGTGATTGAAGCTAAAAAGACAGTCTCAGAGATGTAGAGAATAGATGAGTGGTTACCAGGGACTGGAAAATGTAAAATAATGGAGAGATGAAGGGAGGGTTGGCTAGTGGTTATGCAATGCAGTTGGATAGCACAGTGGGATAATTAGTTGACAATTGAAAATTTCAAAAACAGCTAGTAAGACAATATTTTTCACGAATGAGTAATAAACATCTAACATGGATGGGCCAATAAATATGTTCTAATAACATGTATACACATGTTAACATTTTACATTATGCCCCATGAACACATACAATTGCTATGTGTCAATTAAAAATAGAAAGATGGGGCTGGGCATGGTGGCATATGCCTTTAATCCCAATACTCAAGTGATGAAAACAGGCAAATCTCTATGAGTTCAAAGTCAGCCCGGTCTACATAGTGAGTTCCAGACAAGTTAGAGCTACAAAGTGAGCCTCTGTCTCAAAAAATAGATATGTATTACACAAAATGTATATTGTATAAAGTAATATATATATAATTTAAAATCCAAGGTGCCCAGGATGCTCTCAGATATTGAGTTTCAGGGTCATTGATTGAGTGATCACCTTTTTTTCTGTTCCAGGACCTTAGCAACCAATAAAATCAGGGAAATTTATCTAGTTTATTAGATTTATTGTTAGTCATCCCCTAAGAGAAGTCAACTTGATCCTGTGGAATGTGTCACAGCCAGGATGAGTACAAGTTATTGTTAAAACTGAGACCTTTTCAAAATGAAATTGGCAGCATTGAGCCATCAAAAGAACTCCAGGTCTTGTCCCTTTCTCTGTAAGCAAATGCTTTCTCATTGGACAACTTCCAACTCTGAATTTCCCAGAAAAGAAAAACAAGTCAAATGATGCTCTTTCCTCAGCCAACTGAAACCAGCATGTCCTCAGGCTGGCGTCTGACAACACGCATCAGGTCCTGAAACCACAAACCACATCACCTACCATTACTTGAAAAACAAGAAGAGACCTGGTATTTACCAGGACAGGCAGACATTTGTCCCCATGACTAAGTATGTTAGGGAAGCCACTGCCTCCCTTCCAGGCTTCCCATGTATTTTCCAAGGCAGTGCAAGGCCTGTTGTAACGATGCTGATGGGGAGCATCTGTGGATAACTGGGTTTAATCTTTTATGACATACTTTCTTTTTAAATATTTTTACTATTTATTATTTTTAATCATATGCTGCATGTAGGTCTATGTTTGGCTATGTTCAAATGAGTGTTTATGATTGAGCAGTCCAGAGGTATCAGATCTCCATAGAATTGGTAATATAGTCAGCTGTGAGACACTCAACATGAGTGCTGGAAATTAAACACTGGTCTTCAAGACTAGTACATGATCAGAACTGGTGAGGCATCTCTCCAGGACCCTGTGTCAGATGATCTAAAGGATTGTTTGAGTGAAGAAGACCAGTGTAGCAATAATGGTTTTTTTTTTTTTTTTCCTCTCATGATTGTCTATAGGAACTTTAGAAATTCTGCCAAGATGTAGATTCTGTTTCAATGGGTTCTAATGATATCTGGTGTTGTTGATTTTGTGGCTAGAGGGATATTAAGGATACTGCCAAGCCCTCGCCACTGAAAATAAGTCAGGAAGTTCCCAAAACAAAGGGCAATAGGGTATAGAATTGCCACAGCAAGTGTGCACTTTCCAGCCTTTTGCTCTCACCTAGAGAGGTGTATGTCACAGGAAGCAATTGACATTGACACAGGGTTTTAAGGTAGAAAGAGAAAAGATTTCCACAGTAGTCAAGGTACAAAGAACACCAAACAAGGTCTAAGTTGTTCCAGGAAAAGATGCCAGTACTTTGGCTTTTTTTTTTTTTTTTTTTTTTTTAGATTACTTAGAATTCAAGCACAGCATTGTGGAAAGTGGTCTATATCCACTATGGCTCAACTTTAGTTTCTGCCTTCACAAAAATTACTGAGAAGGGACCAAAAGAAGCTAACAGGACTTTAGAGAAAGAAAATATTTAACAAACCACACCCCCAAAAAACAAGAGCCTCAAATGTTTGTTACTGTCATGCTCATTCTATGGGTTGACTAAGATTTTATGGGTTGTTCTCGGTTGTAATCATGACTGTACTAGCAGCCATGTGTCAGTCCGATGACCCAAATGGCAGTCTCAAATACTGAAAGTTCACCATGAATGCCTGCAGCTCTCCACTGGAACTGTTACTCTAATTGTTTACATGTTGCTTCTGTAGTCAGAGAAAGTGACTACAAAAAACAAAGATTCCAAAAGGCTCTATGTTTCCTGCACTAGATTAGCTTCTTGTTTAGATTCAGCTTCTATTGATTAATGGAATGAATTCTCAGAAAACCAGCCTTGAAGGCACATGCTTGTAATCCCAGCTTTCACAAGTAGAATCAGCAGAGTCAGAAATTCAAGGTCACCTTATCCTCCAACACAAGTTCATGGCCAGCCTGGGATATACGACTTTGTCTCAAACAAACAAACAAATGAAAAAAAAACAAAAAACAAAAACTCAAATTGTACCTTTGTGAAGAAGCACACAGTGTCTAATGGGATTTTTTAAGGATCCCATCAGCTATTTATGATCAAGTATCTGGATAAAATCATTCATTAAGCATTCAAATTTATATTCTTCCAAGATCACGTTGTCAACAGTAAAAGGTGCCTTCAGAGAAAGTAAATGAGGCCACTCTATAGTGACTACAAACCCATGAGGATGAGAGTAAAAACCACATTGTAAAAATAGGAACACTTGTTTGGTGTCTCATCCTATTTTGTAATTTTTAATCAATTTAAAATAAATTAAATTAATTTAAGTAAATTTAAAAGGGAAATGAATGCATTGTTTTGGCATACTCTTTCTCTGATACTGTTCAATTAGTTCAGAAAGATTTCTATTTTTAAGAAAAGAACAGTGAAAAAATATTAGCCCTTAAAGAGTAACAGAAACTTCATTTATACCAAAATCAGGAGAGCTAACTAGACATGAAAGTAAATATTTTCTTTGCTCAATACCTGTGTTTACTTTCTACTCTTCTTTTTGCCATGTCTTTTCTTTTTCTATTCCCATGTTCTGTTTTTCTTTGAATATGAAAATAATTTGAACTTTTATTACAACAACAATAAAAATAATAGGAGTCAAACCAAATGCAACAAAATTATAAACACTTGGATAAAAAAAAATCATGCAAAATTTTCCTGACTTGCAGACCATGTACCTCAGGGCAGTAGCAATGGTCAGCCCTTTACGAGGATGCTAGGCTTCATTTCATAGTAACTCAGGCCTTAGCTGTAGCAAAAGCCCTCAGGAGATGGAACATAAACTTTGGGGCAGGCTGTGAGGCACCCCTCCTGGATTCCCATTTCATCGGAGTTACAGGTCTAAGCAGAGGGCTGCTCCTCAAGCTTGAATAGGAGAACCCATCATCACCTACTTTGCTAGACTGCGGAATCAGAAGGGAAGCTGGAGTCCTAGGCTTCTGACACGCTCCAAGCTGATATGTAACTATGCTGCCAGACTATGGATCACAGCTGGAAAGGGAAGCTCTAGAATCCACTAGAGCCTCTGCCTTTAAAAACAAGTCAAACTTTTATACATTTTCCTATGTGTAACAGTATTCTCCCTACTGCACTGTGAGTGTATCAAGTGACATTGTCGCTGCCTCCATGAACCCTATTAAGTTGGAAATCTTTCCCAGTAACTTTATAAGGAATGATATCACTCCTTGACCACACAAGGTATGTGTGGCAACTTATTCCAAGTACAGTCACATGTGGAGATGTGGGGCAGGGGTGGGGTGGGGGGGCTAGGTGGGGAGACAGAGAGAGAGAAACACACACACAAAGACAGAGAGAGACAGAAACAGACAGACAGACAGACAGACAGAGGGGCACTGTCCTATACAAAGAATAACATTTGGAATCCCACCAAGAAGCGATACTCTTGGCTGTCTAGGAGGAGCCAAGCTTTACCACAGGGCTAAAGTCTGGGTGGCCCTTTGCATTTCTAGTCTGCATAAGCAGCAAAAGAAAAAAAGTAACTTTATGATAATTAGTTTGCACAACATCCTTCCAAGGGAGGCATTATTAGACACATGTAATAGGTGAAGAAATTAGAGACATGGAAAAGTTATTTTTGCACATATAAGGCCACCCAAAGGGTCTGGGATGGAAATGAGGTCAAGAACAAAAGAAAAGCAGGAGACACTTCTTATGTTAAATGTTCATGCACTGGTGCAAAGGCCCATATTATATTCAAAAGGGTAGAAAAGCATGCACACGTGCACACTCACACACACACTCACACGCACATGTGCATGCACACACACACACAATCACACCTCTAGGTAACACTGCTTGCTATCTAGTATAATTTGTTATATAATTTGAACATTCACTTGACACAAGCACTGTTCACGTTTGTTATCTCTTGGGTGCCCTTTTGGTAGTATGTCTAGACATGGTACCCTCTCTATGCCTTCTATCTGTGAAAAACTGGGGTGACAATGAGGCTTCTAAAGAACTCAGTGAGATGTCCAGACCAAGGAAACCTTAGCAGAAGCCAGCATGTGATGAATATTGCATGTGTAAATCAATATCCTTGGCACAGACAGTGTAGCACAAACTTGCACATGGCGGGAGCTCCAAACTGCACTTTCCTCTTCTCTGGGATGCTGAAGAGTCTGAAGCCCAAAAATAAGCCTTGCTCCTCTGTATGGTGCTGTACAGGCATGCACTTTTAACTTTGCCATAGGAAATGTTCATAATCATGTACATAGCATGCCCACTTTTTCCAACCATTCTTTAATGATCATAATTTTCCTTACACTCAGCAAGAAGGCAGAATCTTAATGTACCTATTTTATGGATGGAGAAGTTAAGACTATGAAGTAATTCCTTCAAGGCCAAACTGATCAGTAATAATAATAGTTATTATTACTAACACTTTTAAAAATCTAAGATTTGGTCAGACATGTGAAACTGCTGACATTTTAACATTTTAACTTACCAAGAAAAAGTATTTTCAGGCATGCATGGTGGTATAAATCTGCAATCCTAGCTCTAAGGAAGCTGTCTCAAGGACCTAAAGAATAAAACCACCTTTGTATTGTACAGACTAAATGTTAAATGTATTCTGCCCTTTCATCCTCAATAAATTTACATTTTATCAAGAAGAGGACTGAATGCTCGGAACTAAAGGTACTTGCCAAAGTCAGACTAGGGAGCTGAAAGTTACACCCAGGTTTATATAACTCTGAAATTCATAGCAGGAGAGACTTTACCACATGTGGCTTCTCTAGCATGCTACCAGCCTGTTTTCTGGCTCTCTCATGCACAACTCTCAGTAAAAAATTCATGCAAGCTAATGATCCTTCTCTGTGGCACCTGTGAAAGGGAGGGACTTTGTCCCCATAGGAAAGACAAGAGAAGAAAGGCCTAGCGCAGTAGCTTCTTTTCTGGTTGCTATAACAAAGTACTGGGAGAAAAGGCTTTGTTCTGGCTCACAACCTATGAAGGGACACAGTCCATCAAGGCATGTCAACAGGAGGACAAGATAGCTACTCACACTGAGGAGCATTCAAGAAGGAGAGAGCAAACACAAAGTGGGATTCAGCTATAAAACCTCAAGGCCCACCCCCAATGACACAGTTTTTCTAATGAGGCTTCAACTCAAGCCATGAGCACCAACTAGTTTACCAAGTGTTCAAACATGAGCCTATATGAGACAGACCATATTCAAAACACCCAGAAGTCAGACTTAGTGAAAGTCACACATCTATTAAGCCTTGGAGGTGGTATTCAAGACAGAGCTATTCATCTTCACCTGTGCCCTTGACAATTACATGCATGGATCCCAGATCTCTTGGGGCTCTCTTAGAACTTCCAAAGTCAGGGTGACTTGCCAGTACAAATCAGTCATGACTTCCTGAAGACGAATGGCAGCTGTAGGGCGTTTCTGACCATCCTCAGCAGAGTCCACATGCAGAGACGCCTGGGACCACATGGTGCTCATCGTCCTTCTTCCCAGGCCAATGTGCCATCTCTTCTACCGTGTTACATCAACAGGCTTGTAACCCCTCACCCACATGACTCTTCTGTCAGGTTAAACACAAAGTAGTGGTTGTAGTCATGTCCTATAGAAAGTAAATGCTTATTTCGTAGACACACATTCTGCAGAGAGCTCAGACCAGCAGCCAAAATAAGACACTTCCACAGAACAACCAATAGTAAAATCTTCTAGTTGAAAACACTCTGAGGATGAAAAGGAAAACACTTCATCACCCTTGATAGTTTGCTCAAGAATAGGTACAAGGACTGGGTACTGACTTTGTCCGGGGAGCCAGTAACAGGGTTCTAGTCAATCTCCTGCCTTAACCATTACCTTCACATGAGGTCAAGGCCATGCCAGTCAGTATAAACTGGAAGGCTTACGTTGCCTGCATGACCATTCATCAGCAATTCAGAAACTTTATCTTCACAAACTTGGGTTATTTTTTAAAATGTGTGGGGTTTTTTTTAATTCCTATAAACCAAACCCAACAAAAAATAACAGAAACCAAATGCCAGGAAACAGAAGCCAAGGCAAACATATGTGAGCCCTGAAATAACAGGAGATACTGTGGTCACATCTGACCTTCTGCACTCTGGTCTGAATGGGATAAAAATCAGCTCTTTTGCCACTGCCTAGGAGTGTTTGGGAATAGCTTAGTTGTAATGCAGAAGACCATAAGCCAAGAGTGGTCACCTTTTACAGCTGTAGGGACTCACCCAAAGCACCAGAAATGATACCATGCTGAGCAATGGTATTGTTTTCATGACTGCCCTTCACCCCTGCGATCAGGATAAACTCAGCTGATCTATACGTATCAGATGATGACTAGCTAACTAAGAACTTTGTAGCTTTATATTCTGATTACACCAATATGTGAGTTCACTCTAGCACAGTACTTCGCAGTGTACAATATAGAAGCATGAAAAAAGTTAACTCATGACACTGGGTTTGAGCAAAGAACCAAAAAAGCTCCAGGTTTTCATGATAACCAAGTTGCTCCTCAGCAATAAGAGAACATCAAGCCTGCTGACTACATTTTATGAGATAATGATAGCTTCAGGCTTGAGAAATTAAATCATTTCACTGAATTTGCCTCATGTTAACATCACCAAGAAAAAATCACAAGCTACGAAGATCATGCAAAAGAAGACACCACCACATGAAGCAACTGTGAGGTTACCCGAAGAATAAAATGTTCAGGCGATGGAGAGATGGCTTAATACTTAAGAGCAAGTACTTGCTCTTCCAAAAGACCCAAGTTCTTTTCCTAGCACCCATGCCACACCAACTACAACTCCTGTTCCATTGTATCTAATGCCTTCCTGTGGCTTCCACAGGTACCTGCACTTATGTGCACATACCCACAACATATGCATAATTAAAAATAATAAAGCACATCTTTCAAAACTGAAATACTTATTTTGTGTTGTCATAAAATAATGTCTTCTTCCATTAGTTGATATGACCTAGAAGATATTCTTTCCCTCAGGGGCTGGAGAGGTTAAGAGCACTGACTGCTCTTCCAGAGGTCCTGAGTTCAATTCCCAGCAACCACATGGTGGCACACAACCATCTATAACGTGATCTGATGCCCTCTTCTGGCCTGCGGTGTACATGCAGACAGAGCATTGTATTCATTATAATAAATAAATCTTTAAAAAAAATATTCTCACAATGAATCTGTGATTTGGATGTCAGATGCTGTGTGACTTGTGTTTTGTTAATCTTTTGCTCTGTAAACAGGCTACTCCACTTTGGTGCACTGATCCCACACTGCTGATTCACTCAGGAATTTAAGTTTTATTCCTTCTCAAGTCTCTGAGGGGCATTGAAGACAAGATAATACAGTTCTATAACCAAGTTTAGCTGGTTAGGGGACAAGATCGTTTTAGATCAAGATAAAGAAGTTAAGCTATTAGAGTTGAGATAAGATACTGAATCTCATTCGGAAATCTAGATCCAATAAGACAGGAAAAACACTTACTTCAAACGAGATGAATGCAGATGGCCAAGTCACTATGAATGTAACATGTATAGAACTCATTATTCTCATGATTGTCACATGGTTCTCCCTGCTGTATGTAGTTTGTTTTATACATGTGTAATAAAAGTATATTTAAATAAAGATATTCTTTCTCTCTGAATGAGAAATTTTTTTCAAATAGCTTTATTATATTTATAATTTATTGCTTTTACATAGTAATAATATATAAGAAGCTATGCTTACATGTGTTCAGGAATGGTGAGGCTAACTTCTTTTTCATATATCTTTCTTATCTTCACCAAGATTGCTATCTTTGATTTTTCTTTTTCAAAATTTATTTTTATTGTAAATTAAGTGTATGTGAAGATAGTATGCATGAGTGTGGGCACTGCTGGAGGCTGGGAGAGGGCATTGGATTTCCTGGATCCAGAGCTACAGGCTGTCATCAGCCACCCAACATGGGGGCTGGGAACTAAACTTGGGTCTTCTTAAGAGCAATACATATGCCCAACCACCGAGTTATCTCTGCAGTCTTGATTTTATTTTTCTTAATGGGGCATATTTATTCATCTTTTCAGCTATTCTTCCCTTGCTTAAGGGTATTTTTAAAAACTACTCTTAAGAATAATAAAAAAAAATCCTTTGATGGTTTTTCTTTAAGATTTCAATATTAATTCTCATTTTAAGTCTTAAGTTTTATCTGAGTTAAGATGTGATACAGTATTTTTTTCCTCAAATGAATAACCTATTTCTGACATCTGTATTACCAACAAGACTGCACTTCCCAGAAATGGGATGTCATATTTGTTATATTCCACCATTTTAGGTGGGTTATTTTCTTTGTTCTATTCTGAAAACAATGTCCATATTCCTAATTAGTTCTATAATAAGCTTATATTTAGTATGATAAATCTTGACTTTTAGGAACTGAAAAGATATTTCAGTAGGTAAAATGCTTGTTGCACAAGCATGAATATCTGACTTTAGAACTCCAGCATCCACAAAAGTAGGGAGCCACAGCACATGCCTGTAACCCCAGCACTGGGGGATGATGCAGCAAATGAATGCCAGAGCCTGTCTAGTCATACAGTCTACGGTGAACTATGGGGTCAATAAAAGACCGTCTCAAAGCATAAGGTGAAGAGCCAGAGATGCTGAAGGTAAAGGCACTTGCCACCAACTTGAATTCAGTTCCTGGGTCCTACATACTGGAAGGAGAAAACTGATCACCGAAGTTGTTTTATGACCTCCACATACACACCATGTCATACATGAACACACACACACACACACACACACGCATGCATGCACGCACACACCATGTATGCCCCCATACTTAACTACTTGATTAATTATGTGGCAGACAATAAAGGAAGTCTATCTCTGGCCTCCACATGTGCACACACAGACAGGCAAGTGTATCCATATACAAATATGAATATACACAATCATTTAAGGCTATATATTCTACTATACCCCTTGTAATGTTTTACATTTTCATTGTCTTAAGTATAAATGTCTCCTCATCTTTAGGATCATTTCCTCACTTTTGGTCCTGTCTTTCTCATCTTGAAGTCAGCTGTGGCAGTAGGTGCATTTCAGAAAAGAAATTACATTGGAGGCAGAAATGATACTTGGAGTAAAAAAATTTGAGGGACCATATCCTCTTTATCTCTGCTCCTACACCTGCTATCTATCTCAAAGTGTAGACTCTACTTACTTATTTTTATTGATTTTTTTTTCATTTTTAATTTGTTCACTTACATCTGGATCGTAGCTCCCTCCCTTGTCACCTCCCAGCACCACCCTCCCTCCTTCATATCCCTTCCCTCCCTCCCCTAGTCCTCAGGAAGGGGAGCCTCCTCCCCTAACATCTGACCTCAGCCTATCAAATCTCATCTGGACTGCCTGTATCCTCTTCCTCTGTGGTCTGGCAAGGCCACACTGCCAGAGTAAAGTGATCAACCCGTAGGGGCCAGAACCCATGCCAAAAGCAGTCTCTACTCTCCATACTGTACTCACCTCTCATACGCATACTCTATTCTCCCACAAGGAGTCTGTGCTGCCTATCTACTACACCTAAGCAGGCGGTGTAGGTCCTCACCATACATGGTCCTTGCTTGGTGCCTCAGTCTGTAGCAGCACACCCCCCACTCCACCCAGATTTGTTGGCTCCATTAGTCTCCATGTGGAGCTCCTGAACCTTCCAGGTCCTTTTATTTCCCAACTCATCCATAAGATTCCTTGTACTCCACCCCCAAAGTTTGGCTGTGTGTCTAAGCATCTGCTTGAAGCCCCTGCTGGGTAGAGCCTTTCAGAGAACCTCTACGGTAGGCTCCCTTCCTAGTGCTTCTCTTCAACTGCTTCCAGTGTCTATTCTATTTGTGCTTCTAAATGAGAATTAGGCATTCTCCCTAGGGTCCTCCTTGTTATTTAGTTTCTTTAAGTTTATGTATTGTAGTGTCATTTCCTGAATTATTTGGCTAATATCTGTTTATAAGTGAGTGTATACCACGCATGTCTTTCTGGGTCTGGGTTACCTCACTCAGGATGATCTTTTCTAGTTCCATCCATTTGCCTGCCAAATTTCAAGATTTCCTTGTTTTTAATAGCTGAATTGTATTCCATTGTGTAAATTTATCACAGTTTCTTTTTCCATTCTTCAGTTGAGGGACATCTCGGCTATTTCCAGATTCTGGCTATTACAAACAAAGCTGCTATGTCCTTGCTGTATGGTGGAACATCTCTTGGGTATATGGCCAGGAGAGATATGGCTGGATCTTGAGGTAGAACTATTCCCAATTTTCTGAGAGAATGCCAGATTAATTTCTAAAGTGGTTGTACATGTTTACACACCCACCAGCAATGGAAGAGTGTGCCCCTTTCCTCACATCCTTGCCAGAATATGTTGTCGCTTGAGGTCTTTTAATCTTACTCATTCTGATAGCTGTAAGATGGAATCTGAGAGTAGTTTTGATTTGCATTTCCTTGATAACTAAGGACATTGAGCATTTCTTTAAGTGTTTCTCGGCCTTTTGATACTCCTCTATTGGGAATTCTCTGATTGGTTCTGTACCCTATTTTCTAAAGTGGATTACTTGATTTGGTGGTATTTAATTTCTTGAGTTCTTTATATATCTTGGATATTAGTCCTCTGTCAGATGTAGGGTTGGTGAAGATCTTTTCCCAATCTGAAGGCTGTTGATTTGTTCTGTTGACAGTGAGTGACCTTTGCCTTATAGAAGCTTTTCAGTTTCATGAGGTTCCATTTATTAATTGTTAATTTTAGAGACTGAACTATTGACATTCTATTCAGGAAGTTGTCTCCTGTGCCAGTGAGCTCAAGGCTCTTCCCCACATTTTCTTCTAACAGATTTAGTGTGTCTGGTTCTTTGTTGAGGTCTTTAATCCATTTGAACTCTAGTTTTGTGCAGGGTGATGAACAAGGTTCTATTTATATTTTTCTACAAGTAGACATCCAGTTAGACCAGCACCATTTGTTGAAGATACTATTTTCTATTGTGTGGTTTTGGCTTCCTTGTAAAAAAAAAATCAAGTGTCCGTGGTGTGTGGATTTATGTATGGGCCATCAATTTGATTCCATTGGTCAACCAGCCTATTTCTATGCCTGTATCATGCCAGTTTTATTACTGTTGCTCTATAGTACAGCTTGAGATTAGGTATGGAGATACCTCCAGAAGATCTTTTATTATATAGGATTGTCTTAGCTATTCAGGATTTATTATTTTTCCAAATGAAGCTGAGAGTTGTTCTTTCAAGGTCTGTAAAAAATTGTGTTGGCATTTTGATGGAAATTGCATTGAATCTGTAGATTGCTTTTGGTAAAATGCCCATCTTTACTATGTTAAACTACTATGTTAATCCATGAGCATAGGAGATCTTTTCATCTGATATCTTCTTCAATTTCTTTCTTCGGAGACTTGAAGTTTTTTTGTTTTTTGTTTTTTGTTTTTTTTCATACAGGTCTTTTACTTGCTTGGTTAGAGTTACTTTATATTTTTTTGTGACTATTGTATTGGTATTGTGTCCCTAATTTCTTTCTCAGTCTGTTTGTCTTTTGTATAAAAGAGAGCTACTGGGTTTTTTTTTAATTGATTTTGTATCCAGCCACTTTGCAGAAAGTGCTTATCAGCTGTAGGAGTTTTCTGGTCAAATTCTTGGGACACTTATGTGTACTATAATATTACCTTCAAATAGTGAAACTTTGACTTCTTCCTTTCCAATTTGTATCCTTTTGATTTCCTTTAGTTGTCATACTGCTTTAGCTAGAACTTAAAGTACTATATTGAAGAGATACAGAGAGAGTGGACAGCTTTGCCATGTCCCTGATTTCAGTGGAATTGATTTAAGTTTCTCTCCATTTAGTTTGATGTTGGCTATAGGCTTGTTGTATATTGCCTTGACCATGATCAAGTTTGTGCCTTATATCCCTGATCTCTCTGAGACTTTTAACATGAATGGGTGTTGGATTTTGTCAAATGCTTTTCAGCATATAAAAGAGATGATCATACAATCTTTACCTTTCAGTTTGTTTGTATGATGGATTACTTTGTTGAATTTTCATATTTTGAACTGTCCCTGCATGCCTGGAATGTATCCTATTTGGACATGGTGAGGGATATTTTTGATGTGTTCTTGGATTCGGTTTGCAAGTATTTTATTAAGTATTTTTGCATCAATGTTCCTAAGAGAAATTGTTCTGAAATTTTCTTTCTTTGTTGGGTCTTTGTGTGGTTTAGGTATCAAGATGACTGTGGCCTCTTAGAATGAGTTTGCTAATGTTTCTACTGTTTCTATTTTGTGAAACAGTTTGAAGAGAATTGGTCTTGTAGAATTCTATTTTGAATCCATCCAGCCCTGGGCTTTTTGTTGTTGTTGTTGTTGTTGTTGTTGTTGTTGGGAGACTTTGATGATTGCTTCTTTTTCCTTAGGAGATATAAGACTGTTTACTTTGTTTATCTGATCTTTTTTCTACTTTGGCAAGTGGAATCTAGCAAGAAAACCATCCATTTCATTTAGATTTTCAAATTTTTGTGGCACATAAGCTTTTGAAGTACGACCTAATGACCCTTTGGGTTTCTTCAGTGTCTGTTGTTGTCTCACTTTTCATTTCTGATTTTGTTGATTTGATGACTCTCCCTCTGCCTTTTAGTTGGTTTAGCTAAGGGTTTGTCTATCTGGTTGATTTTCTGTCAGGAACTTTTTAATTTTAACATTTTCTTTGACAGATGTATCGTTAACTTCAACCATATCTTTTACACTTGATATTTTCTCTTCCATCTCTTCTTTTCTGTTGGTGTTGCTTGTGTCTGAAGTTCCTGCTCTCTTCTCTAGGTTTTCCAACTCCAAGATTACCTCAGATTGTGTTTTCCTTGTTGCTTCTCATTCCCTTTTTAGGTCTTGAGTAGTTTTTTTGTTTTTTTTTTTTTTTTTTTTTTTTTTTTTTTTTTTTTTCATTTCTTTCATTACTTTCTCCCATTTGATTGAATTTTCCTGTAATTTTTATAGGATTTATTCAATTCCTTCATCTGTTTGAATGTATTTTCCTATATTTCTTTGAGAGGTTAATTTTCTTCCTTCAAGGTGTCTATCATTTTCAGCACTTCAGATTTAAAATCTTCTTGTACTCTGTGGCCTCTAGCCATCTGGTTGTCTCTGGTATTAGCAGACCTGGAGTTCTGCCAATGGGGTAGCTATCAGTGTATGTCTCACCTGATCCAGGTCAGTAGCAGGCAAAGAGAGCTCTAATCCAAAGGATATTTTCTATGGCTCCCCAGAGACCTCCTTTAGGATGGCAGAGAATATGTGTTGGAGCCCACTCCCAGCTCAGCTATGCTTGTTTCCTGTCTGTGTCCCAGTTGGGTCAGGCAGGAGAGGAGCGGGCTGAGTTTACTCCAAGTTGCAAGCTGCTCAGGTGCCCCTCAGGCCTCCTTAGTATAGTGGATAATGTGGGTTGTGGTTGGAGCCCAACTCACTTCTGCTTGTTCACTTTCTGTGACCCAATGTACTGGGCCTGTAAGCAGTGGGCAGAAAGATCCAAGCCCTAAGCTGCTTAGATGATCCACAGGCCTCTGAAGAAAGGCAGCTAATGTGGGTTGTGGCTGGAGCCCCACTCACCTTTGCTTGTTGGGTCCCAGATGGGCCAGTCTGGTAAGCAATGGGTGAGTGAAAAGAGATCCAAGCCCAAAGCTGCTCGGGTGTCCCACATTCCTTCCTGGGATGGCAGCTAATGTTGGTAGACTGTATTTAAGCATAGATCCCAACAGAAGGAAAATGTGAGGTAGGATTTAGCTGGCTTCATTGTAACTGTGCCATAAATGAAATATAAACCTGCATTGTTTTCAAGAAATTGTGACATGCATGCTAATAGCAGTTAACTTGACTGTTGCATTCACAAAATAATCTTTAGAAATAGTTCTCTTTCTCTGTTTTTAAGCTTTAAAAAAAATAATTTCAAGTACTTTTTGGGGGGCTTATATTTTACTGCAATGTGGTCAGAAACTGTGAGCTATATATTTTATCAAGTCTCTGGTGTTTGGTGAGATTTCCTTTGTGGCATAACAAGTGGCCAGTAGTTCCCAATGTGTAGAACAGATTAATCTAGTTAATTGGTCTATTCAAACCTTTAGTATCCTTGGTGATTTTAGGTTTTAATCTACCATTTACTAATAGGCCTTTTTAAAACCCACTATGTAGATATTTTTAACTTTATTTTAATAATTCAGTTGATTTCTTGTTTTAAAATGTCTGAAGCTATTATTAAGTACATGAAAGTGGTGAGTTACTTATTTTGGCCTAAGGAGATTACTGACATAATCCATAACAATGAATTTTTGTCTTAAAAATCTATTGATCAGTGGCTAGGGATATTGCCCAGTTGGCTGTTTGCTTATCATATATGATACCTTGGATTTGATTCCCCAATATCATATAAAACTTGGTGTGGTGGTACATACTTGTTGCAGGATATCTGATTATATTGTGAACCCCCAAAATTATGAACTGAAAAAAATAGCCTGTTTCTTATTTGGGTGTGGTTCATCCCTCACATTTACCCAAGAGCTTTCTGTTTACTGTTTTTTGTTGTTGTTGTTGTTGTTGTTAAGTACTTGTAGCATTGCTTATCCTTGGCACACACATTTAATCCAAGGGCTAAATAAAATCAACCATAGGTCAAGACTAGAGCAAGCAACCAGTCGAAGAGAGTAAACATAAGGAAATATAAAGGAAGAATATAAATTGAGACTATTTAGGACAGAAAGGGCTTTTTCCTTCTGGGATGTTGGGTGAGTAGAAAGGTCAGCTGGGAGCTTTCTCTGGCTCTCATAGCTAGCAAGTTTTCATTCCATCTGGCCCCTGAATTTCCATTGCTAAAATCGAACAATTGGAATTTGTTTTACAAGACAACATACACCTGAAATGTCTAAGTTGGGGAAACAGAAGTAGGAGGATTTTAGAAGTCCAGGGTCAATCTCAGCTACATAGTGACTTTAAGACCTGTCTAGGCTCATGGGCTTCATTTTCTTTGCTTGTCTCAAAGGAAAAGCAAGACATCATAAGCACACCGGCCATTTCAAATCAAACAGCCACTTTTGTGGATTCCACTGAACCGAGTCACCAAGTTGCATCAAGATACTTCTAGAACCTTGCAGAAGAGGGTCCAAAGTCAAGTTTATATTCATATAAAGTTAACGCCATCTTCTTTATCATCTTTCCTATATAATGAAGATTTTTTTTCAGATCATCTTTTGCACATAAGCACTTGAAAGCTCCAGCTTTTTGAGAGGGGTCTCAGTTTCAGCTTTTCACCTCAGAGCAGTCCTAGCCTCATCTCCAATTCCCACTTGAAGCCACAGCATAAGCTCACATTTCTTCTCATTTGGTTCTTGGCCTTGGTGTGTGTGTGTGTGTGTGTGTGTGTGTGTGTGTGTGTGTGTGTGTGTGTGAATGTGTGTGTGTGTTCATTTAGTTTTAGTTTGACTTTATTTCTCTATAGAGGCAAAGATCGGGACAGAATATTCAGGTAGTATAGAAGGGTAATCATGAAAGAATCCCACTGATAATAATAATGCTTTATGATGAGTTGGCATTAATTAGCTTCTAAGAAAACCAGACCCTGAACAAGCACAAGCATGTATTCTCTTATTGAATCCTGAAGACTCTATAAAATTCTGGATCTGAGAAATCATAAGCAATCCACTTGGTTTTACATATCGAAGAGCTATCAGAGATCTCAGCCTTAGTCATTTGAGGCCAAAGAATGCAGTGATTTGCACTCTCCCTTGAGTTGTACTATTTAAGTTAATTCTCTCTGTGTCTTTGATATAATAGCTACTTAGTCATGTGTGCTCTTCCCTTAGCATAGGAATATTATGCAAAAACAATTTCTGTAGACAAACTCCAGTTTGGAACCAGTATTCTGCTCCCAATACACCCCACAACCAAGTTCTCAGAACAAAGGAGATTTATTTGCCCCAAAGGGACAAAGGGACAAAGGGTGGGGAATAAGAGACAAAGACAGGCGATAGAGGACAAGGGAGAAAAGGAAGGGAACAAGGGAAAGGAAGAAGGGATATGTGTCCCCAAAGGACAAAGGACTGTTTCTGGATAGAAAGGAGACAGGCATAGGCAAATGGCAGTTTATAAAGGTGAACCCTGTGTTAGGATGAGGTGTTTAATCTTAATTGTGCATGTTAATTAGGTGAGCCAAAAGGTGGCTTTTGATTGCTGGACTTCAGTACTTTGATAGCTGGACCTTGGTAGTCAGCCTCAGGAAAAGGAAGTCATCAAATAAGGGAGCAGACCTTAGTTAGCTTTAGGAATGCCACCTCCTGTTTTTCAGCAAGGGTGTTTGCCATGCTCCAGTTGCCTAGGGTCCCTTCATTCAGGACCCACTGAGATGCCACCTTTTACAGGAGACATTTATGGATGCCTGCAGGCTGGCTATCATCCCTCCATGGTGTTGTCATAGACACTATGACCTGCAATTGCTGAATTCCAGAGTCTCTCCTTTTGGGGGGTCGAGATGGTTTCATTTTTCACTATATCTCAAGCACACTATGCAGATCTTGGCTTATAGCGGCATATGGTGAACACTTGCATAAATGAATGAATGAATGAAGTACTTACATGAATGAATGATAATTACCTTGGTGGTGAAGAGGACTAGGTTAAATATATATATATATCCAAAACCAAAAATATTCCTTTACTGATCTTTTGGGGTTTTTCATTTGTTTGTTTTCTTTCTTTCATTTATTAGTTCTTTAATTGGGCTTGATAGATTTGAGTTGTTTGTTGGCTTGCTTGTTTTTTCTCCGTGTGTGTGTGTGTGTGTGTGTGTGTGTGTGTGTGTGTGTGTTTTGTTTTGAAGAGAAAAGGGTTTATTTCACTAATGGTTCCATAAAACAGTTCATCATCAAAAGAAGTGAGGAACTCAAGCAGGGCAGGAGGCTGGAGAAGTACTGCTTATTGGCTTACTGCTCATGGTGTGCTCAGCATACTTTCTTATAGAACCCAGAACCATCAGCCCAAGGATGGCACCACCTACAATGAGCACATTAATCACTTATTTAGAAACTATTGTACAATCTTATGGGTGCATTTTCTCAATTGATGTTTCCTCCTCTCAGATGACTCTAGCCTGTGTCAAGTTGACATAAAATTAGAGAGCACAATTTACCCTTTGTCAGCTTGACACACAACATTTTTTAAGATGTAACCTTTCTTTATTTTTTTTAAGATGTAACCTTTCCCTTTTGGAGAGGGGGAATTCATTCCCCAAGATCTGAGACTGATAAATATCACAAACACAAAACATTACAAATATAAAAGTCTGACAATCTTTACCAGTTGTTTGGGCTCTTGGTCAGGTGTGGTGATGCATGTCTTTAATCCCAGCACTGGGGAAGCAGAGGCAAGCTAATCTCTCTGAATTCGAGGACAGCCTGGTCTACAAAGCAAGTCCAGGTCAGCCAGGGCTCTGTTACACAGAGAAACCCTGTCTCAAGAAAAGAAAACCCAGAAGTTTGGTCTCTGATCCAGCTTGAGACCCATGCCATGAGAGGAAGCTCACCCTTGACATTTCCAGGAGGGTCAGGAACCAGTAGCTGGGCAACTCAGAGACCCACGATAGAACTAAGCATAACAGGTCAAAAAAAAAAAAAAAAAAAAAGTCAATGAAATGAGTCTCAATGATACTCTGAGACGCTCAAAGACCATAGGCTGGAGCCCAACAGAATCACTGTTTTGTTGTTTGGTTGGTTGGTGGTTGGTTGGTTGAGTCCAGATCTCATTTTGTAGGCCAGCACAGCTTAGAATTCATTATGTGGCCCAAGCTGGCCTGGAACTCATGGTAACCCACCTTCTTCAGTCTCTGAGTGATGAGAAAGCAAGCATAGCTGTCATGACAGGTTTTACTAATCTTGAAAAATATTTATATTTTTGATAAAAAAAATTAACAGTGTTCTTGGGGATTTGTGTTTTTCAGATTAACATGTACATCTATTTCAAAATTACTGAAGAATCACAGAAGGAGTATGAATACATTTTCTGTGCTCAACACTGTCTTGGCCTGAGGTGATCCATTGCCTTATGGGTCCAGTCAAAGGACTTGTCTTCTCCCAGTCATGAGGACAGTTTCCATTTGCCCAGTGCCCAAGCATTGCTCTCCTTGCTGGGACAGCATAAGGACTAGATGTTCCTTCCTCAGTGGATGGTCACTCTGGGAAACTGAAATTTTGCAAATTGGTGTGTTTATCATGATTGCAGCTTCCTGCTGTCTTTTTATACTTAATTCTCCAAAAGAGAATGTTTTCCCTTCATTCATGTGGATGTTTATTAAAAAGGAAAAAAAAAAAAGCAAAAAATCTAGGCATAGTACAGACCCACCTGCCAATGGCTAACACTGTAGGGAAACTTTATTTCTCATTCAGTAAAAATGGCAGGCCAGCTTGCTTTCTCAAAAACAACACAGGGTTGTCTTAGTTCCTGGCTCCCATCAAACCATGCCACACTTCTGGCATCAAAATGGTGCTGGGTCTGTACCCTCCAGAAAGGAAGAAGCAGCACAGTATTCAGAAACAGTTTTGTTTGTTTGTTTGTTTGTTTTGGGTTTGTTTTTCTTTTCTTTTCTTTTCTTTTAAATTAGCCCAGATGGCATTTGTTACTATCCCTTCTCCAGTTCCATAATAAATCCTTATAATTAACTAACAGATACTTGTGATGCATGTGCATGCAGAATCCAGAGGAAGCTGTTCTCAGCACAGAAAAGTGGAAGAGAGGAGAGCTGAGAGGAAAAGATGAGCAAGGCCCTTGGACTTACAAATGGAGGATGTTATGTTCAGCCTGGACACACTGTAGCTTGTCTGAGGAGACATCCTGATCTCGGGGCTCTTTCCTGTTGATTGGTTAGACAAAGAGAAGGCTGCAGAGGCTTCAGTTAGAATCTGGTAACCCCTCGACGTAGGGCTCAGAGCATGGTAAGGAGATGTAATAACTAATTACAAGTTATAAAAGCTCTTGTTAGTGTTTATAGAAAACAGTACTAGCCTATGTAAGGAGGGAGAGGTGGGTGTGATATGAGGGGGTACTATGGGGCTCACAGATCAAAAGGGTTTCCAGTCCATGACCTCATGGTGCTACCCACTCCTCCCAACTATAAACCGTTACCTAAGGGCCATCTGGAGATAAGTGCTTGGCGAAATGTAAAAATATTGATGTAGAGGCTGGCAGATAAGCACCATGGATCTTGCACCTTATGAAGGATTCATTAAAGAAACCAAAGCCTATTAGCAGCCAAGGGCATTCTGGATAAATTCAGCTGCCAGAAGAATCAGACAGAAGGAACAGATAAGTGTTGACTGACCATGGAGGAGGAGCAGCAGAAGGGAATATGTGGTTCAAGGCACGGATTGCCACTACAAGGGAGGATTGCAAAGGCAAGGCCTGCCCGGGTTATAGAATTTCAAAACCAGCTTGGGCAACTTAGTAAAATATTGTTACAAAAAAATACAAACATAAAGCAATAATTAGTTAATTAAATAAAAAAGGCTGAAA
Organism: Acomys russatus; assembly: GCF_903995435.1. Classification (NCBI taxonomy): domain Eukaryota; kingdom Metazoa; phylum Chordata; class Mammalia; order Rodentia; family Muridae; genus Acomys; species Acomys russatus. The sequence goes on along the minus strand of NC_067140.1, from coordinate 47,023,407 downwards.
TATAGCTCCTGCAATCTATGCTATGAAGAGAGAGAGCGGGAGGGAGGGAAGAAGATGGGCAGTATGCAGGGATAGTCTTGTTGGTAGGGACTGACCTTACCTGGTTTAAATAATGACAGATCGTACACTCTGGACCTGGCCCCAAATTTATTCCTCAAATCCCGAGCTGAGTTGTATTCTCCTGTATGAGGATACCTAGAAATCCATAGAACCCTATACCTTGGTACACATCATTTCCCTAATGGTGAACATTGAGAGTGTGAAGTCTATTCAAGAACATAGAATTGACTCTAGAGAATAAAACCGAGCCAAAACCTGACAACCCTGATTCTATAACTATAGGCTGCTTGGTCTGCCAGTGTTACTTGTCTGGATATGATTTCTGGGCTGACCACTTGGTAGGGGAAGGCTGTTTTTATCACTCTCAGCATTTCTGAGTGGCCTATAAGCTCTTTGTATATGAGTGAGGCCCCTGAGATCACCCTCTTCCATGTTAGCATAGCTATTGGTGTTGTATTTGCTCAAGTCTTGTTTATGCAAACTTGAATAAATTATCACACAAAATTATCCAAAAATTAAAATACAAAAGTCCTACCACCAAGTGCATTTCAAGGAGAGACCACTTGCAGAAATGCAAGTAGGAAAGAGGACATAGGATTTGATGAGTTTAAAGTTAATTTATAATCCTCAGGCCTACAAAACAGAAGTACTTCACAGCTTCACTAAGAAAACAAAAACTGTAAATAATTAATAAACGCCAAGTTGGTGGTCTAAAAGCAGTGTAGCAATCCTAAAATTGCTAGATAAAATATGAATAAAATGTGAAATTCTTCCATACCTGGGGGAAAAAAATCTCATCTCTTTCTTAAGCAATAACAGGCCTGGGTTCCTAGTGGTAAGGGGAAAAACAAAAATATAGGGTTTAGAGGCAAAACAGGGGTAGGTCAGTGGTAGGATGATTGCCTAGAAATAGAAAAGGAAGAGGGGAGACAAGGAGGGAGGGAGGAAAGAGAAGAAGAAAAAGGAGAGGGGGAGGAGAAGAGAGAAGGAAGGGAAAGAAACAATGGCACATGGAATCCCATCCAGTCCCCAGCATGTTGCTGCTTGAAAGCTATACACAAGCACTCTCACCAATGATAAAAACCTCATTTGCTTCACAATTTCTTTAGAAAAACGAGGGAGAGGAAGGTCTTTTCAATTCTGCTAGCTGTGTGTGTGCTTTACAGGTCTGCTTTCACCATTTTCATCTTTAATAAATTAGCCTTCAAAAACATGGCTTTCCAATAATCAGTTCAGGAGTTTGAATCCATGGCCTCATGATTTTCCATGGGTTCTGAAATCATGACTTATTTGTTCTCAACTTCTAAGTCTCAGAAGACCAGGTTTAAAAAAGAAAGTATTCCTTATCCTACTTGACACCAAACATCAGTTGGAAAGAGGAAGTAAAAATTAAACCACATGAAGCCTACTAGGTCTGTTCCAAAGAGCAACCACCTCGGCATCTGGGGGAGGCATAGTGACACAATATCTCATCTCCGTCTCTAAGCTCACTCTCACAGCGCCTGGCTCAGAGCCTACCTCTTAAGAATGATCCCAGGGATCCCCGTTGTATATGAAAACATGCTCATTCCCAGTGCTGATAATGATAACTCCTGCTTCTCTTTCCACGTCTGTTTTCTATTGCTGCTTTACAGTTTTACAAAGAAACAGCCTCTGCTTCAAAAACAGCGAGAGGAGAAAACGACCCAGAGTGGAATCATCAATAGAAGCATTAAAGGAGCTGCTTATATTTTTCTAAAAAACTTACTACTGTTTGCATAGTTCATCTGAACTAAAAGCATTGGACAGTCTTCAGCCTGTTACCCTAATCCGCAGGGATTTTTTGATAGAAAGAGGGAAAGGGAGGAAGGAGGGAAATAAGATGAAGTTCGCTGATGGGGAGGTGGGGAGGGCCTGGGAGGAGTTGAGGGAGGGGAAAGAATATGATCAAAATATATTGTACAGAAAAATTTTTAGATCAAAAATTTTAAAATAAAAAAATAAATATTTGCATGGCATTCCATAAACATGTAAAAACATGTGTTCATTGTTTTCTGCAGTATTTGCCTTATTATAGGACTCAAACAGAATCAGAAGACCTATAAAGAAGAGGTATCAAGAGCTGTGACTGTGAATACTGAGTTTCAACTTGATAACATCTAGAACTTGTGAGAAGACAAAGCTCTGGGGATGTCTGGGGAACGTTTCTAGATTGAGTGAGCTAGGGTGGGAAGATCTACCTTAATAATTCCCTATTGTGTCATGGTTCTTCTTGCTGTAGGTAGTTTATTGTATATGTGTATAATAATATAAATGTGTATGTAAAAATAGAAAATGTTTAATTAATAAAAAAGAAAGAAGTTTGTACAGAAAAATAAAATAATATAAAATCTTTCTAATTTATGAAAAACGAGAAACAGCATCCCATAAGCCAAGATCCAAGACTGAACAAAAAAAGAGAAATACGGGAGCTGAGGAGATGGCTTAGTCAAGGAGTACTTTCCATACAAGCATGCAGATCTGAGTTCAGATCCTCAGGGCTCATGTGAAAAGCCAGGTGCCTTAGCACACATCTGTAATCCCATTGTTGGGGAAGCAAAGCCAGGAAAATCCATAAAGCTCACTGGACATCCAGGTTAGCCAACAGGCCAACTCTAGGTTTGGTAAGAGACCTGGTCTCAAAAAAGTAAGACGTGAAATGATTGAAAGACATGTCCATGTCAATTGCTGACCTTCACATGCACACTCACACACCTACACGTGCATTCACACAAAAGGCAGAGTACCACAAATAGTAAACACATATGCCCACACTCTCACAAAATAATAATTAGTAAACAATGAAAACAAGCTAAGCATCATCATTCACCTCTCTGCTTCTTGACCGCAATACACAGTGACCAGCTGCCTCCCTTTCCTGCTGCCATGACCTCCTGTCCACGACAAACTGTGTACCTTTGAGCTGTGAGCCAGAATAAACCCTTTCTTGCTTGAGTTGTTTTTGTCAGGTGTTTCTCCATAGCAGTGTGAAAATAACTAACACAGGAGTCCACCTTCCCCAAATCTATAAGGCTGAAAGGCGCTCCTGCAGAACATTGCCTTTCGGGGTGTGAGGCATGAGTCTGCTCACTGGTGTTCCATTCTACACAAAGAAAGCTCACTAGACCCTGCATGTATATATGTGGAGTAGATGTGCGAGTGTCTGTCTGAATCAAAGGGAAATAAGTGAAACCTCAGAAGGGATGAGTAGAGCCCTCATTTTCTCCTTCTACCTTCATGTGGACTCCAGGGACTGAACCCAGGGTGACAGGCTTGTATGGCAAGTGCCTTTGTCTGCAAAGACCTCACCAGTCCTAAATCAGACTTTGTGTGAGGAATGTCAAAGTGAAACCTAAACTGTGATGCTAATGAAAAATTAACATTTTAAAAAGAAAGAAGAATCCTGTGGGCTCACTGGGGGGGGGGGGAGTGTGTGTGGGGAGGGGGGAGAGGGGTGTTGTTGTTGCATGGTGAAGTGGCACAAAAGCTATAGCCATATTTGCTTTTGTAGGCTTAGCAGAATTATAAACTAAATACATTTTATAAAATGTAAGTTTAATTTTTGAAGAAGTGATTATTTCTAGAGGCTGCAAACTTTATAGATGTCATTGGCTTATCTCCCCCCCGCCCCGAATCCTAAAGCTCCCTCTAGTGACCAGGAACATATGCCATCTACCAGGCTAGTAAACACATTCTAAAGCCTCCTGCTTTAAAACACACCTGGATTCTGTACTATAGAATCGATAGCTTTTCCACAGACATCATCTCATATAACACAAGTCTTATGAACTTCTAGTCAATACAGCAAACTAAGGCTGAGATGGGGTCTGGTCTTGCACAGTCACTTGGCTGGTGGTAAGGAAACTAGGGCTGAAAGCCAAGTCCCCTGGAGTCTTTCACGCTGCTTTGTTGCATTCTGCACAACAAACGTGGAAAGTCACCCATGGAGAGTCATGTAGACACTGCTATCCTTTTCCTTTACTGGAAGCACTTTCAAGAGAGTTGCAGACGTGATGCTTGATGTTCAAGATAGGAATTATGGACTTCTACTTACAAATGATTCCACAAAGTATCAGGAATTTCTAGACTGCGCAGGACTCCAAGGACCCCAATAAGATTCGTTCAACATATGAGTGCAATCTTGAGATACTCAGAACTTAAAGAAGATAAAATTTGAGGGTTTTTTTTTCCTACTCTTCCTCTTAATTATGGTGTTTCCCAGGCCCATTTAGTTGCCTTTTCAGCCCATATTCAGACCAATTAAAATGATTAACAAATCAGTATATATTTGCTAAGATTTAAGAAAAATTGAGTGGATGCTGACTTCAAGGAATCCTAGTATTCCCACAGGTGTGTCTAAGATTACCAGCAAACTGAGATATTTCAAGAAAAGTAGCAATTTGGAAGCATTTTCCTTTTCAAATATAAGATCATACCAGAGTACAGCTGGCTGGTTCAGTCTAACTGAAACAGTGACCTCGTGAACACAGACGGGCTTTATTCAGTGAGGAAAATGCAGTGCTGTCTCTAAATTCCTATCTCTTTTCAACCTGATATTTTCAACAGCTTTGGAAAGGCCATAGTGAACAGCCATGGCTTGCTAATTCACATAAATGTCTCCTCCCACATGCTTAAACCGCAGTTTAGTTTTTCATTTGGGGGACAGACTTTTGCCATGTATCCTAGACTGGACTCTAACTTGCTGCCTCTGATTCCTGAGTGTTGGGACTAGAGGGGTGTGTGTGTGCGTGCGTGTGTGTGTGTGTGTGTGTGTGTGTGTGTGTGTGTGTGTGTGTTTCCTAAATCTTTTCCATGTAAAGTCCATGAAAGAAAAGGCAATGTCTCTATTATTCATTCATATTCTTAACAGCCCAAACTGTCTCTGGCAGTAATGCACATCCAATAAATATTTAATAACTGAATGTATAAATAGCTTTTATTGGGTCAACTTCTCTGAGAGCCTGTTCATTTCCTCTCCTACAGTCAACCAGCAGTTCTTGATTACCCAAGGCATTTCTGTAGAACCCTCCACACAGATAATCTCAGTATATAAATCATGGTTCTCAATCTTTTTAATGCCATGATCCTATAAGACAGTTCCTGGTGTTCTAGTGACACTCAACCATAAAATTATTTTCATTGCTGTTTCATAACTGAAAATTTGCTACTGTTATAAATAAGAATGTAATTATCTATTTTCCAACGGTCTTAGGTGACCCCTGTGAAAAGGTCAAAGGTTGTGACCCATGGGTTGAGAACCTTTTATATAGGCATTTGACTATACTTATAAAAAGGTCTGTCCTCAGACCAGAGAGATGGCTCAGCAGATAAAAGTGCACCAGAGTAAGCAGTAAAAGCTTCAAGAACACTCTCAGAAAAGCCAAGCAAGACTCAGACATCAGACCAGCTGCCTAGAAAAAGTAGAAACCAGAAGAGCACTCTCCAACCTGTTGAGCTGCTTGCAAGCTGCCTAATGTGCTCCAGGCTCCCAGTTTTATAAGCTATCCCCCTTGCTATGGTGGGCTTCAGTAATTCAGCAGGCTAAGAGTCATTTCAGCTCCTATAAGTAACCCCTCTACACGTTCCTGTAGGTAACACCTCCCAAAAGTCATTGGTTCACAGTAGTATCAATAGTTTGGTTTGTCATGGGCCCCTGTCTGGGGCGAGTGGATGTGTGTTTTGTATCTCTCAAGGAAAAGTGTTGTCACACAAAAAATTGCAGAAGATAAAAAATACAAGATAAAAAAACAAAAAAAAAAGAAACACAAGATCATCTTCACATACATAGTGAATTTAAATTTACTCTGAGCTACAAGAGATCCTGCTTGTAACTGGTTTTTTTTGTTTGTTTGTTTGTTTAAACTATTTTGTGGGCTCCTTACTCTCTTCAACCCTTCTCCACCCTTATTCCACCCTTCCAAGGCACCAACTCTAGGCAGATGAGAAAGAAGGATAGAGGGGGAAGCGGGTGTTGTTATGGTTAGACTACTTCCTGATCTTTAGGGGCATCAAGTTCCTTGGGGCAAGTTTGATCTTCCACGTCCAGATATTCAATTTCTTCTTCTTATCTCTTTGCACAAGACCACTTGGCAAACTGCAACAACCATTGCAAACAGAAAACAGCAACCAGCAGCAGCGGGAGCAACTTCTGCAGCCCCTTTAGGAGCTCTAGCATTATACACCCTCATAAGAGTCCCCAGAATTCGAAATACCATACATTTCTGAAAACTATCAGCAGGTGGCCAAATCATGCCCCTGCTAGAGCACAAGGCAAATCATAGTCAACTGCTACGGGTAATCAGAAACAATCTCATATCTGACGCAACCCCAGATCCCACACCTGAGATTAAAACAACAGCATATTCCCATCACATTTGCGTTTTTAAAGAAAAAAAATCTCACTATATTTCCCTCCTCTTTCTGTTTTAAGTCATTAATTGTGCTGTGTTTAGTGGGAAATTATAAACAGAGACATTTTGAATGAACTAAAGGCTTTTTCAGATCAGTGGCTACTACTTCCAACAAATATGTACTTACACAGTCTTTTCAAAACTTAAAGCAGTTGTCCATTGAAACACTAAATATCTATCACTGATATGGTGTACATACATTTGTTTTCCAAATTCTGCAAAATGAAACACATCCATCTGCTAGATTTCATTTCTTTTGGTATCCCTAGGGTTACTCCCAGCAGGCAATGGAATTTGGTTATACGGAGAACACATAGGACATTTTTTTCATTATTCCTTTGGCTTGTTGCCAACTGATAGAATTTTTTTTCTTTAAATGTTTACTCTTATTAACATGGTGTTTTTATAAAAGTTTGAGGCTTCTAACACATTTTCTGTTAGTAATTTATCAATTTCCTCATTTCCTTGTACCGATCAATGGACGTGACAAAGCTGTATGAGACAAAATATGAGTAATATACAATGGATCATTTCTACTTCTGAAGGCCTGTTGCAATTGCATAAAGAACAACATTAATTATGAGTTACTGGGAATACATTCAGCAGTTTCTATAATATGGAAAATACCATTTCTGCATATTGAAAGTCAGTATTTATATTAAGAAACTCAGGAAAATCTAATAATACCATAAAGATTGCATTCAATTCTGATTTCTGACGTGAAGTATATGGGATTTAGATCACCTTGCTTATTTTGTCTGACATATAGCCTGCCATTCCCATCTTGTTTGCATCAGTATAGAATGTAGGTGACTCAGGAATTGGTGTTCTGTTTACAATATGTGGAAGAATCCAATGAGTTCTTTTTATAAACTGTATGTATTTTTTAGTATATTTGTTATTAATTTCTCCCAAGTAGTTACTACAAGTGTTGAATGATTATTTATACTTAATATTAATAATAATTTTAATAAAATTAGCGGTTACCAGTTGACCAGCTTTATACCTAAATAAGCACACAGAGAGATCAAGATCTATTTAATTAGCCTGTAGCACAACGCTGCACAATAATTACTCCATCCTAAACTTCCATGCTAGTATCGTTTCCTCTCATTAGATTTCCCACATTATACCTGCTTTTAAATCATCTCCTAGACACAGTTCATTTCTCCTGATGTTTCCAAGTCTTCTCCTTGTGGTTCCATCTTGTCTTTTCTGCTCTTTCTCCTCCCCTCACCAGAACAGGATGTCCCACCCTAGTCTCTGTTATTGTTCAGCACTGGGTAGTTGGCTTTTATTGGCAATACAGAGAACAAATGGTGACATGTTTATATAAACTTGAGACAGTAGGTACTTAGAATAAACATCACAGTGCAATGTTTAGATTGAAACCAGATAGTGGCGTAGAGAAATCAGCATGTTGAATGAACAAGGATGAACTGTACACAGTCCACAAGAACAGTATGCCAACATACAAGCTCCTTGCCAATCTTCACTGATAATCCACAATGGCATAATCTCAGTATTAGTAAGAAACACTACAAATTCAGTTGGATTGGTCTATCCCTGGCAATTGACATAGTTTTCTTATTCTACCTTTTATAGTTAATTCAGAAACCATCTCTATGGATGTCTTCAATCTCTTACTTTATGTGCTAAGAAAATCCATTTCATAATACCATCTTCCCTTTGCATAATGAGGCAGTAGGAGAGTGAGTTGAAGGCAAAATAACCAAAATACAATCAAGTTTACATATGTTTCTTGTAGTTTGTGTTCTACCAGGGTTAACTCTTTTTCTGATTTAGCTGTTAAACATATTTGTTTAATGAATGAAGATTGCATTCCATAAGAAATAATAGACTTTAAAACACTTCGTCTAATATTTCTATTGGATGCCATATTTTCTTATTATATTCATAACCCACCATTATTAGTAGGCATTTGCTGTACAACTATGGAAAAACTGATGGTGACTTGTAATCCCAGGCAACTCCTCTTGTAGTGCACTTGGCTCATGATTAGTCCTTTTGCCTGGTACAGCCTGCTGCTCTTCCCAGCCCTTTGCTGTGTGCAGGTGCTCCAGACACCTGGCAGTGAAAGGGCATGGAACAGGGTCGCATGGCAAGAGCAGAAAACTCCTGTTCTCAGTTACCAGGTCTGAACACATTTTTCTCCCTTTATCAGGGGTGCTATTTGCTTCCCATGTGCTTCCATCTCCACCCACAAATTCTCTTGTTACACAGCCAACTCTGCAATCCTTTCCAAAGTGAAAGAATCGAGTTCCAAACACTTTTTTCTCAAAACTCTTCATATCCACTTGTAACGTTTTTACACTTTGTAATTGTTCAGTCATTCTTTCAATCTTTTTAAAAATGAAATACAGGAAGAAGACAAAGAAAAACAGAAAATCCCATCTGGGAGCAATGCCAGACAAAACCAAATTGCAGCTGCTGCCATTTTGTTGACATCATAAAACAATATTTTCATTCCTTTGTAACCTTTCATCTCTTATACAACATTAGAAACCAAGTGTCCCATTATTCCTATTCTATTTTAATTGGGCTCTTACCAACCACGTAGGTTGCCATCTTTTGAAGCTAGTTTTTAAACTGTTTTAATTGGGGTAGTTACTACTTCTACCTCCCTTTTCCATCCCAATCCCTTCTTACACCCTAACACTAGGTGTGAGAGAAGAAAGGTTAGTGGAAAGAAGGGGTGTACACTTCTTCACTTCTCCCAGCTGTTTCTTTCTCCCCCTCCTCCTTCTCCTCCCCATCCTCCTCTTCCTCCTTCTTCTCTCTCTCTCTCTCTCTCTCTCTCTCTCTCTCCTTCTCTCCTCTTTCCTCTCTCCTCTCTCTCTCTCTCTCTCTCTCTCTCTCTCTCATCTCCAAGTGTTCTTCAAAGCCTTTCGTAGGTGTGTGGATTTATTTCTGAGTCTTCAATTCAATTCCATTGATCATCTAGTTTCTTTCTATGCCAGTACTACACAGTTTTTATTACTATTTCTCTGTAGTATCGCTTGAAGTCAGTGATGGCGATACATCCAGGAACTCTTTTCCTGTATATGATTGTTTTTAGCTATTCTGGGCTCTTTGTGTTTCCATATGAAATTTAGAATTGTTCTTTCAAAGTCTGTAAAGAATTGTGTTTGTATTTTAACAGGAATTGCATTGAATCTGTAGATGCTTTTGGTAAGTTGGTCATTTTTACAATGTTAATCCTACTGATCCACGAGCATGAGACATCTTTCCATATTCTGATATCTTGTCCAGTTTCTTTCTTTAGAGACTTGAAGTTCTTGTCATGCAGGTCTTTGACTTGCTTGATTAGAATTACACCTAGATATTTTATATCATTTGTGACTATTGTAAAGGGTGTAGTTTTCCTAATTTTTTTCTCAGCCCATTTATCCTTCATATACAGGAGGGCTACTGATTTTTTTAAAATTAATTTTCTATCCATCCATTTTGCTTAAGGTGTTTATCAGCTGTAAGAGTTCTCTGGTAGTTTTGGGGGTCACTTATGTATATTATCATATCATTAGTGAATAGAGATACATTGACATCTTTCTTTCCAATTTGTATCTCCTTGATCTTCTTTAGTTCTCTTTTTGCTCTGACCAGGACTTCAAGTACTATATTCAAGAGATACAGTGAGAGTGTACAGCCCTGTCTCGTCCCTGATTTTGGTGAGATTGCTCTAAGTTTCTCTCCATTTAAGATGATGTTGGTTATTGGCCTGCTGTGTTTAAGTATGTGTCTTGTATCCCTGCTCTTTCCAAGATTTTTAATCTCAAAGGGATGTTGGATTTTGTAAAATGCTTTTTCAGCATCTAATGAGATAGTCATGTGGGTTTTGTTCTTTCAGTTTGTTTATATGGTGGATTATGTTGATTGATCTTCATATATTGAGCCATCCCTATATTCCTGGGATGACTCCTACATGATCATGATGGATGAAATTTTTGATGTGTTCATGAGTTTGGTTTGTGAATATTTTTATATCAATGATCATAAGGGAAATTGCTCTGAAATTCTCTTTTTTTCTTGGAGTCTTTGTGTGGTTTAGGTGTCAGGGTGACTATGGTCTCATAGAATGAGTTTAGCAATGCTTCTTCTGTTTCTATTTTGTGAAATAGTTTGAGTAGTATTGGTATTAACTCTTCTTTGAAAGTCTGGTAGAAGTCTGTGCTGAAAAAATCTTGCCCTGGGCTTTTTTTATTTTTCACATTTATTTTTATTTTTGGATGGGAGACTTTTAATGACTGTTTCTATAGGGTTAATTAACTTGTTTACCTGAATTTGATTTTACTTTAGTAAGTGGGCTTTATCTAGAAAATTGTCTGTTTCATTTAGATTTTCCAATTTTTTGGAGTACAGGCTTTTGTAGTAAGATCTAATGATTTTCAGGTTTCCTCAGTGTCTATAGTTATGTTCCCATTTTTGTTTCTGATTTTGTTGATTTGGACACTGTCTCTCTGCCTTTCAGTTTGGCTAAGGGTTTGTATTCTTGTTGATTTTCTCAAAGAACCAAATCTTGGTTTTGTTGATTCATCGTATTTTTCTCTGTTTCTAATTTATTGATTTCAGCCCTGAGCTTGATTACTTCCTGCCACCTACTTCTCTTGGGACTTGGGTGTGTTTGCCTTTTTTTTCCCTAAAGCTTTCAGGTGAGCTTTAAGTTACTAGTATGTAATCTCTCCGGTTTCTTTATGAAGGCACTTAGTGCTAGGAACCTTTCTCTTAGCACTGCTTTCATTGTGTCCTGTAAGTTAGGTATGTTGTACCTTCATTTTCATTGAAGTTTGGATGTCTTTAATTTCTTTATTTCTTTCATGACTCAGTGGTCACTCAATGGGGAGTTGGTGATACAACAGTACAATAGGATAATTCAAAATTCTTGTATCTGTTGAGGTTTGCTTTGTGACCAGCTATATGGTTGATTTTTGAGAGGGTTTTGTGCAGTGCTGAGAACATCTATGTCTCCAAATACAATAGCACCCACATTTGTAAAATAAAGATTATTAAAGCTTAAATCACACATCGATCCAGAGGGAGGCTTTAGCACCCCATTCTCACCAATGGACAGATCATCAAGACAGGAATTAAATAGAGAAATAATGAAACTAACAGATATTATGAATCAAATGGACCTAATAAATATCTATATAAATTTTCTGCCAAACACAAAGGAATATACCTTCTTCTTAGCTTTTTGTTATTGAAAACACTACTACCATAGACATTTTTTGTCTTTGTTTTCTGGTGCATGTGAGACTTTCTCTGTTGTAAGGAATCTTTTAATATTTTTTAGCACAATTAATGCTAAGAAATATTTTTACAATAGGGTTAATAGAATAACAAGAGCCATGTTACTAGTATATTAGTGACAAAAATTAAGAAAATAATATGTGGTCATTTCTATGATTTATTTATTTTGGTTTTTAAATAGGGTCTTATATAAGCCAAGCTGGCTTCAAACTCCTGAGCCTCCTGTCTCCACCATCCCAGTGCTGGGGTAATATATATGGCACCATGCATGGCTTGTTTTATTTAATCTAGGCTATCCTATTCTAATTCATTTTAAATGTTTATCATCAGTCAACTTGACTAAAATGAAAATAATTTAAAACTACTTTAGTTTGCATGTAGGGAAATTCAGAAAGCAGAGGGGAGGAGGATCAAGAATTATAGAACAGTCTGAGTATACAGTGAGACTCTTCTTAGGAAAACAAAATAGCTTAGTGTGGCGCCTCATGCCTATAACTCCTATACTTGAAAGGCTGAGGCAGAGGCTTGCTATGAGTTCAATACCAGCCTTGTCTACTCAGTGAGTTCTAGGACAACCTGTAATATAGAATGAGAATCTGCCTTTCTAAAACAAAATGGTAGATGGTAAATGGTAGATTAGAAGCCCTGAGTCAGTAAAAGAAAATAGCCTGGCTAATACTAAATAGTCTTTATTCTTGCAAGAGAAAATAAATATACACAAATTTACTAAGCCAGATGAGATCAGGGTGGGGAGCCAAGTAAGAGCATCCATCATACATCTCTAGATAAGACCAACAGGCTCCATCAGAAAAGTGTTCCTCTACTACACATACTGACACTGTATAGGTGATCAAGAGCTGGACAGACGTTTGGTGGTGAGAACCAGGACCAGTTTAGACTGTGACGGGACTAAAAAGCTTGAAGCAGAGAATCAAGCCTAGTGTGGAAGACTCAGACTGAGGTCAGTCGGAATGGTCAGACAAAGACATGCCCCCTCCTTCCTCCTTAAAGAACTCAAGAAATTAAACACCACCAAAACAAATTATCCAATTTAAAAAATGGGGTACAGAACTAAACAGAGAATTCTCAACAGAGGAATATTGAATGGATGAGAAACACTTAAAGAAATGCTCAATGTCCTTAGTTATCAAGAAAATGAAAATCAAAATGACTCTGAGATTCCATCTTACACCTACCAGAATGGCTAAGATCAAAAATTCAAGTAACAGCACATAATGTCGAGAGTGTGGAGAAAAAGGAACACTCCTCCATTGCTGGTGGGGGTGCACATTTGTACAACCACTTTGGAAATCAATCTGGCACTTTCTCAGAAAATTGGAAATAGTTCTACCTCAAGATCAAGCCATACCTCTCCTGGGCATATACCAGAAAGATACTCTACCATACAGCAAGGACATTTACTCAACTACGTTCATAGCAGCTTTGTTTGTAATAGCCAGAATCTGGAAACAACCTATATATCCTTCAACCAAAGAATGGATAAAGTTACTGTGGTATGTTTACACAATGGAATATGACTCAGCTATTAAAAACAAGGAAATCTTGAAATTTGCAGGCAAATAGATGGGACTAGAAAGGATCATTCTAAGTGAGGTAACTCACACCCAGAAAGACATGCAAGGTATATACTCACTTATAAGTGGATATTAGCCCAACATAGATGTCCTCTTAGAGATCCCACCCAGTAGGGCATCGAGACAGATACTGGGACTTGCAGATAGACTCTTGGCAGGGTGCTGAGAGTAGTACAGACGAATGGTGGGATCGAAGTACCCAAAGAGTTCAGGAGCCCCACAAGGATACCATCAAGGCCTAATGATCTGGACCCAGGGGCAGTCTGCACAAACTGTTGTGCCAACCAAGGACAATGCATGCAGAGAACCTAGACCTCCTATTCAGATACAGCCAATGGACAGCTCATTCTCCATGGCTATGGGGGAAAGAGGAAAAGCCTCTGATAGGAACTCTGGTGTCCCTGATTTGATCACTTCCCCTTGGCGGGGAGACCCCTCCCCCATCAGATGTCTAGGGGAAGAGAAGATGGTGGAAGAGGGAACAAGAAGATACAAATGAGGGGATAACAATTGTGATGTAATATGATTAAGTTATAATAAAAATAAATTTTAAAAAGAATTTAAAACAGAGAAGTTGTCCTTGACTTCTATAAAGCATTGATATTATATAGACATATGTATATGGATGCATATGCAAAGTTCAATAAAAGTGTTACATAGAGAGAAGAGAGAGAAGGGGGGGCAAGGGATCCTGGAATAATGAAATTGGAATATTAGAAAAGAACAGTCTCAAGCTAAATAAAACCTCAGTAGAAAGCCTTAGCAATGGAACAAAGCAGATGGAAGTCAAACTATTGGAAATGGAACCAAGATGGATAATTTAGAAATTCAAACACTGACAAAAATAACCAGAAGGTATGAGCACAATGTATGAAATATATGGGACATCATTAACTAACACATTAATGAATCATTGGAATAGATTAAGAACTGCCAGTTAAAAACATAAACAATGTATCCAATAAAATCATTGCTAATTTTGTTTCTAAATCTAGGGAAAGAGATGACCATCCAGTTTGAGGAGGTATTTAGAATGCCAAATGCATAGGCCAGAAAAATTTTAGTCAAAATGCTAAACATTGAGAACAAACAAAACATGTAAGCTACAAAAAAGAAGCAAATGGCCACATATAACTGCATACTAATCAAAATCATCTCACATTTTTAAAAAAAATTCCTACAACTCAGGAGAACATGAATGACATATTCCAAACTCTGAAAGGAATAATCATCAATCTAGGTTACAATGCTGCACTAAACAATCCTTCATAATTAAAGGAGAAAGAAAAACATTCTGTGATAAAGACCAAAGGAATTCATAGACAGTAAGCCAGCACTGTAGAAGATACTTTGAGGATCTATCACACTGAAGAGAGGGAGAAACATGCTCAAGAGGTATGGCAGTTTGAATAGGAATGACGCCCATAGGCATATATATTTGAATGTTTGGTCATTAGGCAGTGGTACTACTTAACAGGATTAAGAAGTGTGGCATTGTTGGTGTAGGTACGTCCTGGTGTGTCACTGGGGCTGGGCTTTGGGTTTGCAAATGCTCAAGCAAGGCCCAGTATCTCTCTCTTTCTGCTGCCTATGGATCCAGATGTAGAACTTTCAATTAGTCTAGCATGATGTCTGCCTGTGCTTCGAACCGTGACGATAATTGCCTAAACCTCTGAAACTGTAAGCTAGCCCCAACTAAAAGCTTTCCTTTGAAAGAACTGCCACAGCAATGGAACACTGAGCAAGACAAGAGGTTGTAGAGGAATAACCATACTAGAAGAGTAGACAAGCAAATGAAACGCAGGAAATAACCATAGTGCAAAATGAATGAAACGGCAGGAATTAATACATACAGAAATAAATAAAATACATCACATAGACTCAAGGACAGATGATATATGACCATCTCAATAAGTGCAGAAAAAAAGTTTAGACAAAATATGGCATCCATTTATGTTCCACAGCCTCTGTCCTATGCCACCTGCTTCTAATAATTCCTACTGGGCTACCTCCTGTTCAAAATCCAAAAATACTTGCTAATGATGTTCATCTGAGCCATTTCTTCCAATGTGGAACTTCAGAGTTCTTCCTCTTAGCCTACATGGTGCTATCCTACCCCATGGTGATCCTCTTCCCTCTCCTCTGGCACCTGTCTGCTTCTTCTTCCCAAGATTCTTTTCTCCCATAGCCCACAAGTCTTTCCCATGCCTACCCTCCTCCGCCCACCCTGCCCAAGATTTTTATTGGTCAAACAGGGAGGCAAGGTTATATAGCATTTAGGGTATGTGAGAATGTGTTCATCAGAGCAGCAACTAGATCTTGGGAGCCAGTAATTAGCATCAAAATACATAGCACTAGACCAACCTCCAATAACTGTCCCTTCCTGTCTAAATAAAAAGGTCGTTTTTACAATAACATATAGTAAAAAAACAAGTATGAAACAATTATCAAAACCAATTGGTAAAGTGTATATATTGCCAAGTTAAAAGGTATCTGGCAACCTTGAAGAGAATATTATCTATTCTATCTTGGTGTGTCTAAAGTTTTGTACCTAAATTAAGTTCTATCATATCTTCTATCTAACAGCCTAAAAACATTTATCTATACCTTAATATATCTTTTTAATTCCTAAGCAAGATTAATTATAAAACTTTATCTATGTGTTCTTCAGCCCCATCAGAGATTTGAGAAGGACTAAAATTAATTATTTAAGTAAACATGAAGTACAGGTTAGCAGCTTCAAAACAAAAATGATGGTTTGCTACCTGGACAACCAACCAAAACTCTCTATAATGTAGGTGGACCATCTTTAGCCATTTGGCCCAGTATATCCAAAAGACATATTTGTAAAGCAGGAACTATTAAGAATTTGCTTAGCCTGTCTTGGCAGAGTTCAGCAGCCAACTCAGTTTGCATCCAAGTTTGCCCATTTTAAGCAGAATTCTACCTGTTGTAGAAATGAGGTTATTTCTTTGCCCAGGAGTCTGGCTTGCCATATTTAAAGCCATCTCTGAAATGGAAGTCCTTCAATGCCCATCATCTTTTTGAGGTAGGCTGAGTGCTGCCAGGAGTTTACCTGTCTCATTGTCAAAGAATCCTTAAAAGAATCAAAATCATAACTATAATCATCATCATCATCTTAAAATGTCATTCTGTAGGTCTCTGAGGTTTTTGAGGACCTTATCTAGTTATTTTTATACAATATAAATTATCTATCATCTATCTATCTATCTATCTATCGCACCTATCTGTTAAACCTAGAATTATATTCCTGTGCTAAATTAGACTAGTATTTAACATGACCATGAATTCATCAACTAACAATTAACTTCCATTACTTATTATCCTAGACATCCTGCAATAGCAATTTTAAAAGTATTGTAAGTAAACCTTATATTATAAGTGAGTTTTATGGATGCAATACCTCACACCAGAGTAGAAATATATATATGATGTGTGTATCAAAGATAACCTTAAATCTGAATTCTATACCAATGTACCAAAAGTAAACTTATTTTATTGTTGCATTAATTGATATAATTCTATACCAATGAATTAAAAATAACCATATTTGAGAGTAACCGTTAAAACCCTGAGTTGAGAAGCAGATTCAATAAACTGCCTTTTGTTCTGTCATCCCCCTTCTTTCTTTTCTATTCAATTCCATACCTGAAAAATAAAGAAAGAAGGAAGGAAAGAAAGAAAGAAGAGAAAAGAAAGAGAGCAATTCCTGAGTCTAACCTCATTTTCTCTCTGAATAAGATTATTAATAACCTAAAACCAATTGCCAATGGCAAGAAACATCCATAGCACAAGAAAATAGCCAAAAATTTATCCAATCCTCCTTAAGGGAAATGGGGTGTCATTCTCAAGGTTGCTTCTTGCTGATTTTGGGGTTAAGAACACCCTTTTGGGGACCCAAATAAAATTGGGGAATAATTGTTAAGCAAGCTTGCAATAACACTTGCGGTCCAGTCTCTAAATGTTGAGACATTTTAAATTAATAGGAGTCCTGTTTGGAACAGTTTGAAATGCTGGGACCAATTGAGATCAACAACTTTCTTTTTTCTTTTTTTTTTTTTTTTCAATTAAACATTTTTATTTTTTACATATACATTTGTATTATTACACACATATACAATAAACTACATATAGCAAGAAGAACCATGACATAATCAGGAATTATATAAATGTTACATTCTTAGTGTTTTTGCTATTTATATTTCACAGCCTTGAAGAAAACATCTTTCCTATCTTGGTGCATCTAAAATTCTGAATGTAAATCAATCTCCATCACATCTTGTCATTATCAACTTAAAACATCTATCTAGACCTAAGAACATCTTAACCCCTAAACAACTAAGCTTCATTGTAAAACTAAGCTACCTGGTCTTCACTTCCATCAGACTTGAGAAGGAATAAACTTGATTACCTGAGCAACTTTCTTTAAACCTCTACTAGGAACAGGCTTTGCTAAGGAACATTAGTTGAGGTTGGAACATACAGGATGTTAGAACAAAGCTCATATACACTTTCAGCAAAGTAGCAGGGTATAAAATACACATATAAAAATATGTAGCTTTTATATATACAAAATGCTGAACGTGCTGAGATAAATTAAGTAAACAATCTCATTCTCAAGTTTTTTAAAGATTTATTTATTTATTATTATGTATGTGGGGCTCTGCCTGCATGTACAGCTGTAGGCCAGAAGAGGGTATCAGATCACATTATAGATGGTTATAAGCCACCATGTGGTTGTTGCAAATTGAACTTAGGACCTCTGGAGGAGCAGTCAGTGTCCTCAACCTCTGAGCCATTTTTCCAGCCCACCATTCTCAAGATTTTAAGCAAATACCTAGGAAAAAAATTAAGCAACAAAGTGCAAGACCTCAAGAATGAAAATTTTGAAACACTGAGGAAATCAATGACACTATTAGAAAGACCACCATATTCATGAATTGGTAGAATTAATATAACAAAAATGACAATTATCAAAAGCCATTCACAGATTCAATGTAATCTTCATAAAATTTCAATGATATTATTAAAAAGAAAAAAATAAGACTAAAATTTCATGTGGAAGCACATATACCTGTACTACCACATATGCACCTGGTACTTGTGAAGGCCAGAAGAGGCATTAGATGCCCCAAAATGGATTTCCTGATGGTTATGAACCACCATATGAATGCTCAGAATATAGCAATGGTCCTCTGGAAGATGAACTAGTACTCTTAGCCACAGAGCCATTTCTTTAGCCATCTTATTTTAGACAAAGTTGATCAAATTTGAGGAACAACTATCTTTTCATAAAAGGATGGTGGATAAACTGGAGTAAAAGAATGAAACTGGATATGCTAGCTATAAATCTGATAGAGATTAATATCTAGATTATGAGAAGAACTGAAAATATATAAATAAAAGATTGAACAACCCAGTCAATAAATAGACTAATAAGTAAATAGTTCTCAGAATGTAAAATACTATAAACTGAATTCAATAATGCATGAAGATCACTCACCATAGATATCCAAGATGGCGACACCCAGTGTACATGTATCTGGGTGCCAGGGCCTCAGTGACTACAAGAGGCTATGCTGTGGACTCCCAAACACCGGCATCTGTGTTTTCTAGAGCTCTTTCCACAGTCTCTAGAATTCCAGTGGGCATCAGGAGAGACCAGCCAAGGACAAGGACAGCTAGATGGTTAAAAGCCAGTGTAAGAACAGAATCAAGAAAAGCTGGGGCAGTGTGGCACCACCAGAACCCAGTTATCCCACTGCAAACAGCCCTGGATACCCTAACACAACTGAAACAGGAGAAAGTGACCTTAAATCTATGCATATGAAGATGATGGAGGCCTTTAAAAAGAAAATGAATAAATCCCTTAAAGAAATACAGGAAAATATAATCAGATAGAGGCCTTCCTTTAAAGAAGTAATGGATAAATCACTTTTAAAAACACAGGAAACTACAAACAAATAGGTAAAGGAAATGAATAAAATGGTTCAAGACCTGAAAGTGGAAATAGAGATAGAAGCAATATAGAAAATACAAACTGAGGAAATCCTGGAGATGAAAAACTTAGGGAAGAATACAGGAATTACAGAAGCAAGTATCACCAACAGAATGCAAGAGATGAAGGAAAGAATCTCAGGTGAAGAAGATACAGTTGAAGAAATCAATGCATTTGTCAAAGAAAATGTTAAATCTAAAAAATTTCTGACACAAATAATCCATGAAATCAAGGATACTATGAAAAGAATAAAGCTAAAAATAATAGAAAGAAAAGATTCCCAGCTCTAAGACCCATAAAATATTTTCAACAAAATCATAGGAGAAAATGTCACCAGTCTAAATAGATGTCTATAAATATAAAGGAGCACTATAGAACATCAAATAGGTTAGACTAGAAAAGAAAATCCTCCCGCCACATAATAAAACACGAAGTGTACAGAGCAAATAAATATATAAGTGAATGCTGCAAAGGAAAATGGCCAAGTAACTTATAAAGATAAACCTATCAGAATCACGCCTGACTTCTCAATAGAGATTCTAAGTCCCAGAAGGGCCTATCTCAAAGATCCTAAGAGACTACAGATGTCATCCCAGGCTACTATACCCAGCAAAACTTTCAATCCCATAGACAGAGAAAACAAGCTATTCCATGACAAAACCAAATTTATACAATATCTATGTACAACCCAGCCCTACAGAAGATACTATAAGGAAAACTATAACCAACGGAGGTTAACAACACCAAAGAAAGCACAGAAAATAAATAAGTCCACTGCATCAAAACCAAAAGAAAAGAAACATACAAACACACCACAACCACCAATATCAAAATAACAGGAACTAGCAATCATAGGTCATTAATATCTCTCAACCTCAGTGGACTTAATTCCCCAATAAAATGACATAGCCCAACAGAATCGATGTATAAACAGGACACATCATTCTGCTACATACAGGAAATACAACTCAGCAACAAAGATAGATATTACCTGAGAGTAAAGGGCTAGAAAAAAGTATTCCAAGCAAACGGACCAAAGAAGCAAGCTGGAGTAGTCATTATAATATCTAATAAAATAGACTTTCAACCAAAATTAATCAAAAGAGATGAGAAAGGACACTTTGTACTCACCAAAGGAAAAGTCCACCAAGGTGACATCTCAATTCTGAACATCTATATCCCAAATACAAGGGAACCCACATTTGTAAAAGAAACATTACTAAAGATCATTCACCATGATCAAGCTGGCTTATGTCACAGAATCAGGCATGGTTCAATACTTGTAGATTAATAAATGTTACAAATTACATAAATGAAGGCTGGCAAAATGGCTCAATAGGTAAAAGTGCCTATTGCCAAGGCTGATGACCTGAGTTTGATCTCAGGACTCACATGGTGGAAGAAGAGAACTGACACCCTTAAGGTGTCCTCTTCACCTCTACATATGAGCCATAGCATACAGCACACACACCATAATAGATAGATAGATGATAGATAGATAGATAGATAGATAGATAGATAGATAGATAGATATAGATAGATAGATGATAGATAGATAGATGATAGATAGATAGATAGATGATAGATAGATAGATAGATAGATAGAGATAGATAGATAGATAGATAGATAGAGATAGATAGATAGATAGATAGATAGATAGATAGATAGATAGCTGATCGCTATAGCTAGATAGATTGATAGCTATATGATAGATAGATAAGATATATAAGCTATAGATAGATAGATAGATAGATAGATGATAGATATAGATAGATAGATGTGCTCAAGGACAGAAGTTATGTGGTCATTTTTGACAGATGCTGAATTTTTGCTTCAAAATCTAGTATCTCTTTGTGTTCACCTAAATTAACCCAGAATAAAAGAAATATACCTCAATAAAATAGAGGCTATATATGACAAAACCTATAACCAGTATTATATTAAATGGGGAAAATTCAAAGCATTTCCACTAAAATCAAGAATAAGAGGAGGGTATCTACTTTCTTCACTCTTACTCAATGTAGTACTTGAAGTATCTAAAACTAAAAAGCAAGAGAAGAAAGTAAGAGGGGTACAAATACCCCCAGCATTGGAATTACAAACACACACTGTTATGGCTGGCTTTTAGGTTCTGGGGATTGGATTCCTGTCTTCATGCTTACAAGGCAAGCACCTAACCAACTGAGCCATCTTCCCAGCATCTAAGCCATGGAGCTTTGTTCAGATATAAAAAAAAGAAAAAAGAATGGAATGATGCCACTTTATGGTATATGGATAGAACTAGAGGCCAACTTAATAAGTGAAATAAGGCAGGCACAAACAGAACAATATTGTGTGCTTTCTTTCTTTTGTGGATGCATGTTGTATATAGACATATAAAATCATACGAAAGCCAAAGGAAGGAGAGAAAGGAAACTAGAAGAGAGACAAAGTGAGAAGGAGGGAGAATATGGAGGGTCTTGGAGGGTGAATGTCATTGGAGTACACAGTGCACTTAAAACAGTCTTTATGAAACTCACTACATGGCACAATAAATGTACACCACTAAAACTAAAACAAATTACACGAGGTGACTTTGTGACTTCAGAAAGCGCTTGCCCTCTATGAGATACCTTCTCCCTTTTGCTCATATATTTAACACTTTTGTCCTTTAAATTCCAATTCACATATTAACTCACACAGCCAGTTTGCATTGATGTCTGACCTGCCCTCCTTTTCATTTCCACCAAAACCATGTGATAAGTAAATGAAAATACATGTTAATGACATAAATAAGTGAAACACATAGTTTAAGTAATGTTCAAGAAAGCATATTTAATTTTAAAAGTGACAGGTTAAAAATTGTGTTTACAGCTGGGTGGTGGTGGCACACACCTTTAATCCCAGCACTTGGGAGGCAGAAACAGGTGGATCTCTGAGACCTTGAGGCTAGTCTGGTCTACAGAGTGAGTTCCAGGACAGCTAGGGCTACACAAAGAGACCCTGTCTAGAAAAAACAAAAACAAAAAACAAAAAAAAATTGTTTAAGCAACTTTTGACAGACAAAAAATTTCCAGTCCAACTAACAGACTAAGAGTAGCAAGGATGACCGGATGACATGAGCTATGCAATCAGTTTTGCAAGGTTCTTGGAACACAGTAAACCTCCTGCTAATTTCAGTTCTCACAGCAATTGAAATTATTATGGTATAGTTATGTTAGAAAGTACTGAAAGCAGCCTATGAAGGGTACAGAACTCCTCCGGTTGTAGGAAGAACAAATCCAAAGACAGCTTAAGACATGGCTGTGGAGAGAAATTCATCTCAAAGATGTGACTATCAGGGAGTTTCCTTCCTGAGAATGAGTTCAGCACACCGCTTCCTTGCATCGCAGATGCTGCCTAGGATTGGGAGATAGCTGTTCAGGGCTGAAGAAATGACAGTCAAAAAGCTATGTGATCCTCCAATCCTTTTGAAGATCCAAAAGTCTGAGACTATGCAAAACTCAAACTGGCTTCATGTACTTCACATAAGTACATGTATATGCAGGGTGGTGAAGGGCACGGGAGGAGTCTACATGAGAATTTAAACAGACACATTGTATAGAATTTCCTTTAGTATGAGAAAGGAATAATGGATAGCAGCTTTACCCACACTGCATATTGGCACCTGAACAATTGATCCTGGGATCTTTGTTAATGTGGGAGATTCTTTTTTTAGAAGGCGATAAACCTTTTTGGCTTCTACATACAGTTTCCAAACATTCCTTGACCTCCCCTTTTTCTCTTTTAGCAGAAATCATTCATTATAAAACATTATTTTTACATAATTCCCCTCCCTCATGTGTATGTGTGATTAAAATCATAGGAAAGCCCAAAACAGATAGGAAAAGAGGACAGAGATCTTGGAGAATCCTGATATTTTATATGTAAACTCGTGTAACAACCATTCACGGGCCCAAAAGGCAGACACAAACTCTGTCAAAGAAAAACAGCCTCCAAGTAGAATTTAAGATTATTTAATATTTTGATTCCTGTAAGTGATGACATCTGATTACGCATGAGTCTGTAGACTCATGGGTAGATATGATTATCTGTTAATCACTGCATATTACTGAGGTGTGCTCATTTGACTTGTACCGTCAATGAAAACAGTGATGGCTCTTTCAGAGCATCACTGCCACAGAGCTGAAATAAGGTTTTCTAAAAGGCACTTTATTTCTCTCTGATTTCATCTTGATGCATAGATTTAGACCACCTATGTATGTAATGTGTTTTATAACTTTATCCTTCTTCAAAGGACATCCTTATTAGTAAACGTGTTTGAGAGAATTATGAGAAAATGAGCATGACTCTGACATAGTGCAGCACTTCACCCCCGGCCTGATGATAATACTATTATCAAATGCCTTTGGAAGTTGTGTGTTTTACTAGGAATATAGAAACCCAGTTCTGCCATTAACTAGCAAGTTGGCTTCTCAGTGTTATTTTTACCTTGTTGGCAAAAATACTGCTAATAGAAATACCTGTGTAACAGAGTGATCACAAAAAGTTTGCATAAGTGTTTTAAGTGACAAAGGTACACAGTAGCAATAAGTACCCAATGTTCACACATTGCTTGTAGATATTCAAGTTAGTCACCCATTGATGTAGAAGTTGTGGTTCTGTTTTACAGATGAGAGGATATTTAGCTTCACACTCCCTGGAAACAGGCTGATACTCAGCAAATGGTGGATCAGTTAGAGCCTGATCCATTTCTGCCTGCTTTTGAAGTTCTTTGCTTTTCCAGTACCTCTTCAGCTGGATACACATCCTTCTTACCTTCAATATGATGACCTAGATTTCTGTGCCTGGTTTCCTTTCTGGAATCCTGGAAGAATATCAGTCCCTACCTCCTGGATCTATTAGTGTGGGCATTTAATAAACATCACTATTAGTTATGTCCTACTGACATTCTTT
This sequence comes from Acomys russatus, assembly GCF_903995435.1. NCBI lineage: Eukaryota > Metazoa > Chordata > Mammalia > Rodentia > Muridae > Acomys > Acomys russatus. Next base: position 46,999,098 of record NC_067140.1, on the reverse strand, counting down.
TCTGAAGTTAACATTGCCTTCAGACTTTCTATACAAGAAAAGGAAATGTTTGGTGGCACAGTAAAGGAATGTTCAGTTTTAACCTCATCTTTCACACAGTGACAGGATCATTATATTGAAGGTCCTTTTAATCTGTTTAACATTTTATTTCTAAATCTCTCTTTGAACCCTCTCTTGGAAAACCCTTAACATCTTTATGTAAGAACAACAGACTCAAACCACCTGAAATAACAAAAGTGGGGATTTTTAAAGGGAGATCTGTTTGTTCTGGAATACCATGAAAGCAGACAGCTAATTCGGCAGATTAATAGCTTCAAAGCAGTTCAACTTGACCAGCTCCAAGTCAAAACAGTCCTCCCGGTCAGCATGCAAATGGTAACTAATGACTGGCCTGCCCAGTACATCATAAAGCTGCATGTAAGAGAGAAGAATGAAGTGGGGCCAGAGATAATATGTGACTGTTTTGTGTTTGGCTGTTTCAACAGTTGTAGTTTGCACTTGATGATCTGCAGTCCAGCATGGCCTGTTAGTCCTGGCCAACTTTATCTTCTGCTTCTTCAGCTGAGAATTTCAAAAGCTTTTCTGAAATTCATAGGAGTGAACAAGGGTCCTGTAAAAACAGTCTTGTCAGAACAAGCCAAACTCGACTTCTGCAGGGAATTTAAACACCCAGACACTACTCAGAAGGCCCACTTATCCATAGCATCATCACTGATTGATTGAACACATTAGCAGAGATGACTAGTGACCCACATAACCCAAAAGTAGTTTATCCAATTCTGGAATGTGTCTTCGTATTTGCATTTGATCTTGGATTCATATGGAAATTTGGGAGTTGGGAGCTGAAACATAATAATAACCGCACACTGTTTAACTCAAAGAACCAGGAAAAGCATTTCTGATTCCCTCTCTACTTTTGAGGTCTCAAAAGCCCAAGCCAGGCCCAGTCTTAATGTCCCAGAACCAGGAAAATCATTTCTGACTCCCTCTCTACCTTTGAGGTCTCAAAAGCCCAAGCCAGGCCCAGAGTCTTAATCACCCTACTGCCTACATATCAGGATGTAGAGCTCTCAGCTGCTTCTTCTCCAGAACCATATCTGCCTTTATGCCACCTTGCTTCCTGCCATGACTATAATGGACTAACCCCCTGAAACTGTAAGCAAGGCCCTAATTAAATGCTTTCCTTTGTAAGAGTTGCCTAGGTCATGGTGTGTCTTCACAGCAATAAAACACTACAAGAGCATGCTACATATGCCTGTAATCCTAACAGTGGGGAACAGAGACAGACTAGCCTAAAAACAGCAAGCTTCCAGGACAATGAGAGAGTCTATCTCAGGGGAATGAAGTAGAGAGCTATAGAAGATGGCACCTAATGTTCTCCTCAGGCCTCTGCATGCACACACATGGGCAAGCACAACCACATACTCATGTTCAGGAACCACACACACACACACATGCACTTAATTTTTTTTTTTTCTTTTTGAGACAGGGTTTTTGTGTGTATCTTTGGCTGTCCCAGGACTCGCTTTGTAGACCAGGCTAGCCTCGAACTCACCCCGGCCTCTGCCTCCCTAAGTGCTGCTGGGATTACAGGTGTGTGCCACCACGCCCACCTGCATGTAACTTTTTAAGGAGTGTCATTTTAAAGCAAGGCTTGTCAGCCTCAAAATTTAGAATATAAGACTCCATGATGGCTTTTTAAAAATGCAGATTTCTAGGTTTTAGTCCCACTGTATTAGAATGTAGGTTTAGGGATAGGGTTCAGGTTCCGCTTAAAAGCAACATCACAGATGATTCTCACATACGTGTTTTGCAGTATATGTTTAAAATCACTAGCATATAATAGTTTATGAATTAGGAACCAAAAAGTATATTAGCTGCTTTACCACAGAACTTGTATTTTCAAGTTACTCTCTTACCAACCCTGGTTATAAAAACTATATTAGAAAGTTAAAACTAAATACTCTCAAACCTTTTTTAACATTATAATGCCAAGAAATTAGGTACACTGTAAAGTGATATTTTCTGGTTTGGTGAGCCACTACTTTGAATAGTTATTGCACACATATTATTGGCATAGAAGCAGCCTGACCCCAGGTTGCTTAGCGACCTCTGATGTCATTACCTGCCGCTGCTACTAGGGAGGCACAGGATTAAAAGGACAAACCCATCATCTGTCGCTTTTACTCTTACTTTGTCTCTCACTCTGTCTTCATCTCTCTCTGTCTCTCTGTCCTCCCTGGGCACTCCCCCTTCCTTCTCTCCCCATGCTTCTACAATAAACCTTATACCATGTACGTTGTGTGGCACATATTTAACATATCACATTTGGGGGGGGGGGGACTAAAACATTAAGAAATAAGACACAAAAGCAGATTCTGATCAGCAGGCTTTTATAATCTAGCCGGGGAGGCAAGATATAGCTATAAGAAGTACAGTCCTATAACTTAGAATGAGTGATAAAGAGAAATCTGAGGAATGACTGAAATGGAAGGGAAGGGAAAGGCAAGGCAGCAAAGAGACATCTTGAGGCCAGGGCACAGAAGGCCCAAAGAGTGAACCTGCATCTGGGTGGTTGCATTCTCAAGCTGTCACAAACAGGTCCTTCCTCCTCAGAGCTCAGAGTTACCAACTATAATTCAACCCAATGCATCTATAAATTTATCACAGCATAAAAGAGAAAAGCACATTTTATCTTGGATTTCAAAACTACCTAACCTTTTAATGTCAAAGCAGAAGAAAATAAAAGCAAACCTTACCCCCAGCCAATATTTATTATAAAATGACTAAAGCTGAGAGATGAGAAATCAGAAACTCTAGCACCAAAATACATCTTTAATAAAATTTATATACAGGGTTTTATTAATTACTTCAAATCTGGAGGGAAGTGCAGGAAATAATGGGGGGTGAATATGTTCAAGCCTATAACAAAATGGAAAAGCTGGTGGGGCAGCAAATATAGTGCGCTGAGCATGTGAAGGTGGGAGCCATAGGCAGCCCAAAAACTGTAGCTCAAAGAGCTCTCTAAACCTTCAAAAACTGATAGTTTCCTCATTGTGTTGGCTACTTTTGCATTGCTGTGGCCACTAGCTATACAATGAAATATTCTTTTTACTAAAAAGATTGAAATTCTGATATTACACGGATCACCACAGAAGACAGTATGCTATGGGAAAAAGCTGGAGACTAGAGGTTGCATACTGCCTGACTCTATTAAATGTCCAGACCTGCAGGCAGAAAGCGGGTTGTGGGGGCTGGAGCTGGGGGCCTTATGGAATGTAACTTAGAGTGGAGCTTTCTTTGGGTGATGAAAAGTTTGGAACTAGGCAAAAGTTTTTGGTTGTACAGTTTTGTGAGTTTATGAAACAACATTGCCTTGTTCGCATGGAAATGGCTGGTTTATTTAATTTTTCTTAGGAACTTGATCCATAGCAACAACAAAAAAAAATTACAGCAAAGTGGGAAAGTCATTGTAATGGTGCACCCACATCCTCCCTGACTGCTGCTATATCAGAATGTAATAGCTTGATGCTGTCAGTTCCTTATGTGGGGGGAGGGGGAATAGGAGAGGGAGTGGGTATACATGTGGCGGTCAGGGGTTAATTAACCTTAACCTTGGGTATTGGTCGTCACCTTTCCCTCTCTTTGAAGGAAGGTCTGTTATGTACTGGTATAAACACCAGGCTATCTGGCCCCGAGTTTCTGAGTATTCTCCTGTCTCTGCCTCCCATCTCTCTGCAGGAAAGATGAGAGATGTTCACTACCACATCTCACAGTACATGGGTCTGGACCCAAATTCAGGTTCTCGTGTATGCACTGCAAGTCTGTTACCCACGGGACCATTTTCTAAGCCCTTGAGGCGCCCTTACAGTTTAAAAGAGAATAGAAACAGCTGGGTGTGGTGGTACATGCCTGTAGTCCCAGCAACTGGGGAGGCAGAGGCAGGTGGAACTCTGGGAGCTCAAGGCCAACCTGGTCTACAGAACAAGTCCAGGACAAGGCTATACAGAGAAACTCTTTCAGAGAGAGAGAGAGAGAGAGAGAGAGAGAGAGAGAGAGAGAGAGAGAGAGAGAGAGAGAATTGAAAGGCAACCTCAGGGTTCACTATTTTAAATATTACCAGTTAATTCAAAAGATTTCAAAATTGTGTGAGACTATGGAAATGTATTTCAAGGTAAATGCAATCCACTGGCCCTAACTACTGAGCTGCAGCAACACCAATGGTTTCAAGCACTGTGTAGAGCTCACTTAATAGTTTATGATTTCATATATTTAGATATGGATTAAATCAACTAAACATGATTTTGCATGACAACACACTTGTGTACTGGGTTTGGATTTGTTTATTTTTGCTTTTGCAATGCCACAGAGCAAACCTAAGACCCAACTACTAATAGCACAAGGCACATTTTGAATTCCAAGTCAACCTCCCAACATGTACACCCCGCCCTTTCTCTCTCGTCACTGCAAAATCATTTCAATGCTTAACCAAAGGAAATAAAATCATAAAAATGGGTACAAATAAAGTTTACAATGTATCTCACACAAATGTCATCATTTCTAAAGTATTAACCAGGCCCTTGAACTTCCTATAATACATCACTGCTCTTTTCATGAGCTAAGGTTGACAAAAGCCTAAGGTTGACAAAATGCCCTTCTCCCATAAAAATGTAAGTTACTATTTTCCTATTTTTGAAGCCAGATGCTTTTATTGCTTTCTCAATCTCTTTAGTTTGAAAAGGGAATAAATGAAGCAAAGCCAGTTGAAAGAAGCAAAAGTGAAACCAAGACAGGTGGATGAGGTGAGTAGCATTGCTGGTGGCTACTGTCCCTGAGGAAGGCTTTCCATAAGATGGCCTGAACCAGTGCAGTGCTAGCAGGTCCAAGTTAGTACCTTGGTTAGTCTATGGACAGAAATCCAGGCTATGTTCAGGCAGAACCCATTTAGAAGCACAAGAGAATCTTTTAATAGAAGGGAAAATGAGAACAAAGGGGGTTTTGTTTGTTTGTTTTTGTTTTTTCCCCCTTCTAATGTCTTTGTGGGTTTAGGCCTGCTAACACCTGAGCAGGAAGATAGCTCTTATCTGTCAAGTATATCACTGTCCTCATGACTCAAGCTATCTTTAGTATTTGGTAGTGTAATCATGTGCAAATATAAAGGCTTGGGGATGGTGTAGCAGTGTGTGTTTGTGGGGAGGGGGTACGGAGGAAGGGGGCGAGGAGGGGAGGGGGCAGGGGCAGACAGTGACCGATGAGATTATGCGATATTATATGCTCATTTGCATTTGTTTTTAATAATGTCTAATTCTCAAGATTTGGTGATTTTTCAAAACCCAGAGTCCTCAAAAAACTCAAATTACTCAAGTGTAGCTTATGGCTGAGTGGCTTAATGTATCCCTAAATAGCTCTAGTCTGATTCCAGAAGGCTTAAGTTCTTCTCCAGTGGATGCTACTTCTTGGACCAGAGTCACAACAGAGAGGAACTACTTCAAGAGACCATTTGTCTAAGCCTCTCCTGGAGTCCTCCTCACCCAGCTTTTGTTTTGTTGAGACAAGTTCCACATAACGCAGGCTGGCCTACATCCCTGTGCCAAGTACTATAGATATGCAACACCAAGCCAAGCTACTCCCTACTTCTCAAAACACTCCTTTCACTAAGTTGATGTTTTGTTAGCTTTCAAATTAGTTGAATTTAAAAGTGACGGGGATTCAAGAAGTTAGCAGGGATTTTTAAATGCCTAAAGATTCACAATATAAATATATGAAATGCCAAAGAATAAAAAAAAATCAAAATATTACAAAAATTAAATGTAGAAAACTCAAAGAACAGAAAATGGAGAGCCATTGGGACAGGTAATTAGAACATAATAAGATTAAAGAGAAAAACGTGCAAGATAACCTAAGAAGGAAGAGCCCAAGCTAGCAAATTAAGGAACCAGAGTAGGCTCCCTGGAGGTACTTCCTGATTTCAGACTTAACGGATGCTTTCACAACTTCAAGTGAGTTTAAAAGATAGCGTTGGAAAAGGTAACAAGTGAGTGAGGCCTTCCGGAGAGGAGAGAGAAGTGAGCAAAAACCAACTATAGAAACAAGCATGAGTTATGCTATGTAGTAAAGGGAGCAAGGCGAGGGTATTTAAGGATGAGACTAGGAAAAATGCTGAATTCAACTTCACTTCAAATGAGCCTCTTAGTAAAGGACTGTGTGTCAGAATGTGTAGAAGGGGGAAAAGGAGTAGAAAAGAGTGTACATTATAAAGCTATGAAAGCTGAGAACTTTTGTATTATTCTGACTCTATCTTTCCCCCAGAAGGGATACAAGTATGCGAAAAATCACCGTACAGCCCTTGCTCAAGGATGTTATGCTGGTGAATGCTGTGGTTAGGCGAAGGGGAAAACAGATTGAGAACCTTGGAAAAGCTGGGAGTCGGGCAGTGTGACATAGTTCGATTTGTCTCTAAGTCACCAAGTGCTGTGGAGAAGATAAATACTAGGGTCAGGATTAGGTTAGGCACACAGCAACCAGGCAGGAAGCTGGTGTGGTCATCTGAGTGAGATGGGTTGCTGTGATAGTTGGGAGGCAGTGAGATCTGAACATTTGGTGGTCTTCTAACTTATCTGCACATTGAAACCATTTGAGAAACTTCCTAAGAGCCTTGTGCTCTCACTCATCTGAGGTGTGGAATCTGCCTTTCGGGATCTCTCCTAGACGGGGCTCGTGTGCTGATGTGTGGAAGGAGCCACTGACTTAGGGTATTAAGCCAGCAGAAGTAGGTTATTAGCTAGATGAAGGGGAAGTGATGGGTGCCAAGGACATGTAAATTGCAGCTTCGCAGACAGGAGGAGGCAAAGCTGGGCCCCTGACTAAGCTCTCAGGACCTTGTGTGGCAATGACCTGCAGTACACACAGCACAGCTCTGTTGGATGAGCAGGATGAGATGAAAGGCGCTTTTTGCCAGGGAGACAACATTTTAGTAGGATCCACACTGCACTTGGAAGTATGAGCTTCTTTCAAAGATCTTAGGTTGACTTCTTTCTAAACATAACTCCTCTACCCTAGCTGACCCTTGTTTCCTGCCAGAACTCGCCTTCCACTAGCTCCGTGCTCAAAGAAATGGCAGATTAATTGTAAAATATAACTTTCATCTAGCTACTGCTTGACTCAAAAAATCATATTAAACCCAACATGCTGCTTAGGCTGACAGTTAAAAATAAATAAATGTTGGCTCCGCCTTACTTGTCTAGTTTTCTTTTCTGCTCACAACCTAATGTACAACCTAGTAAATGTTGTTTAGCCAGAGTTCACCAAATTGTATTAGTATTTCATATAATCTTTGTCACCCATCCTTTAGGCACAGCATTATTAAGCTAGCTTTTCAACTGTAAGATGAGGCTTAGAGGGGTGAAAAGACTTGCCTAAGTTCCTGGAAAGCAGCCACCGGACACAGAGGAGTCTCCAGTGCTGTCCTGATGCTGGCTTCCTCTCACCAGGAGCTGGGCATAGCGCATAAGATGACGAGGGGGCTGTTGTTAAATCCTGCTCGTTCTCATATACGGGGGGAGGTGGTCTCCCTCAGTCACAGTCATAGGGGAGGGGAGTAAGGGAAAAATGGGAGGGAGGGAGGAATGGGAGGATACAAGGGATGGGATAACCACTGAGATGTAATATGAATAAATTAATACAATAAAATTAAAAATAAAATTTAAAAAATTTCTGCTCATTCTTCCAAGGAAGAAATGATGGCCCCTATTGGCCTTACTGGATATAAATACTGACCAATGCCTGCATCCTACTATAAAAGTGAACCACCGAGGACAGTAGAATCTAAGATTTGCCTGTCATGGTGGTTTGAGAAAGAATGACCCCATAGACTCGTATTTGAACACTTAGTCATTGGGGAGCAGCATTACTTGAGAAGGATTATGTGTGGCCTTGTTTAAAGGTGTATGAATGTCACTAGGGGGTGGGCTTTTAGGTTTTAAAAGCCCAAGCCAGACTCAGTCTCTCTCTCTCTCTCTCTCTCTCTCTCTCTCTCTCTCTCTCTCTCTCTCTCTCTCTCTCTCTCTCTCTCCTCCTCCTCCTCCTCCTCCTCCTCCTCTCCTCTCCTTTCTCTCTCTGCCTTCAGATCCAGATGTAGAACTCTCAGCTGCTTCTCCAGTACCATGCCTGCCGTGCTTACCACCATGTTCCCATCTTAGTAATAATGGACTAAGCCTCTGAAACTGTGAGCAAGTCCCGATTAGATGTTTTCTCTTGTAAGAGTTGCTGTGTTCTTGGTGTCTCTTCATAGCAATTGAACAGTGTCTACCTGTTTTGGCATTCTTGTCTCAACCCACACTCTGGGAGGAAAGCCCTTGGCTGAGAGTATATGAATTGTAGAAAGGTGGCCTCTGAGTGATCATTTGGGTAAATCTATTAAAACTAACAAAACACCTCACTCACCCAAATACCCTGCACTGCCACCAACAAAGAACACTGGTAGCTTTCTTCTTTCTCTGGCCTGCTGGGGGTTCCCAGAACCATGAGAAGAGTAAGGGAGAGAGCCTTCTTTTTCCAAGTTCATATGCAGCTCCATGAGTACAGGAAAAGCAGCTGACGAGGGTATAGAGCACAGAGGTTCCTAGGGAAACAGATGGAATGTTCCTTGAGTGCTCCCAAACTTAAGATTTTGCTTACTCCTGGTGCCTTATTTATCCTCAATTTTAAGAGGAAATTCATGACACCACTGCCTGATCTGAAAGCTTACTCAGGCAGATTGCCACTACCAATAGCAGTAAGTAAATATTCGCTGTAAAGGAACTTCGTGGGTTTTCTTTTCTTAAGCTAACATATGAGCTGAATTTAAGATATTAATAGTATAGTAAGCACACAGTATCAGCCATATATTCTTTCAATTAAAATATTAGATCATAGTCACCAAGTGTGATGTTCTGTACTGTTCTTTATCTGGGCCAAGTGTGTAACAAGCAAGCGCATGAAAGCACAGGCTTTGAACTGCAAGGTATAGAACTACCAATTTATTTTTTCTATAAATAGCTCCATCTGTATCACTTCAAACTTTTGGGGCCATGATGGTGTGTTTTTACAATCAAAATTCAAAGTGTCTTTTCCCTTAGAATTCCAAGTTTTCTTTACATACTACTAAGAATTTGGAGACTTCTGTAACTTGAGAGAAATGTGTCACTGGACTCAAGTTGCCTGAAAAACGCTGACCTACCATCTATCATGGACCTTTGAAAGACTGTATGTGGAACCATCAGCATTCTAAATCCACTGCAGCCTTCAAACTCATCGCATCCAAAGTTTTGTTTGATTGGGAGCCTTCGACCTGCATTTCAGCTTAGTAGCTTCTTCCTGAGTACTTATCTCGACCCACAACAAAGGCTAGCCACCTCTACATATGCCCTCATTGCTTGAGCTTTAGGTAAATACCACTTGAAATCTTTTTTTAAATTAATTCCTTTTTTAATTATAATCTTATTAATTTATTCAGATTACAACTCAATTGTTACCACTTGAAATCTTAACACCAGGCAGCAGGAAAGCTTTAACGAGTCCCAGCTTAGGTCAGGATTTTTAACCTAGAATCGAGCCAGCACTAAGAATGTGGTTCTAGCAGGCTTCACTCACTGCACCCAAGCTCTGAGTAGTAAGTACTAGTTGCTAGAGACTTTTCCATTCATAACCTCTCCCACAGCGGGAGTAATTCCTTATCATCTGTCCTCCCACCACTTTTGTTGCTCCTCTAGTGGCTTCCTTCCTTCCTTCCTTCCTTTCCTTCCTTCTTTTCTCTCTTTCCTTTTTATTATATTTCTTTTTTTTATTAATTATTCACTTTACATCCTGTTCACAGCCCCCCTCCCTCCTCTCCTTCAAGTCACCCCCCCCCCCAGCTCATCAAATCCCATTAGTACTGAGTTCATCTTCCTTCACTGTGGCCTGACAAGGCAGTCCCGTCAGGGGAATGGGATCAAAAAGCAGGCAGCAAAGTCCATGTAAGAGAGAGCCCCCCCCCCCCGCCTTACTACTGGACCCACATGAAGTCTGAGCTACCCATCAGCTGTATCTATGTAGAGGACCAAAGTCCAGTCCATGTATGGTCCTTGGTTGGTGCTTCAGATTCCACAGGCTCCTCTGGGCCATGGTTAGTTGGCTCTGTTGGTCTTCTTGTAGAGGGTCTGTCACCTCCAGGGTCTTTTCTCCTTCGCCCACTTTTCCCTATGCTTTGCCCAGTGTTTGGCTGTGAGTCTCAGCATACGTTTTGAGCCACTGCTGGTTGGAGCCTCTCAGAAGACAACTCTGCTAGGCTCCTGTCTACAAGCATAGCAGAATATTGTTACTAGTGTCAGGGGTTGTTGGCTCTCTTCCATGGGGTGGGTCTTGGGTTGGGCCAGGCATTGACTGGACATTGCCACAATCTCTGCTCTGTCTGTTCTATCTTTATCCCTGCATGTCTTGTAGGCAAGATCAGAGTTTTGGATAATAGATTTTGTGGGTGGGTAGGTTTCTCGCCCCTCCACCGAGAATGTCTAGTTAGAGGGTGTCCTCTTTAGTCTCCATGGCCCCTGCTTCTCGGAGTCGCAGCTACGATTTCCCTCATATCCTTCCAGAGGCCTATTCTGCCCCAACCCAGTTTCTCCTTTCTCTGCAGTTATTCTGTCCCCTGAATGCCCCCTTCCCTGCTCTTCCCACCCTATCTCTCCACATTCCCTCTCCTATCCTCTCTTCAACTACTACCGCTGTCTATTCTAGTTCCCCTTCTGAGTGAGACTTAAGCATCCTTTGGGTCTGTGAACTATAGTATGTTTATCCTGTACCAGATGGCTAACGCCCACTTATACGTGAGTATATACCATGCGTGTCATTCTGGGTCTGGGTCACCTCACTCAAGATCCTTGTTACTTAGTTTCCTTAGGTTTGTGTATTGTAGTGTGGTTTTCTGAATTATTTGGTTAATATCTGCTTATAAATAAGTATTGGATGATCTTTTCTAGTTCCATCCATTTGCCTGGAAATTTCATGATTTCCTTGTTTTTAATAGCTGAGTAGTATTCCATTGTGTAACATGTACTACAATTTATATATTCTTTGGTTGAATATCTAGGTTGTTTGCAGATTCTGGCTAATACAAATAAAGCGGCTATGAACATAGCTGAGCAAATGTCTTTGTTGTACTCTACTGGCTCTCCTTCTTAGCATTCCATTCTATTTCATTTTCTTGCTAGCAACATGCTATACACTTCGTAAATAAAGTAAATAAATGTGTGTGTGCTTGTACAACTACAGGTGTGTTGTCTAGATGAGAAATTTAGTTTAATGGTAGATTCTTTTTGTATGTTTGTTTTGTTTTGTTTTTAGAGACAGGGTTTTTCTATGCAGTCCTGGCTTTCCTGGAATTCATTCTGTGGACAAGGCTGGCCTTAAACTCAGAGATCAGCCTGCCTCTACCTCTCAAGTGCTGGGATTAAAGGTGTGCACCATAATGGTAGCTTCTTAGGCCTTGTCAGTTTAATGTAGGTTTTGAAGCTATGGAGATGGACAGCCTGGACTATTACATTCTACTTTATTAGATGCTTCTTCATAGGAGCTTTGCTGACTACTTAATGTCAGCACCTTTTTTACTATTTGAATTCCTCCTTGGTAACCTGATCAAATTTCTTGTTGATATTCGTATTGAAAAATTCAACAATATCTATGGCAGACTTTTAAAGATCTCCCTAATTCCCAAATCCATTTCCAGTTTTTACCATGTAGCTGCTGTCACCTTAATCCAAACATTATGAAATGTCTAGTGGATACTGCAAAAATCTCTCAAATGTGTTTTGTCCTACAACTTCCTCACAGCAGCCAGAATCATGACAAAGCATAAGCAAGATCTTGCAACATCTTGCATAAAGTCTTCCAGAGACTTCCCATTACAATTAGCATATCATGTTCTGATTCAGTGACTAGTAGCTCAACAACTTCTTGAACAGTACTATGATTTATACTAAACAGTTAGAGCTAATAGCTAACGTAGCCTGTGAAATAGGTTTATAAATGTATCTAAAATGCCTAGGAATTCAAGTGTGTATATGTGTGTGTGCGCGTGTGCGTGCGCATGGATGCTCACATGCAAGCCCATGCATGTGTGTAACCATAGAAATATTGCTACCCTGGAAAAATTATTCATCTTCCATCTTTTCTATAAAAGTAAATTCGTTCAAATAGATGATCAGGCTTCTAAAATGTTTGGCCAAACAAAACTGATTCTAAACTATCTGTCCCTAGATCTGGGATAACATGAATACACGTCAAACATACTGTGGGTATTTCTTTACCATTACTACTCTATCACCAAAAATTTGACACTACTAATCTAGCAAACACAAAATATACTCCAAATAGAAATCATATTTAAATAAATTTTCATTTCTTGATCATCATCTAAAAACAAATTTCCTTTTTAAAAATGGAGATTTTTAAAACTTATCAGAAAGTTACAAGTTTTACATTTAAGGTGGCCAATAGTAATCTAATGATGACCCTGATTTCAAAGCTAGCAACCCATTATAATTAGTATATAAAAAGGATTTTATAAAGTGTGACAAAAGATCATCAGTATCTTAACCTCATAAAAACACCAGCCTCAGAGCTACACCAGAAAACAGGATTTAAATTTTTCTCTTAAAAACCCCAACCCTTACTTCTATATTGCAGAACAGTCTTTAAGTTATTTTGTTTTATTCTTTAAAATATTTCCACAGTGAGATGACTTGTGTGGTAAAGGTGTTTGCTGTGCAAGTCTGACAAGCTGAGTTCAATTCTTCGAAGCCACACTGTTGAAGGAGATGCCTATCTGACTCCCTCCAAGCTGTCCCCTGATCTCCACAGTCATGTTGTAGCATATGCATGCCCACATGGATCCGCATACTCATACAAAACAAATAAGTGTAAAAAAGGAAAATTTATAAGATGAATATATAAATTAAAACTAAATTTAAAAATACCTTTAGGGAAAACTGTACTAAAAACCATTAGCAAACACTGAAGCTTATTACTCTACCCCATTTAAGTAAGCTTTACAAGTGCTTGTTTGAACAAATCATTCTTATGTTTATAAGTATAGAACACAAGCAAATAACAAATAGTACAAAGAACACAAGAAAAACTGTTGGTTTATTGATACTATGGTTAGTTTTAATAAAAACTAAAATATAATCACTAAATCAATCACACGGCTTACAAACACCAAAATGTAAAAACTATGTTTAACTCTAAGGATTCCTACAAATTTAAATTTTGGTACCTGTCAATTATCACATCAGATGTTGACTTACTGACTGAGAGGTATTAAGAAATCTGTTCAGAGTTTACACCTCAGAAGCTCTAGATACAAAGGTATGTTATGTCCATATGCTCTATCTTTGGGCAGGGCACAGAGTTACAAGGCAAAGGTTGTTCTTGGCTTTATGAACTGCCAGGGACGACGATGGGCGGGGCTGACTTGTCACAGGGCGCTTACTCTTCTTTCCAGACTCACTCCTAGCTTCTTTAGGAGGGGGCATATGAATTGGCTTCCATGGGATTGGGTTATAAAAAGTTGGTTCTGGGTAGGAATTTCCACTGTAAAAACCTATAATTATTAGAAAATCAGAATGAATAAGAAAGCAATTCTTAGATCAAACGAATCACTTGTCTTTAATTCCTAGAAAAATACTGAAATGACAACAGGACAAAATATCATTGATAAATCATAGACTAACTTAAAACTTTAAGCCTGAAATATTTAAAGAAATAAATATCATTGATAAATCATAGACTAACTTAAAACTTTAAGCCTGAAATATTTAAAGAAATAACATTGTCCCAATGTAGTAATCACTATATCAAACATTAAATGGTAAAAATTCAGAGAAACTGAATAACACTGTGAAAACCTATCTAAATAAAAATACTTATGAAAGTTTCACTATGCAATTTATTTTATAACTCTTAAAACATTTATGTTCTTAATCCAGTCTTGGCAATGGCTAATTGTGTGGTAGTTTCCCTTATCAGATACTAAAGTTTATTTTTTTTTTTAATTTACTTTTTTATAGCTATCTACAATAATTCAAGACTCCTATTTAGAATTTCTGCAGCACTGTCAAATCAGCAAAAATGCACAGTGCCACATTGATTCTGACCACTGACAGGCATTGTGCCAGTGCACATGAACTGTCTACAAAATGCTGACATCTGACAACCCATAATGGGGTGCACGAAGAACAACATTTTATGAATTGGCTTCGAGTCCTCCACTCAGTGCAGAGACACAAATATTGTGCTATGGAATTTGTAACAATGATAACAACAAAGGAACGAGACAGGAGAAGCACAGAATTTGCTGAAAAACAGGGTGCTTGTGAAAATTAAACACATCCAAATTTAAAACATTAAGGTAATAGTTCATTATTATTTTGGTAATTATCTTGTGGTCAATATCTCCATTCTCACTTTACTGTCTTGTCATTAGGTTAAAGTAATTGCCTATCATCATTTTTCCAAACAAAAAGTAAAAAATGTTTTTAAAGGAGTATGCCGTGCCAGTGCTGAGTATCCATAATAGACGATCCTGTGACATGTAAGAGAGGCCTAATCCTGACAGCAGGAATGTGTCTTTCAGACACTCCCAGTCCACTTTGACTGCAAAGATATGTCAACACACACTTCACCAAGACGGTCAAAACAACGTCTGGAGTATGTTCTAGTGTGTGAACAAAACAGAATGGGAGTATTTTAATAATAAATCACTTAAACAAGTGAAGGCAGCTGTCAGCAAGGCATGAGTTTCCAACATGAAGCACAAAGAAAAACATGCATTGCCATTTATAATCAGACCAAGCCTAAAGGCAGGTTGGGTACATTTGTTTGGTCTTGTGCTGTCTAGGAGTCTGTTCTTCAAGAAGAATGCACTGGACCCTGGAAGCTCTGCCTTATACATCGGTAGGAAGAGGAAAAGCAAAATGACCCTATGAGCATATGTCAACTGAGGTTTTATGGTTAAATAAATAACAGGATTATTTTCAAATCTTGGGTCCTGAGCACAGAGTCAGGCATATGCTGAAGTTATACTCTATCACTGAACTACACTGCCAACCATGAGATTTTTTGTTTGCTAGCATTAAAAATCATTGCTTTAAAATGTATGTTTGTGAACTCTTAAAAATAAATTCTGGGAAAACTGGGTTTCTACAAGCAAAAGAATAAAATTAGAGCCATATTTATCACCTTGAACAAAAATAAATCCAAACTAGACAAGAGGCCTAGACAAGAGGCCTAATGTAAGACCTGAAACTTTCAAACTGCTAGAAAAAAATGGGTGTAACACTTTAGGATACAGGCACAGGCAAAGACTTTCGGAAAATGACATAGTAGTGCAGGAAAAAACAAAACAAAACCAGAAACCAACAAATGAAATTATGAAGCTTCTGCATAGCACAGTAACAATGATCAGATTAAAAAAATAGCAAGCAGGATGTGGAAGAGTCTGTGGCAACTATACACTTTTACATAGAAGATTCACAGTCTTAATCTAAACAGAACTGCAAAAATGAAATACCCAAAGAACAAACCATCCGATCAATAAATGGGCTGATGAACTGACTGGGTAACTCTGAAAAATAAGTACAAATAGCCAATAGGGATTTGACAGAGCTGCCAGGCTTGGTGGTGTACATCCTAATTAATGAACTTGAGAAGCAGAGGAGGGTCATTGCTTTGAGACTGTCTCAAAAATACATTAAAAAAATATTCTCAACATTCTTAGTCTTGAAGCAATTAAAATCACTTTGAGACCTGTCTTACTCTAGTCAAAATGGCTGTCACCAAGAAAACAAATGCAAGGCTGGAGAGATGGTTCAGTGGTTAAAAGCACTGTTTGCTCTTCCAGAGGTCCTGAGTTCAATTCCCAGCAGCCACATGATATCTCACAACCATCTATACTGCTTCTGGAATGCAGGAGTACATGGAGATAGAGAACTCATATACACATTTAAAAATATAAATTAAAAGGAAAAAAAGTTGTTAAAAAAAGAAAAGAAAAAATAAAACAAATGCTGGCAAGTGTGTGGGGGAAAGAGGAGCCCTCTGATGGTGGCAATGTAACATGATAAAGCCACTTCAGAAAGAAGTTAGGTTTTCAAAAATAAAAAAACAAACAAAGAACAACAAACAATAGAAAGAGAACTGCCGTATGACCTAGTTCTTGAGTATAGACATGAAAGATGTAAAGTCGGTATACCATAGAGATATTCACACATTCATGTTTATTATTGCCTGAATCACAGTAGCTAGGAAGTGGAATCAGCCTGGATGTGTGTCAAAGATGAATGATAATGGTAAAGAAAATGTGGTTCATAGAGAATCGAAATTTTATTCTAACAGGAAAAAAAAAAAAAAAAAAAGAAATCATGACATTTTGAGGAAAATGGATGAAACTGGGAATCATGTTAAGAGAAGCAAGCTAGACTAGGAAAAGCAAATGCCTCGTGTGACTCCTCATATGTAAAGCCTGGAATTAAAATTAAGTAGATGTGTATGCTCTGTACATATCCTGAAAAAGGATCATGAGAGGGACGGCTGGATCTAAAGAGGTGAGAGAAAAATAAGACAATGGATCATCAGTGACACAAAAGAAGAAAGAAAGAAACAGGAGCAGGGTGGGAAGAAGAGCAGAGCGAGCTGTCATGGCTCGTGTGCGTGAGTCCCAGTGTGGCAGCACATGCCTGAGAGTCCAGGACTCAGAAACCTATGGCAAGACATTCCTAGGTTCAAAGCCAGCCTGGGCAACAAAGAAAGACTTTCAAAATAACAAGATAAGATAAAATGTAAGTGTGAAGTTTTACAACTATTGCCTTTAAGAAATATATTTATATATTAACTGCACAAAGAGCAATAAATTTATAGTATTTCTTTAGCAACATATAGTTATAATCTTCTAGAAATCAATAATTTCAAAGAAAAGTTACTTTTATACATTTCTATTTCTACCAAAGAGAAGTGTGTGTGTGTGTGTGTGTGTGTGTGTGTGTGTGTGTGTGTGTGTGTGTAGTATCTGCTTCTGCAAACCACACTTATGTAAGCCACATGACATAAAAACCAACCTGTAAGCTTTCCACTGGCGTAACCATAGCTCTGTGCAGCTGGACGAGGTTTATTTTTTGCATTTTCCAACCATTCCTTAAACTTTTTTTCTGCTATTTCCTTTTTCTCCTGTAATTCTGCTTGCCGTTGCTTTTCTTTTTCCTTAAAATGACAAGACCAAAGAATTCCCTGGGGTATTCTGTAACTAAATATTCCAGTCAGGTCTTACTGTTTGTTTGTCTCCCCCCCCCCCCCCCCCCCGGTTATTTCTGCCCTACTGACACACTGGCCATAAAACTGAACTGTGTCTCTATAATCAAAGAGCAAAAGTGAACATGATCAGAGATGTGGCATTAAAGTGTCTACCACTGAAGAACAATTAAGATATCAAATCCACAAAACGAAAAGTGCAAGTTTATCTCAGAAGGATAACAATTACAAGCAGTAAAACAACTACAAAATATCATAAAAATGATCAAAGCAGTAACAAAAATTTTGAACCTAATAAATATCCACAGGCTTATTCATAATTTTCAAAGAATACCATAAATACATATTCATTTTGAAGCTTAAACACAAAATAACATAAGGATAGTTTGTATATTTTATACTTAAACAGTGTTAACTAAGTAATTATGTTTTTCATTTCTAAAATACACATATAAATACCAACGTATGTGCACTGACTGGTGACGTAAAATACCTTCTCTCTTTTCTTCTTCTCACACTTCTCAGCGTTTTTTTTCTTCAACCATTCTTGATATTTTTCTTTTGCTTTTTCTTGCAAATATTCTTTTGCCAGTTTCTTTGCTGCTTTTTCTTCCATTTCTTTATTAATTTTTTGTTCCCTTTCTTTCCTTTCCTTCAATAAAAATGAAGGAATTTTAATTGAAGTATCTGTAATATCTGTAATTCCTGTTATAGCAGGAAGGCTACTCTGAGCTAGGGACAGTGAATGGTAGGTACTCAAGAAAGGCTCACTGCGTTAGCGCATAAAGACTACCATCTGCTGATCATCCTGACTGGAGACAGTATTTTTCCTCGCACTCTAAATATGAGGCACGCATGCACACATTTCCTCGACTGTCTGCCCATGCAAATCCCTGGATAAATCAGCACCGTCAGTGAGTTCTAGAGGGCAAATCCACAGTGCTTTAGAGCACAAACAGGTAAATGTTTGGCTACAAAATTTCTACATAGATTCAAAGTCAAAAGCCAGTTCACACCTGCAAGGCCAACATTTAGGAAGAAAGGGCAGACGAATATAACTTTGATGCGAGTCTAAGCTACATAGTAAGTTCTAGGCCAATCAGGCTACAGAGTGAAATAGAAAAAGTAGGGGAGGGGAAGGGAGGAGAGGCTAGCAAGTGAAGACATAAAAGTCAAATCCGGTCTAGAAGCCTCCTGCAATTGTTTTATGGAAAACACTTAAAGATATAGACACAGGCAAGGACTTTGTGAAAATGAATACACTAGCAAGGAAACAAGCCCAAGAATCAACAAATAGGATTACGTGAAATAAAGAGCATAGAAAACAATCACCAGAATACAGACAGCTTGCAGAATGAGGGAAACAAAAGCAAAAACTTTGCCAACCACACACCAGACAGGGGAGCCACAATGTAGGATCCCTAGAGCGCAAAAGTCAAAGATTCAAAGAACAAATCCAATCAGAAAATGGGCTCATAAACTCAACAGACAGTTCTCAATAAAGTCTGAGGCCTCCTTAGCCATTAGGCAAATGAGTTACAACTGCTTTGAGATTGTCTTATTCTAGTCAAAATGGCTGTCCTCAAGAAAACAATGCTGGCAGGGATATGGGGAAAGAAGAACACACCCTCTCCTCTTGGTGGTAATGTAAATTAGTACAGCCACTATGGAAATCAGCGTGGAGGCCTCGTAAACTAAAAACACATCTAATAGGACCCCGATCTCCAGCTACTTCCCCAACACTAGGTTACAGTATTTAGAGATACTGTGCATTCATGTTTGTTGCTTCACTATTCACAAGAGCTGGAAAATGAGACTAGCCTACATGTCCATCAAAAGAGACTAGATAAAGAAAACATGGCTTATATACAGTGGAATTTTTATCCCAGCATAAGGAAAAAATGAAATATAACATTTTAAGGAAAATGGAATTGGAAATCACAAGCTAGATCCAGAAAGGCATTAATCACAAGACAACTCTTATAAGGAGAACCTAGATGTAAAACCAAATGTGTGTGTGTGTGTGTGTGTGTGTGTGTGTGTGTGTCTGTGTGTGTGTGTGTCACATGAAACTAAAAAAAGGGATCAGAAGATAAAAGTAGAGGAGGAACTCTTAAGAGGGGAGGAAAAGATAGAGCAATGACTACAATACACCTGACATGAAAGATAAAGATAGCAAACTAACCAGGGGGCAGGCTGGGAGTGCAGGGAGGGCAGACAGGCAATGAGAATCAGTTAGAGCAACATGCATTGACTCATACATAGGAAAATACCATCATGAAACCCATTATTTTGTATGCTAGCTTTAAAATGAAAATAAAAACATAAACCATTAAAATCAGGGCCAGGAGACATGGCTTAGTAGTTAGGCACACTAACTGCTCCTCCAGAGAACTGAGGTTCATTTTCTAGAACCTACATAGTAGTTCATAACTGTCTGTGACTCTTTTCCAGGAGATGCAACTCTTTCTCTCCTGGCCTCTGCAGGTACTATGCATGCACGTAGTGCACAGACATAAAGACAGACTGAACACATCCATTTTTTTTAATTTAAAGAAAAATAAATGGCAAGTAATATTTTCTCATCACATATATATCTGCCAAGGGACTTGGGCCTGGATATAAACTTCCAAGGCTGGAGATCTCTCTCAGAGCCCTTGCCTGGCATGTGTGTGTAATCACCAGCACTAGAAAAGCAAACAAAATCCAGTGACAGCTATGGTAGCATGCATGTGTAGAGTAGTAGCTGTTCAGAAGAGAGAAAGAACTACTTGGGTGCAGGAGTTCAAAGACTGCATCGGCAACTTGGCAACCCCATCTCAAAGAGATATGTAATCCTGCTTTTTATATCTTTAGAGAGAGTGAGGGTTGAGGACTGAATCCAGACCTTTATGCATGTTAAATATAAGCTATGTCATTAGGCCAAATTTTTGCATGAATAACAACACCTTCCAAAAATAGGCAAAAGATACATAAAACAAAAGTAAACTACAAAAGAGATAGAAAATGTCAAAATGTGTTATTGACTCAATTTGCCCCACTCCATTCCTGAGCTGCTATTGTAATTCCCAGCATGATTACATTTAAGGTAACTGAATTGAACTGAAGTCATAATGGTGGAATCTTAGTCTTAGAATGCTGATTTTGTTAGAGAAAAGGAAGTAATACTGGGGTGTATGTATGTATATAAAGCCATGCAAAGAACAAAAACAGATTTTTTTTCCTGCAAACCAAGTGAACAGTTTGAACTTGTTCATCTTTTCCTTTTGATTTTTAGGCTCCCAGACTGTAAAAAAAAAAAAAAATTATCTTCCATTTTTTTAAACATCTAGCTAGACAAATAACATAAATTTCCCAGTGAGACTAATAAAATAAGAAAAGGTGCTAAACATCATTACATCTCAGAGTGACTAAACACAGCGATGCACACCACTGCATGCTGACTAGAGAAGGACTTAAAATAAAATGATGGTAAGATACAGCTTGACAAAGGCCAATTAGATCTTCATGTTAATGACAGGGACATAAAATGATACGAGCACTTTACAAAAGTTTGGTGATTCTCATAAAGTTGAAACAGTTTCCATGCAGCCCAGCAACTGAGCTCTAAAGCATTTGCCTAAGACAAACGAAAACAAACATCCATTTGTATCAGAGTATAAACTGAAAACAACTCAATTTCCTATTAGGTAGTGGATGAGTAAGCAATCTGTGCTATTTCACAGGATATTAGGACAATAAAAAGGAATCAAAAATATATAAAATGCTATGATAAAATTAAACACAAAAAATGAACTCAAAGGAGTGTACATCCTATCATCGTATTTAAATAAATTCTAGGAAAGGCAGATCTAATTTCCGGAAGAGGAATATTGTGTTACCGTGTGGCTGGGGCCAGCTTGGGGTAAGGAGCAGGATGCTGAGTGTAAGTGGACATAAGGAACTTTCTGGAATGACAGCAATGCTCTACCGCCTGGGCATACAAGTTTATCAAGCTTCACAAACTTACAATTGATACATTAGATGTAAGTTATAGCCCAATGAAATAAAACAACTACACTGCATAGGGATGGTGACAGTAGTCAGAACTAGATACGATCAAGCACTTACCAGCATGCAGAAAAATGACACCATGAATCTAGAACTCTGAATAAAACATGCTAATAAAGAGTTAGGAGAAAATGAATATATGCACACATGCATTTTTAAAATTAGGCAGGCTTTCACCACGACCTAAAGAGAACAGAATGCCTGTAGACAGCAGATAGCAGAGCAGGCTCGTTTCTACCAAGAGAGAAGTGGCTTCAGAGTGTTCTAGCACACTTTTTCCTACACAGGCAGGCACACAATACATCTTCTTTTCAGAAGAAAAAACAAGGACTACTTAAAACTTTCTGGTTGTTTCCTGTGCTTCCTCTAACTGTCCTGCCCCACACAGAAGAAAGGCTGAGCAAACATCAGCTAACAGCTTGAAGGACACACTGATAGCAGGCAGCAGCATCAGTCACAAAGCTCTGAGCTGCAGCCAGAATTGACACAAAATAACACTTGTGTTTGAGAATTAAGTAACCTTAAAGCACTGAAAATAAAGGCCGTTCTCACAAAATATGTATTAACACTAAAAGCCAAGTCTAGAAAGAGCCAGTACACAAATATCAAAATTCCAGATGAGATATGGCCTTGTTTAAAAAGGATTTAACAATTTATAGTTATAAGGAACCAACTTTGTTAATGGATAGATAAGTTCCTTGTCTGATTTTCTGATACAGTACAGTGAAAACGACAGAGGTGGCAGCCGGCTGGGGCTGAACCAGCCTCAAGCAGAGGCAGCAGGGGACCACACACCATGAAATGTAAACAGAGGAGCAAATCCTAGATGCCAGACTGGAAAAGAAGCAGGAGAGCTTCTTTCCAAACAGAAGTTAAGTGTAGGGAAGGCTGGAAAAAGAAACTCAAGAGTTTTTTAAAAAAGAAAAGAGCAAACAATTAACAGGCATAAGAGTTCTGTAGAATTACTGGGTAAATTCAATTCTTCAGGGTTCCTTTTTAACCTATTCTCAAACTTCTGGAATGGCAATTTATACCAGGGCAAGCAACTTCTTTTTCTACCCTATCCCTCCCCCGCCAAAATAAGAAAGAAAAGAAAAAGAGAATTATTTCTATTCCAATAATTGGATTAGCCATTCCATCACCAATTTAAAACAGCAAATATATCACCAATCTGTCAGTATTATCTTCCATTCTTAGACAAATAACAACTATGTATGATTGGCATGGCAAAATTAGCTTAATGAAGTTGAAGAGAGGCTTTCAGATCAGAAAACAGCACTCTACACATGAAGAGCTATTATGATTTATACGTATAAACTTCCAAACGGTATCACCCAAAGTCTTATTATGGTCACTTTTGCTCTTGGCGTTTACTCACAAAGAACACTTCCTGGTTTTATCACACATGAAGCAAGCAAACAAAATCTACAATTAATTTCTAAAGGAAAAAAGAAATGTGCAGATATACATAACTAACCAATATTCTTCTTATAATCACTCTACCTGAAAATATTGGTCCTCTTAGTAATGTAACAAGGCATTAAACTTAAAAGTAAGGACAAATTATAATTAGACATTTTAAAACTTTGTCTCCTACAACTTAAATATTTGTCTCAATTCATAAAAGTAGATTTAAACAATTAAGCAACAACATTCCAACCATAAAACTTAGTGAATTTCAAAGACAAATTCACAATAGCATTTCATTCATTCAGCTTCTCTCTCTTTCCTTCTTCTCCTTCCCCTCCCTCTCCCTCTCTCATTGGCTTGCTTGCTTGTCACCTTGTTTGTTGGAGTGCTAAAACAAAACAAAACTCAGGAGGGTGGAAAGATAAGGGAGGGTAGAGAGACAAGTGTGACCAGAAAGGGTTATCGGGTATGAAATTGTCAAAAGTTATTAAATTGTGGGGGTGGAGGGTAGCAGACTCAATAAAAATCTATTTGTAAGCACTTAAAAACAAAAACAACAATAAAACCAAGGGGCCTAGAGGGATGTCTCAGCAGTTAAGAGTTTTTGTTACTATTTTAGAGAACCAGAGTTCAGTTCCTAGTAACCAAATCAGGCAGCTTACAACCACCTGTCACTCCAGGTCCTAGGGTTCTGATGACTCTTCTGGCCTCTACAGGCAGGCATGCAAGCATGTACACACACACACACACACACACACACACACACACACACACGGGCGCGGGCGCGCGCACGCACACGCGCGCGTGCACGTCTTAAAAAGTTATTAAGGAAATGAACAGCATTAAGAAATAATACATTCTCAAAATTTCTTGGGGGCTAGAAGGTACAGCCAAAGCTCTAGACTAAATTTCTTTAAAACAACAACAACAAAAACTACTTATATCTTAAAAAATACAAATATTTAGGGATGGGAATATAGATGAATGAAAGGAAGATTTTTCTAGTGCATGTGAAGCCACGGGTTATATCCTCACCAGTGGGAGAAATAGCAAATTCTATTTCCTATCTGTGTTTGCTTTACTATAAAATAAACCATGTTTTCCCTCTTAAAGCTTTTCAGTAAAACTACACTAAACGAAGCTGGGTTGTGAATATGTTGCGAGATCTCTCAGAGAAGCCCCGAAACGTACATTACAGATTAAAGCGAAACACAGATGGGAGAAATGCCGAAGAGGAAGTTGGGATCCAAAAGCATGGCGCAGTGCATTAGCCAGCCCGGCTGCAGTTGTAAGCATCTCGCTCTGGAGACAGAGAAGAGGCATGAGAACTAGGGGACTGTCTTACAGACTTCAGCAAGAATAATCTGGCAGTGATAAAAGATGACTGTATTCGCTCAGTATTGTTTCTGGGTAACATATTTATGGTGCTTGAGTTTCTGTTCCAGAACAGGGGAGGAAAGAACAATGCTGAATTCAAGAAGTAACCAGACTAGTCAGAAACAATCATAAAAAGATTAGCAACAAGAATTATGATTATGCCTCAGAAGTAGTAAGAAAAATAAAGCAGATAGAAGAAAGGTTCTATGAAGAGGCAATGGCGTCTTGCCATTGGTTGCTTCAGGAGTTCCCTGAATTACTAGTTTGCAGGTTCAAGACCCTGATATTCCACTAAAGACAGACTTAGTGATAGACTTGCAGGGAGATACCAATGGAAGTCACAGAAGGGCAGAAGCCAGACTCTTGATAAGTGTCTATGAAAGTAAAGGGGGAAAACCCAACAAAATACAAAAGCAAAAAAGCAAAAGATAAACAGTCTTGGATAACGGGGGAGGAAGCAAGACTTAGTAAAAGATGTGAGGTACATGGATGCATTTGGTTTTCTTTACCTGTTGATTTTTCTTCTGAACCCATTCCTTGTGCTTTTCTTCAGCAATTATCTTTCTTTTTTCACGTTCTTCCATTTCTTTTCTTTTTTCTATTTGTTGATTTAATTCCTGTAAGATTTTAAACAAAGAGCAGCACTTAATAGAAATACCCAAATCACATAATTGAAAAAGGCTGAGGCTCAATTAAACATGAATATAACTTCTCTTAGAGGACATATATCACTAGTGACAGTATCTTATTTAACTAACTCTAGAATAAAAGACAGCATTGCTACAACACGTAACTCATTCTGTGGGAATACTAATAATTGGTTGGCAGCAAAACACTAGTTTCTTAGACTAAACTTTAGCAAAATTACTAAAATCAACTTCCCCACATATAAATTTTGGCATTACTGTGAGCTATTGGCAGAATTATAACTTTCTTTTTACAGTTACTAAGAAAAAACCTTCTAGATTCTTAGTGAAAATAAAGGATAAGAATAAAATTAGCCTTAAAATTTTAATTCATAGCTACACCAAAGAAATATAAAGGCATTTAACTTTCCTTAGGGAAAAAAAAATCTGGAGAGTTTTCTACATCGACTTTACAGCTGCTGGGATGTAAAGCAAAACCACGTTCAGATCCCAGATTACTTAACTGCCTTGCTGTCACTAGCATCAACGTGTCTGGGCAGTTCCTTGGGAGAAGGAATGAAGAAAGTACGGCCAATAAAACACAAACTGAATAACACATAACTTTTTACTCATCAGTTAACTCCATGCCCTGGTTCAGAGAAGTGCTCAAACTAGACTTCTCCCTGATTCTGCAATCAATCGCTGCTGACTTCTGTGTTCCCACTCCTTAGTTATTAATAATCAGATACATTTTACACATCTTCCATTAGTTTATTCTTTTACCCATTCTCCCCTTTCCCTAAGACCTACCTATCTGAGCACACATGCCAATAAGGGGGAGAATTTTATCTCAGACTAATTCAGTACTGTAAAGGAAGATAAAACTTACACAAGAAAAAAGTTTTTACACTTTAGAACAAAAACACAGGCTGTCTTGTCTTTTCTCAATTCTACTAGATGGAAGACCACTGCCTCCTTCACTCAGAAACTCTCAACTTTTAAACACTGTCCCTCTAAAAGTAAATTTCCATCTTGGTATTAAGACTTCTTCACTAACTAGCTAGTATTCCTTACTCACTCATGTAATACATTTTTAAAGAATACTTGCTGTATGTCTAACATGAACTGGGTGGTGTGTGCATGTGTGTATGGGTGTGAATGTGCTTGCAATGCTCACATAATGCTTGCGTGTCGAGTGTAGGAATATACATGCTACTGTATACAAGTGCAGATCACAGGACAACTTTTAGGAGTCAGTTTACTCCTTTCACTGTGGGAACTGGGAATCAAACTTGGGTCATCAGGTTTGCAGGCAAAGTACCTTTACCCACGGAGCCAACTCACTGACCCCACCTTGCTTTTTGAGAACAGGGTCTCACTGGGACCTATGGTTCAAATCCCAGAAGCCATCCCATCTCTACTTCCCCAGCACTGGAGTTATAAAACACATGCTACCACAAGTAGCTTTTTAAAGGTCTGAGAAATCACACTTAGGCCTGGGTGTCCATACAGTACACTTTATGGACAGTGCTATCTCCTCAACCCATGAACTACTCTTAAAAATAAAATTAGGGCTGTTTTGAAAATTTCTGTTTATAGAACTATCAGATCTAAATGTAAAGACTTATATACACATATGCACTTGTATGCATGTACACACAGGTGAATACATAGATTATTTTTCCCCTGTGTTTTCTGATACAACTCCAGTCTTTGCCTTATAACATGTAGCACAATAATTTTCCAGCCAGTCTTCCTCAGAATAGTTTTCAAGCCATTAATCACTGTCATCAGCCTTTATCACTAAGAATTCTAAATCACATCCTTTGCCATGAATTCTTGCTTTATAGTATTGAACTTATGCTGGCTTTCTCAAAATGAGGAAATTTGACAGCACACTATGCTTTTGTAACATCTCCATCCACCATCTTATCCTTTAAAGCCATGTCCTCAGAGTTAAAAGCAGTTTCAAAGTTTAAATGTACAACTAGGTGTGAATGATCATACTTATATCCTTTTAAAGGTTCTTCAAATAATCAACAATTGCAGAAGGAGATTACTCAGATCTTAGATTCTGTTTTATGGCTGCCAATTTTCAATTAGCATGAAGGCTAAAAAAGACTCAGTAGTACCTAGAAAATGCTAACACTGACCTAAAGTAGTGGTCTTATTCCAGTAGGTCTTTTAAAATATTTTTTCCATCTGAAATACACATCCCATTCTAGACATCTGGTCATCACCAATGTAGGCCTCTTCCAGGATAGGAGGAGTCTTCACACAAAGGCCCGACATGGTCTTCTGGTATACCACTGAATTTCAACAGGATTATAGCTATTTTCCCAAAGAGTACACACTTTATGGTAAAAATAAAATCAACATGCATTTATACTTCAATATATTGTGACTAAATGCAAAGAAGTTTTAGCCACTGAAGGTGACAGTTAAAACTAAAACAAAATAGCTTTGGCTGTTCTATATCCCACCCGATTGCTTTATCAGAGGCTAATTAGTTAAATGACCGAACTTAATGTGGTGAGAGGAAAAGAGAAAAGAAAAACTATCTGGTTTCTTAAGAATAGGTACTTTACAATTCTGAACACATTTTATTAACGTGTAAGGCTAGTTAATAGAACTAAAGACTACAGAGACAATGGGGCTAGAGAGATGGCTCAGTTGTTAAAAGCATGTTCTTTCCGGGAACCCAAGTTCAGTTCCTAGGACCATGTCAGGTGGACACAACTGCCTGTAACTATAGCTCCAGGTCTAGGCAAGTAGGTAAAGAATTACTCAAAGTGACAAAAATGTAAATAAAATGCGAATAACTGGTGAAATTCAATATGCTGGCTTTTATAATGTTGATGTTCAAGAAGAAGCATAAATATTTAAAATTTGTAAATGGGTAATTTTAATGCCCTAAGATAATTATAAATCTATTTAACAAAACCATCTGAAATGAGTGTGTCTGTTAGTGCAGTAAGACACTTATGAATGAGGCTCATCTTTTCCATGATCTAACTTACCGCATAAAAGAAGAAAACAAAATGTCAGAAATTTGAGAAAAAAGGACGAGTGAGAGGAGGGATAGACTAGGATAGAGGGGTGAATATGGCTAAAGTACATTACATACTTGAATGAAATTCTCATTACAAAACTCCTCACTTTGTGCAACAAATATGCAGTAATAGTTAAGTAGTTAAGATAACTGTGATAGCCTACAACCAAATCTTATAATTTGGGAGGCTGAAGCAGAAAGAACACTGAGTTTGGACCAACCAGGATGACATAGCAAGTTCAGGGACACCTGGAGTACTAAAAAAAAAAAAAAAAATACAGGCTCAAAACTGTCAAAATAGTAAGTGTGAATGGTGACTCATTTATTTCTAAGATATATCTTGATTTTATGGGGAATGGTGTTTATATTGGCAATCAATTTCTGTCTTAATTTTCTGTATCTTGCTGATTTTTAGCTTTAGTAGGAATCTGAGCTGCGCTACTCCTATGGTTTAGAAAACAACAACAACAAAATCTGGGGTCAGGAAAGATTGCTCAGTGGTTAAGTGCGCTGGCTACTCTTGCAGGGTCCTGAGTTCAATTCCCAGCAACCATATGGTGGCTCACAATCATCTGTAATGGGATCTAATTCCCTCTTCTGGTGTGCATGAAGACAGAGCACTCATACACACATGAGCACTCATACATACACGAATAAATAAATCCCTTTTTAAAAAATCTGTGCTTCTGTTGATACAGCTTATAAAAACCAAAGAAGGAATACAATAAATAAGGAAATAAAACAAAATGAAAGGCATAAAAAAATGTACTGATTACAACTCTAAATAATCTGGCAAAAAGCAAAATGGTCAGCCTACATGATGATATCCCTAGCATGTCTGGAACATACAATTCAGAGAAAAGCCAGTGGAGGTGGCATACACCTTTAATCCCAGCACTTGAGAGGCAGAAGCAGGTGGATCTCCATGAGTTCGAGGTCAGCCTAAACTATAAAGCAAATTCTAGGACAGCCAGAGCTACACAGAGAAATCCTGTTAACGAAAAGCCAAAAGAGATTCAGACAAAAATACCTTCATCATGTCAAAATTAAGTAATGATGCAGTACAAGAGTGCCAAATGACCCGAAGCATGAGAGGACTGAGTCCTTACAGATGATCACACCCTTCTGCATGCTTAACCACTGTGGCATGGACTTACATTATTCTAGTTTGTTCTCAATACAGCTAGTCACAGTAATCATTGCCTTCCATGCTCAGTAACAACTGACCTGTACGCTTTCCATACACTAGGCCACATCCCAACAGCATGCTCTTTCCCTTCCACCAAGGCACAGATGGATCTGCTCAAAGTCTAGGTTCTGAATATAGAAAGCCTGGCTCAAATGCATGCTATTAACTACTTTGTTGCTAATGTCTGCCTTGTACATGAAGAAACCAGGGTCAAGAGAATGTAAACTTTCCCAAGCTAAATTCTCAGCCTTGCTCTATGTAACCCCATAGGCTCTCTTACTACTCTTCTCTAATTTAAGAAATGTCTTGCTTTGTATACTGAATAAAAAATTATTTGAAGTAACTCCATTTTCTTTACAAGTGACTTGTCGGGAGGGTCCAGACAAAGCCATAAAGGCCCCATTGGCCTCTCTGCTTTACCACAAGGGAGTGAATCAAACTGTCAGTCTAGTATCAAGTCGATGGGGTTAAAAATGAGCAAAACCAAAATACAGCTGTTGTAAAACAGACATTTCAGATACATATGTATACACATATTCATTTCAGTGTAGTAGAAAATTACACAGAATTGTTACTATGGACAAGTATTTCTACAGATTGCTTTTTTATTTTTTTTTAACTGCAGGATGACCTTGAACTTCTGATCCTTCCACCTCCACCTCCCAGATACTGCAACTGCAGGTTAGGAAATGAGCATCTGCTATCACCCCTGTCAGGTTTATGCCACTCTAGGAGAGGACCCCAGGGCTTCATGAATGCTAGGTAAGCATCCTACCAACTAAGCCAGATCTTCAGCCCTGAACAATTATTTGTAAGAAACACTATATTGAGCCTATGGGAATAAGTCAGTGGCAGAGTCTTTGTCTAGCATGCACAAGGTCCTAAATTTGATTGCCAGTACTGTGAGGGTGAGGGCTGAGGCTAGGCTAGTAAGGTAAGACTCTTGTCTGGGGTTTCAAAAGTACAAATTAATATGCAAAATAAATAAAAAAGCATTAAGAAGATCATGATGACAATGATAAACCAAATTCAGCCACTTTCATGCTTTGTTTCATTTAATCTTTACAAATACCCTGTGATGAGTATAGTTTCGATCCTCTTATACAAATGGAGAAATTGAAGTACAAAAGTTTAAATAGCACAGCTAGTGTCAAGCACCAAGTGAAAAGGTTGTAACTGGGGCTCTTATTAAGCCTTCCTAACACGAAATCATAAGGTCTTCCTTAAGTGCTACTAAGGAAGGGCTTCCCTCACAGGGTACTTTTCCAGGAATGGCTTTACATTTTAGAATACAGAGTAGCTAGTGTGTAATAGGAAACAGCTGAATGAACAGGTACCTACGACCATTTGCGTTATGTCAAGCCTCTTGACTTTTGACTGTCTACCTAGTAAGAAATTCAACACAGAAATAATCAGTTTTAAGACTAACAAGGAAAATTTAATCTAAAACTACAAAGTCTTCAGTGTTTATGATTTTATATGTTAACACGGTCACTAACAGATGAAAATAAATCACACAGTGAACAAATTTTGATACATTATTTTGATACACTAACATATTCCATATATGATATCAGAAAACCACATTGAGATAATATTGAAAAATATTTAATTAGTATTGGGAGTACAACACAAAGGTAAGAACATTTGCCCTGGGTTAAGTTCTCAGAAGAGAGGAATGTTTTCAATGATGTGAAAATATATTAATTTGTAACAGGAAAAAAATGCAGGTTATAAAAGAATTTTATTCTATTTGCTTAAAAATAAGAAACCCTTTAAATTATTTGGCTATGTTTGGATATGAAGATTAAGATGGCAATGTTGGCTGGGCGTGGTTGTGGTTGTGCACACCTTTGATTCTAGCGCTCAAGAAGCAGAGACAAGTGGATCTCTGTGAGCTCAGGATTCAAGAAAGAGATCACTGTTTAGTTTTACCTCTAGAACTTTCTGTTGTAGCCGGCCACGCTCTTCTTTTTCTTTGCCAACAAACCATATCTCCCAAGGTGTCAGGCTGCTTTCCCGTAACTGCACCTGCTTCTGTACTTGTTTATCCTGGGACTCAGGCTCACAGCTACAAGACAGGAAGTACAGCACTGACGAGAGAGAACTCTTTCCACTCAAGGTCATTTAGCTGTACAATGAGAGCAAAATGTGGTATTTCTAACAGTTTGTTTTTTACAAATCCATTTGAATTAGTTTATCCATCAAACTCCCTTTACCTCTAAAAACCACACTATTTAAGAATCCATGGGAGTTTCCCAAAAGCTAATTACTATATTCAATCCTAACCAAACCCTTTCCCCTTTCCCTTCCGTAAACAGTACATGGAAAAAAATCATGTGTATACACACTGAGCAAATAAAAAGCAAAAATGTAGGGATTCTGGGTGAAGGGTAAATAGATTTTTTAAAATAAACATTCTCTTTCAATTTTTAAAAGTTTGATATGTTTTAAATTTAAAAGTTACAAAGAAAACGACACTTCTCTATTACTATGGGATTTTTTTGTTTTTGTTTTTCTCTTTGTTTTCTCTAATTTTTGGTGCTGGGAATTGAACCCAGGGCCTGGAGTATACTGAGTATGCAGCATGAACTACAAAGAACTATATCCCAACAGTCCTGCCTCCTCAGTATTTTATATTATATTATAGTTGAGCCCCTTTGCCAATTTCTTAGAGAACCCACAACTCTTTACCTTCAGCATAAAATCCACACTCCTGAGTGTGACACTCATGAATTGGCTCCTTTTAGCAAACTGATCCAGACTGCATACTTCAGGTTTGCTGAACTGTGGGGTTGATGGATGTGTGATGACATTGTGCTCTGTCTACAGCCTTTCCCTAAAAGTCAAATTCCTTTCCTCTGACTCCACAAAGCCCAATAAATTCTGCACCATTTTTTTAGATGCTGTCTTAACTACTCGGGACTGAAGTGTGAAAGCAGGCTAAACCTAGGTCCTATCAGCTTATTCAGGCGTTGCATGAGACCTAAATATGCCTTGTTCCTTCCTAGAAGGCTCTTTCTCGCTTAGTTTTGGCTCTTTGAAGCTAATGGAAGTCTCAGTAGCCAAGCTGTATTCTGGCGGCCTTTATTCCTATGACATACTGCTTGGTTCTTTTAGAATTCAATAGAAGGTATTCACCAAAGCCTTCAAACTTATTTTTTAAATATGTAAAACCCACTCTGTCCTAAAAGCTCCTGTAAAAAGACTCCTAAAATTCTAACTAAAAGTACCTTTAGGCTGATTAGAGAAGGGCCTCTTTCTGCTTGCTGTAAGAAGTCTGAAAAAATGGCTTGCTTGCTTGTTCTGTGTTGCTTACACCCTCACCATTGTACAACTTTCCCTCCCACCCTTACAAAGGTATCCATGCATTTCAGTGACTTTCATATGAACGCCTTATACTGAAGGGGGTTATCTTGCTAAGAATTCAGTCAGAAACTTAGAGATGCTTCCTCAAGATGCTATAAGGAATATATCTTAAAATGAGGCTGTCTGAGAAATATTCCTGCAGGGACAGGCTCTTTGCTTCATTTTCCATATACTGAGTAATGAGTACATGGTATAAAGAAAGTGAACCTGACAGGAATACGGCAGTATTAAGTAAAGCCTGGACTGCTCATAACTAGCTGCATGCTTCTGAGTCAGACCTAAACAAATAGACAGAAACCATTATCTTCTCCCCGCCCTCACCGCCCCCGCCCCCGGAAACTCTTAAAAGGTTTATTTTTATTTCTGTGTAGCTGTGTATGAATTTATGTGCACCAAATGCAAGCATGCAAGTGCCAGAAGGGAAAAGGAGGGTGTCAGATCTCCTGGAACTGGAGTTGCAGGTACTTGGAATTGAACCTGAATCCTCTGCAAGAGCAGTTAGTACTCTTAACCACAGAGCTGTCTCTCCACCCCAAGCCAGACTTTTTACTATGTATGCTGATACAGTTTTGTTGTTTGTAAAATGGTTGACTTGGGCTTTCATTTTTTGATAGTAGAAGCCTCCTATATCTTGGTTATCGTCACCTCACCCTACCATAACATGTGGCAAATCAGTAAATGTTTGCTGAATGTAATAAAATGTAAATAAGCATATTGAGATGGTGTTAATAATCACCCTGAAGAACATTCACTATTCCATTAGATGTTCCTAGTCAAGGGACTGGAGAGATGGCTCAGGGGTTAAAGATACTGACTCCTCTTCCAGAGGACGATGGTTCAAATCCCAGCACCCACATAGCAGCTCACATATGTCTGTAACTCCAAGATCTGACACTCTCACATAGACATGTATGTAGGCAAAACATCAATGTACATAAAATAAAAGTAAATAGATTTTTAAAATGTTTCTACTCAAATCAGGAATAACTTGTTCCTGCAGAGTAAGAACATTACTGGTGTCCATGCTTGGCTCTTTATATTTAAGGTACCTAGGCAGGAATAGTGGCACACACCTGTAGTCCCAGGACTCGGGAGGCACAGGCAGAGGCAGGTGGATCTCAGTTAGTTCGAGGCCAGCCTGGTCTACAAAGAAATTTCCAGGACAACCAGGCTATTATACAGAGAAACCCTGTCTCAAACAAACAAACAAAACAAAACAACAACAACAACAAAAAAGCCTGCTTACTACAACCTAGTAACTACTACACATTTTCATGCTAAACTTATAAGAACTCTGGAGTCAATTATGTGGGTTTTGAGGATTTTCAAGACTCCTAGCAGCAAAGTTTTGTGTGCTTGCGACTGTGTACACCAAAGTTGCCATGGAGCGTGAGGCTGCAATAATCACAGCTCCAGGAAAAGGCACTAAGAATCAGGGGAAATCAGTGGTTCTTTGTAAGAATTTGCCCAGCTGCACAGCCTTTGCGTTGGAAGACAGGCGGCTATGGGGTTAAGGAGGGCGGCAAAGGGTTCTGAATACCATCTCTAAGGGGTCTTGCTTGACAAGGGCTGTGAGGGCCGGGCTTTGAGTTTACCTGGAGCGCCCCTTTAACTCCATTCCTTCCAGACTCTCCACCATGGCCTCTGACACACGGGCATCTTCGTCCAGGGCTTCTTCATCCTCCCCTTCACTGTCGTCCTCGCCAAATGGAAAGCTCTGGCGGCCAAGGGGAGACAACAGGGACAGGGTGGAGTTGCTGCAGCTCAAAGGCGGCGGCGACAGGCACTCAGTCACCGCCACCTCCTCCAGGCCTGGGCCCCGAGAGTCCGCTATGAAGTTGGCGACGGAGATCGAGGAGGGTCGGGAGTCTGGCTGGCAGCGGGCGAGGAAGCGGGTGCACAGAGTAGGAGAGGCCACCCGCCATGGCCCCGCCGTCTGCATCAGGCCCGCCAAGTTTAAACCGCAGGAGCTGAGTAGGCTGCGCGTTCTCCCAGCAAGCTCTGCGCGCGCGCGCCGGCCAATCAGAGCCAACCTTGGGCCATGTTGTCATAGCGACGCTTGGAGACCACGACAGGCTTTGTCAGGGCCTAGGGAGCTTGGCTTCCTCAGTGCAGAGTTGGGAGGTTCCCCACTGACTGCGTCGGCTCCGCCAGGTCCTGGAGCCCTCCTGACTACTGTGTTTGCTGTGGTGGTGTAGGCCATTTGGTATACGACACGTGTAGGTGTCACTAAGGCAGAAAAAAGCAGAAGCCGAAAGTCATGAATATTACCCCGCTCTCATATAAGGTCAGGGTCATTAAAAACAACAACAACAACAAAACAACTAGCACTCAGGATTAATTTTTTGTTCCTTAGTTTGTTTTTGTTTTGTACATTAGGCTGCAGTCTAGGAAGAGAACTTTATCCAAGCTAAGAATTCTCTTTGGGCACAGTGTATCTGCAAATCGGTTTGTCAGGGTTTGTGAACTTTTTGGCCTTTTAAAGCGTTTCTGTTACTTAGAGAAGTCAGGTGTAATTCTCATAGGTGAGATGGGGAAATAGAAGGACCCAGAGGGTCCTAGAAACCTACAAAAAGAACATCTTGACGGGTGGATCCGGGCCCAGGGGGTTCTGCTTAAACTTGTGCACTAACCAAGGACAATACAAGCAGTAAACATCAAATCCCTACTCTGATCTACCCAATGGACAGGACATTCTCCATAGTTATGTGCAGAATGGGGACTGACTCTAACATGAACTCTGGTGCCCCATATTTGACCACCTCTCCTTGGTGGGGAGGCCTGATGGCACTCAAAGAATAAGCAGGCTACCAAGATGAGACTTGATAACCTATGATCATATAGTGGGGGAGAAGGGCCCCCTCGGTCTTAGACCTAGGGGAGGGGAATAGGGTGAAAGAGGGAGGGAGGGAGGAATGGGAGGATACAAGTGATGGGATAACAATTGAGTTGTAATCTGAATAAATTAATAAAATTTAAAAAAATAAAGCGTTTCTGCCCACACTGCAGCATGTCCATACCAGAGCAGATCATGAGCCAACCTTAAAATATTTCGTTCTTTTTAGAATGAAAATTCAAAAACTGTGTTGCAGCACTTTTCTGGGTACCTCGAGGCACCCTCCTATTAAGAACCGAGGAGCTAGATGAAGCCCACAAGGAAAAGGTGGAAGATACTGCAACGTGCCTTCTCATTTAGGCCCACAAAACTGCATATACTTTTCTAGATTCCGATGTATATTACTGTCAGAAACACCACAAATGAAAAATGAGAATGACTAACACAGCACACAACTTTAATGAGCAAAGATACAAAATCTGACAACTTGTACATCGAACTAAGAAAAGATTTAGCAGTATTGCTGTGCCTCACTCCAGGAAATTATTCCGTATTGTCGGATCTGGTGAAAATCTTCCCTGGTGTACAGAGTGAATCCAGGACAGCCAAGGCTACACAGAGAATCCCTGTCTTGAAAAAACAAAACAAATAACTTTCATCAGAAAACATCCTTTGTGTCAGTAACCCAGAGACACTGGACTATCTATCTTATGGCTCCGCAACGGTGGAAGCTTGAGAGACAACTTCTCAACAGAAATAACCCAAAGGTGTTGGGGAATGGAGGAGACCTGGATCTGAACCAGTGGCTTTCCTCTTAATATCCTTAAATAAGCTATTTGACCACAATGATCTTAACTTAATCCTCTCCAAAAATAATCTATCCCACTATGATATTTATTCATTAATCCTCAGCTCTACCTCAGGACATTTACAATGGTAAATGCTCTTAAACTCCGACAAGCTCCCTCATTCAAACTCTGGGCTTGAGAATCTTATATTATGTACTTCCTTACCACCCTAAGGTTTTAGTAAAGTATCCTTGATGCTCTAGGATCACTGGGCTCACCAACAGCGTTATGCTTCAGCGACACTGGAGTCCAGTTATACGCCCTGCTGTGATTGTTTGAATTATAACATTTTTCAGTGTTTCTCATGACTTGGGCTGAGCACAGCCAAGATGGGTAGGGCTATACAAATGTACAAATTAGCTCTCCCTTAAGTTATAGGGTGTGAACTTAATGACATCTCCTTAATATTCCATTATTTTTAGTTTAATAATATGAAGGTTTATTTATTTATTATTTATTTATGTTTTGGGTTTTGTTGTTTTAACTGGCATGGCAACTTCTGAAAGAGTGACTTTTGCTTAAACATATTTAACTATATTACAAAACTTTGTCAGTTCGCCTTATGGCAGCTGTATGATATGGGTTCAATAATGTCTTCCTGCACATACTGAACTATTAACATATGAAGTCTTATGTCTTAGCTTGCCTCAAAATAACCCAAGAGGCAGAGGGACTGTAGGGGCTTGGTGAATATGGTGAAGATGAAAGATTTATTGTGTGCTGTGGACAATTCTGAAAGGTGTAGGTGAGGTAATTACACTGTCTTTCTGTTCCAGAAATTTCCAACATTTGAAAACTACTACTTCCAGAATTAAGATGAATGGAACTGGGGGATGATCCAGTCAGTAATGTGCCCTCCTTACAAGCACGAGGATCTGAACTCACTTTCCAGCACCTACAAAAAGCTGCTGCATGTGGTGGCACACACTTGGGCCAGTCAATCTAGCCTAGTCAGTGATTCATGAGAGAACCTGTCCCAAAGCAGATGGACAGCCTCCCTGAGGATGGTTTGGTAGTCTTCAGGCACAAGCACACCTGCATAGATCCACACTCAGAAAATGAGAGAGAGGGAGAGAGGGAGAGAGAGAGAGAGAGAGAGAGAGAGAGAGAGAGAGAGAGAGAGAGAGAGAGAGAGAGAGAGAGAGGGGAGAGCGAGGAGAGAGAGAGAGAGAGAGAGAGAGAGAGAGAGAGAGAGAGCACACACTGGCTTCAGCTTTGGGTCTTATTTGCTGAGGTTTATCAATTATGCTCTCATTTGAAAAAAATGAAGGTTTTCCTAAGCATCTGGGTAAGTCATTGTATTGTCATGCAGGTTGTTAGTCATTTGCCTTTAAAATCTAATTGGTAGTATTCTCTCTCTTATGTATCACAATTTGTTTTCCGTCATATGGTTCAGATCCGGGATAAAACGTTCCAATTTTCAGCATAGTGTCCTAGATGTTTATAGATAACATGAAAATTGTGTTTCCTAGTGGTTATTTCCAACATTTCCTTACATATTCTCTACGTAAAAATTTTAATTTTCCCCTGTAACACTAAGCCCACTCAGTAACATGCCTAGTTATAAAGTGAGAAATACTAGATTGCTTTCTAGAAACTTAGTTGTTCAAAACATCATTACAATGCTATATTTAATACCAAATGTGTAGCACAGTTTACCACATACTTTATCTAGTTGCTATAGTTTTTGTTTTGTCCTTTCTTTGTTTGAGACACAGTCTCTCCACAAAGCTGTTGCTGTCCTGGGACTTACTATGTGCACCAGTTTTAGCCTTGAGCTCACAGAGATCCACCTGTCTCCACCTCCCATGTGCAGTGCTAGGATTAAAGGTGTGAGCCACCATGCTTGGCCTATTCTTTTTTGTTTTGTTTTTTGGAGAAAGTTTCTCTGTGTAGCCTTGGTTATCCTGGACTTGATTTGTCAACCAGGCTGGTCTTGAATTCACAGAGATCCCCCTGCCTCTGCCCCTGAGTGCTGGGGTTACAAGAGTCCACCACCTTTCCCAGCTTATTGTATTTCTTTATAATTTATTTTTATTTTACGTGCATGTATGTGTCTGTGTGAGGATGTAAGCTCTTGGAGTTACAGACAGTTGTGACCTGCCATGTGGGTACTGGGAATTGAACCCGGGTCCTCTGAAAGAGCAGACAGTGTTCTTAACCACTGAGCCATCTTTCCAGCCCTCTATTTCTTAAAGAACAAAATGAACAGTCTTCAATAACTTGAATTTTAGGAAGAAAGCCTTTAATTGAGATTTTCTTACCAAGTTATGATTTAATATTTATCAGATATGTAAATATACAAACATTATATTTAACTTGTAAATAGATGACCTTACAAAATTACAACACACAGTAAATAAACCCCTCCCACATTTTATACAAACTACATGATTTTGATATACAAAGATTTTGTTTTTAATTCCACTGACAATGTACAACCAAGACTATTTACAATGCAAGGGGAAAAAAAAAACCAAAATCAAAAACAAAAACATGTATATAAACCACAATTCAACATTCTGCTACTGGCAGCCACTACAGTTTAGGAGGTAGCTTTAATTAAATGAAATGAACAGAAGCCACATTTCCCAACTTGTGTTCTAAAAATAATTTACATAAGATAAAAATTCATCATATGCACAGTATGTACAATTCAATCAAGCTGCAATCTAGCTTAAGTTTTCGTTTAACCAGGATAAGTAAGATGGCAGTGGGTTTGCTACTGACTTAACACAGTGTTAAGTCTTCTTATAGGAACACATGAGAAGCCTGTAGGTAAGAATCAAGTAAATTTTAAAAATTTAAAGACATAGGACAAGCTTTGATTCCCCCACCCATAAAATGTGTCTTGTTTAATCAAAGCACATAGCATCTGGGCTACTGATTTTTTTTTTTTTTTTAATTATAGGAGGGGAAAATGTATGGAAATTTTCATAAAATAGCACAGGAGACTCCAGCTCATTAAAAAAATATAAATTTAAGTGCTTTGTGTCATGATTACTATCAATTTCTTACAATTACATAAAATTACTTGAGTTTACTTCTTATGTAATCAAAACTACAGATAACATGTCAACAAAATTGGATATATCAGTGCAGCCAATGGCGTTAGGAAGTGTCAGTGGGATCCTTCCATGGAGCCATCACACCCCTTGGATACTACTAAAATCACAATTTTACTTAGTGGTTTAGTGATCTCTGCCAAACCCACATAGCAATTAGCCTTTTGCTTTGTCCTAGTACTGTAAATGTAACACACTGTGGGGGGGGGGCAGGAGGGGGTCACTGTTTGAACAAAAAACAAATGTTCTGCTATTAAAAAAATCTAACAGCTGTTAATATTATCTTCAAAATATCTCCAGGTTTTAGATTTATAAATCATTTGAAGAAAACATTTGATTTATGGACATAGAAAACACATGAAGGTAATGCCTGTTTGAACTCTTATAGCTATCGCTGGGAGACAATCCCTTTTTTGGCCCTGAAGTAAATCTTCCTGAGATTAATGATGAAACATTAGATAAAATTAGCAAGACTTTTTCTTAGTTTTATAAATTCACATTTTCACTTAAAATATATTAACAGCTGTCCTTTATCTTGTGCTAAATTCAGAAATAGCTTGAACTTTGCACTTGATGGACCAGGAAAGAAAAAAAAAAAAAAAAAAACCAAACCTAATTTTATATTGCTGTGCCATACATCATATCATTTTTAAGTTGTACTTCTTTCAAATAGAGCACACATTACTGGGACATCACAATTTTTTTCAACAATTTATAATTTAGGCATCCATTCTTGACAAATGTCTGGCTTGAGAAATAAACTGCCACCTTCTTCCCCTTCTGCGTTGACACCAGGCAGCGATCACAGAAGTGCTGCCCAGATGAAAGGTCAAAGGGCAGACAGCTCACTGAATCCTGTGATTTGGCTGATGCAGGGAAACAGTTACAGACACTGCAGTTCAGTCTCTGACCCTTGGTAGATTATACGCATAGCGCACCAGAGGGAATCCGCGACTCTGGTAGAAGCAGGCTCGTCCACAGGCCTGTACCTGGTCAGAGCTGTCTGAGACAAAGGAATCTTCTTCATCTGCATAGTCAGAGTGGGCCGACTGTGTTCCACAATCGGACCAGTAGGCCTCTGGTCTTTGGCAAGAGGCCACTGTCAACACAGGACAACTGTGTGATTTTATTAAGTGTTTGCACGATACTGGTTTTGTCAAAAGAAATGACTCACAGCAGTCACACACCGTCAGGTTACCCTGCAAGTGGGGATACATGGCACAGTCATAGTAGAAATCCTGTTCCCCACAACCTTGGCTGCTGATGGAGACGGAAACAGACCCGTGTTTCCTAGTAACACGCCGCT
This sequence comes from Acomys russatus, assembly GCF_903995435.1. Lineage (NCBI taxonomy): Eukaryota > Metazoa > Chordata > Mammalia > Rodentia > Muridae > Acomys > Acomys russatus. The sequence continues at coordinate 46,958,654 of NC_067140.1, read as the reverse complement.
TTACTAGCTTCCAGTCTTCCTTAAACTTTGGGTTGAAGAAAACGTAGAGGACTGGATTCAGGCAAGAAGGCAACGGGAAGAATATCAGTGTAACAGACTTCATTATCTCGGGGCTGATAGAGATTGCCGTGATCAATGGTGCAAACGAGAAAAACGCAACAGGGCAGAAGAAGATACAGTTGGTGAAGATCAGCCAAGCAACGTGCTTAATCATGCTAGATTGGGAGTTTTCTGACAGGTCTTCTTTCTCTAAGTTGCAGTACAGTTTAGTGTAGATAACGGCCATTAATAAAAATGCTAGTGAGTTTAATAGCACTAAGGTCACAGTAAATCCTAACGCCGGTGTTTCTCCTGTAGGAAATGGCAAACACAAGGGAGATGCAGAATATTCCCCTCCGTGGAAAAGCGGGAAGCAGCCTGCCACTGCAGCACCCAGCAAAGCTACGAGGGCAGTGATCCGGAACTGTCTAAGGTGACTGCTTTTCCCGTTTTTCATTATATCCTTTGCAGACACACTTCTTTCCACAGCTGCCAGCATTAATAGGAATACGGCGCTCTCTGAGGAGAAGACCGCCAGAGACCCAGCTACCTTGCAGCCACTGCCAGTTTCCCACCAAATGCCAAATTCGGCAAACCGGCCCCAGGACACAGCATCAAGAAAAGTAAGGATGCCAGTGTAGATGCCCATGAGTAAGTTAGACACAGAAATTAAGCCTATGAAGAGCTTGGAGGCAGGCAGTGACGAACAAGATGCAAACACTGTTACAATGACAAGCAGGTTGAAAAGCAAGGCGACCAGGAAAATGAACCACACTGTCAGGCGAATCATCCAGCTTCCCAGTAAATATTCACAGGGCTTAAAAGCACCTAGAAATGAAAAAGAAAGGGTTCAATGAAACCTAGAGAAAACCATGGATCGTATAGTCTGGTTTAGCAATTAAATATAGAATAAGCCTGTCACCGGGTTTGTAAGATTAGTACTTCTAAGACATGTTTATTTATTTAAAAAATAACTCCCCTTAATTTTTGAAATTAAATATTTGGAAGCATCACATATATAGAACTGAAAGAAAATTCAACTTTTTTGTCATTCTTTCTGATTGTGTGTGTGTTTGTTTGTTTGTTTGTTTTTGTTTTTGTTTTGTTATGTTAGACAGGGTTTCTCTGTGTAGCTTTGGCTGTCCTGGGCTCACTTTATAGTTAGGGAGATAGTCCAGCTGGTAAAATGCCTGCTGACAAGAACATGGACCAGAGTTTGGGTCGCCAATAACCTTGTAAAAAGCCTGGCATAAAGGCCTAGCTCTGTTACTCTGGCACTGGGGGAGGTGGGGTAGACAGGTGGATTGCTATAGCTCCCTGGCCATTTGGTCTAGCCAAATCAAGGCATCCCAAGTTTAGCAAGAGACCCTGATTCAAAAAATGTGGTGAGGGTAAAAGAAACAGATGCCTGACACTGACCTCTGGCCTCCATACACAGGTTGCACACACCCTCACGAACACATCCCTGTTCAACTCCAGTGACTTATGGAGCTGGTTCTCAAAAGTGTACTAGTCTGAGCTCAAAAAAATGGCTCTATCAGGTCATGCAATCCCTCCCCTACCTATAGAAATTATATCCATCCCCAGACATTTTAGGTCTATTTACCCAATACTACTTTAAGTGAGAAATTACAGTTACATAGGTTGGGCACTACCTGTTGAAGGTGTACAGTGGATAATTATTTGGCTATGTTCTTCATTTTCAGCAGTGCTGGTGACATTTGTTGCATCAGTGGCACCTGAATATAAAATAAAGTATACTGAATTTAAGTTGACAGCTCACAAGGACCAAATTTCCCTACAGTTTTTCCTTTATATGACTAAGGCACGATCAGCTTATGAGGCTTGATAGCATGAAACACGCTGGTAAAAAGTATTGTTGGGTGGGGGAGGGGAAATGGGGAGGGCATTAGGGTTGGACATGAATAAGATACATTATATACATGTATGAAATTGTCAAAGAATATATAAAATATTATTTTTTTGTGTGCAGATAATGCTATTTTACTCAGATTTTGTACTGATCCTTTTCCAACTGATTATAGGAAGGACAGGTTGATTAATGTCTTAGGGAGTTCTCAGTTAGAGTGGACACACTTGCCTTTCTCCTTTGTCACACTGTGGTCTTGGAGGCTGTTATCTTCTGTGTTTAAATTTGCATAAGAGTCACACCCCCAAAATGCACAACACTGATAAGCATATGGTACTGATAGAGACCTGGGAAAAGAATTGTAAAACACACACTGAATAACAGACTCACAGACAGGACAGCCCTGCAAAAACACTGAACCCAGCCAAATCACGAGAAACACCTGGCACTTGCCTTCAGTTGGCTATGTACCCTCCCCAGACCAGTTTCCTCAGGGTGCTAGTCAAGCTCATGAACATAGCTGAAGCTTTCCCCTTTTATGAGTTGTTTCTTAATATCCGGATGTAAACCAAGCCATATGTTAAAATTTCACAACCATAATCAACTTAAAGTAAATATCTCAGTGATCCATTTATGCATGTCTGAACCTTGTCCAATGTATCATAGGGAATGGATAGCTTATTTAAAATCAATACCCCAGGTCATCTGTTGCTTTGCAACATTAGTCAGCTTTGCTTTGCTCATATAAATGAAGCGAACACATTCTCTCTTTGTACAAGAATATGCTCAAGCCCTTTGCCTGCTGCAGTTAATGAACCCCTACAAATCTGCAGTCTCTAGGACATGTGATGGCACTGTGCCAGCTTCCTGTCAGTTTGCCCTTAGGACATTTCCAGTATCTTGTTGATAATGACAAGTCCATTAAAAACAAAAAAAAAAGCTGACAAAACATCTTTCTGAGAGTATCCAGAGCTTAATTCATGTGCTTGGCAGCTGTGATACAGTGCTCATGTTCTCTTTTGCCCAAATTTGCAAGGGTAAGAGATAGAAAATACTCTTACAATCTATCAGGAAAACCTAGAGACCACAGGGAGAAAAAAAAAAAAAAAGGAGGTAGTTTGGGGCCTACCATAACTAATAGAAAGGAAGAATGAGCACAAACACACCTAAGATTAGCAAAGTCTCTGGCTGCCAAGGCGTCTTTCAGCTTGAAGTTGCCCACGAGTTTTAGTTGATTGAGCCCACTCAGGCCTTCCGTAGGAAGTGAAGTTAATTCGTTGAAACTTACATCCCTGAAATGTGAAAGATTACCTTTCTAAGATACAAATCACATGCAAGTATCTCTGTTGGGCTGCCAAGACACCAGGAAGGGCGCTATGAAGCCAGACAGCCTGTGTTCAGTCCCCAGAAACCACACAGGAGAAGTAGAGAACCCATTCTCAAAGTTGGCACATGCAGAATGTGCACTCGGGTGTGTGCACGCTCACACGCTTACACGCTCACACACACACGCGCTCGCGTGCACACGCTCTCACACACACAGAGTAATACAAGAAGATATAAAAATATATATTAACATCATAAATATTAGATATTTATGATTATATAATTTTATCTTATTTACATATAACATTAGAAAATATTAGGTATATTTCAGATAAGTAAAATGAAGCCTTAGATCTGTTGAAAAGACAGCTCTAACACAGGACTTGACATCTAAGAAGCTGTTACTTCTTGTGCCCATATCATCATGGTGTGGCATTTATATAGGAAAGAACTGAATAAGTATTTTGTCTGACCACAGGTTTTGTAGACCACTTACTACCCTCATGATACTACAGCGAACAGCTATCCATTTACTTACAGGTTAGTAATTGTCCCAAGTTTAGCAAAAGCTCCACTGTGAATTTCTTGGATCATGTTTCTACTCAGATCTCTGCAATTATAAGAGCATCATGTTAGTTATTTTACATAAATACTCAAAACTCCAGTCAGCTACTTAGACGACATGTTATAATCTGAGGAAGTAACACAATACCCCTTAAACAAGATCTTCTGTTTTGCCCAACATTTTTCAAATGTTCACAGTCACTGCCTCTCTTTTACAACAGTCTTCTTAGAATTTGTCCCCTATATCAATAATTGCAGCTGGGATCTCTTTCAAACCAGTTGTGAATTTTCTCTATTTTATCATTCTGGTACCAGTTTCAAAATAGTGTTGATAATATCTCCTTTGATACTATTAAACAGGGCAAGAAAAGCTAAAATCTTGACAAAGCCTAAAAGAAAAAAAAAATAAATGGGCTCCATAATGTTTGCTTTCTCAAAGCCTAGTTGTAAGGCCTCACAAGAAGACAAATAATCAATAAGCAAACAAGAATGCTCCAAAGGGCTTCCGATATCACTCTTCTCCAAAGCCGGAAATCAAACTCCTAGCAATGTTAGAACTAGCCCTACTTTACAGAACACACCCTGACAAATTCTGATACCACAGCATTAATAAACCACAGACATAGTTTCACATTTAAACTGGACCTTAACGTTAATTAAAAGACTGGATTAATTCATAGCACATGTCCTGGGTAACAGAAATTCAAATGACCAGCTTTCGGTGGTCATTTGTCAGTGCTCTAAAAGTGAAGGCAGGTAGGAACTGCCCATGTCCCTTGGAGAATGAACTCAGCCTGGTGTCTACGAGGCAAATACTCTGCTGTCAAGCCAGAGCTCTCGCCTGTTTTATTTCTTAAAGCGGACCTACTAGAAAAACAGATTCAATAGGTATAATTTCTCCTACATCAATTTTTCAAACATTGTATTTAAAAACTGAGCATTAATCGAGTGCATTATATTTTCTGTACAGTCACCTCCATGTTCCCAGGTTTAGTAGAGTACAAGGCACAAATAAATACACACTCAAATATAAGTGTTTTAAATGGGTACACCTGCTTTGAATGAACTATGTTTGATAAGGTACTACAGAGCAAGGCCAGGACATGGTTTCTTCTGCTATTGATCAGTTGTCCCATGGCATGAGAATAATCAGCTTAAATCAACATTTTAACAAGAAGCCTGGCTGTGTTCCCACAATATTCGTAATTGCAGGAGGCAAGCTGCAGACAGCATTTGGGCTGAGATCAGCCCACCCTTGCTCTAATGAAGCACCAAGCCTCGCTGTAACTTTAAAACAACCAAGTTTCTTCTTTGAAATTAAAAACATTTCACCGTCTGAGGAGCAAGATCAATGAGCTATAAGGAAAAGTACTAAAAGCACACATTCTTTGTGAAGTATCATAAGGCAAAGTCTAAATGATGTTTATAAAATATCAATCATTTTCCAAGTGTTGATAACAATATGAAAATCGTTGTGACAATTTTAATTATCAACTTGGCAAAATATGGAATCACTTCAGAAAGAAGTCTCAATGAGGGCTGTTGGCTTGTGGGTGTATGCATAGGGAATTCCCTTGATTATACTAACTGAGGTGTGAAGACCCACCCATTGTGGATAGCACCAGTTCCTAGGCAGAGATCCCAGACGCTATAGAGTGGAGGCACTCACTAAAGTCTCTCTGCCTGCACTGCGGATGTAATGCAGCCAGCCTCTTTCAGTTCCTGCCACCTTGACCTCCCTGCAGTGACCATAACCTAGCCCTTTGAGCCAAACCAAGTCATTCTTCCTTAAGTTGCTTTTGTCAGGGTATTTTATCACAGTAAAAGAAAACCTAAGACAATCATGATATGTAAATGTAGAGCTTGACAAAGCTTTTGTCTTTAATAATCACAGACAAACTTACAGAATCCTTAGGGATGCTAGGCCTTGAAAAGTATTTTCCTTTATTATGTAGATTTGATTACGCTGCAATGAACTGTAAAAAAAAAAAGGATGGGAGAAGAGAGGCAGGAGAGTAGAGAGAAATTAATAAATAAAAGGAAAAATTCTATTTAAAAAATATGTTGTTAAGTTTTTCTAAATTTAAATATGTATATGTAATACTGATCATGTTGGAAGTAAAAGCTGTCATTTCTTTATCTAGAAAATGGAAAGGTTACATGAACTGATATTCCATCTCGAGTTATACCGAGAGTTAACTGGTACCCTCTCTAAATCCCCTATCTAGTCTCACTCAGATACAGGAGGAGAAAGATGACGTAGTGAGAAAAGATTTGAGAACAGGCATAAAGAGTAGCATAGGAAGGAGGGGGAGGAGCATAGGCTGAAGAAGAGGAGGAGGAAGAAGAAGAAGAGAGACAAGGGGAGGGGAAGAGAAGATACGGGAAGAGACAGGAGAAAAGAGAAGAGTGGAGGAGGAGGGAAAAGGGAGAGAATAGAACAGAAAGAGAGAGAGAACTGCCCTGACTCCAGTATGCTGGACACTAGGATTCAGAACTGCTCCCCTCAGTAGCCAGAACCCATTTTCCTGCTTCCAATATGATGACCCTTTGGCATCTGACAGAATGTCTAATAGGTCGAAGGCTTTTCCTAAGCAGGAAATCAAAATTGTTAGACACAGCACAGATTTAGTTCTATGTCTAGGAACATACCCTCAAATCACTGACATTCTGGAGCTAATGAAGCAGAAACAAAAACATCTACAACCAAACTTAAACTGTGTCGTAACAGAAACATCAAGACTGGATAAAGTTGATGTCAAGGCGCATCTCCCAGGTAACAGAAAAACTTCACATTGTTATAAATCATGAAAGAAATGCTCACTGCACTAACACATCAGATACAAGGACATTTTATTTACAGGGACACTGGACTAGATGAAATTCTGATTTCTTGCAACAACTCATCACAGCAAATGAGCAGTGAACTAACAGTACAGCACAGCAGAGTAAGCCAGAGGCCAACTTACATTTCCTCCAAAGCATGACAGCCAGTGAAACTCGGAAGGTCTCTTATATTGTTGTAAGATAAGTCCCTAGAAACAAAAGAAACACTTGATGCCTCTATTAAAATACTATATTAACACTGCTGTACCTAGAAGTATTGAAGGCAGCACTGTCTTCAAAAGAGGACTGCTGAACAAGAAAAGCAAGCTTTCATTTCCTTGACACTGTAGGCCTCTACTACAAACTTGAACTAAAGTACACACTGTTGAGTACAGACAACATAAAACATGCTAAAATATATCAAAGTTCTACAATATATATAAAATATAACAAGACGTGCGTGAAGTCTGTGTTGAGTAGTAAAGCCACAGATTTTTAGGGAATTTTATTTTTCCAATACATCATTATATCATACATTATGCTGTCCTTTAATATCTTTATTACATCTTTCAGATCATTTATATGAAATTATGTCAGAGAAGTTAACCTTTGGTGTCACTGGGCTTTTCTCTCAATCACAGTCACCATATTTAAGTTAGAAGGTGCACTATAGTGTAACTAATTACTCAGTCAGTCTGTCCTTTACTTTGTTATGACCTCATTCCAGTAATTAACAAATCAGTATCTAATTGTTCTGGAGAGAGTTCTATAACCTCACTTTCAGTTTGTAGGTCAGTTTCAAATTTTAGAGAGCTACAAGCAGTTCATTCTTGATTCAGGAAAGCAAAGCTTCACGATCTGCTTAGCTATGACTGAAAGAGAAAAATGTGCATGGTGTCCAAGCGGAATGCAGAATAGCAACTACCTGGTCTACTAGGTTATTTTGCACCAAACAAAGTAACAAAATGATCAACACGTAATACACAATCCTAAAGCCAAGTTCAGATGCTCCCTAGCTTATGAAGTAAACTCTCCTTATTTATGTGGAAGAAACAAACAAGAGCTAATCAAACCACAACCACCTTATAAACATAGTTCGCTGAAAAGAAAAGTGAGCATCTGCAAAGCGCACAGATGAAAGGGATACAGAGAAGGAGAGAAAAACCCAACTTACAGGGTCCTCAGCATCTTTTGGTTTTGGCACAGATCATCAGGTATGCTGCTTATCTTTGTTCCTGTCAGGGTTCTGTGGACAAAACCAATTGCTCGTCTAAGAGACAGTTCAAGTCGGGATAGTAAGCGAAGCATCCCTCTCATATATAAAAACCGAATGACCGCACATTAGTGGTATGTGCCTGTGCAGCCCTCTGCCTAACTAACAACTACCGGTAGGCACGTGGGGAAGTGAACTAATTCTCAATATACCATCCTCACTCACAGTACTGAAAAGGAGCTGTGGCATGAGATGTTAACACTGTCCAGGTGACGGCCTAGGTTGTAGGAATACAGCCTGTCATCTCTTGTCACACCCAACACATGTGAAAGCACCTGAGAACCCTGCGGCGAATCCTGTTTCCACCTTTTCTTCCTCAGCCCCTTCACCACTCTGAAGCATTCCTACTCTCCTCCCTGCTGCTTTCCCCATCTGGAGTCAGCTATTTCTTCTAATACGTCCAGGATTTGACACTTTCTCTCCATTTTGTTTTGTTTTTGTTTTTGTTTTTTTCCTGCTAGGCAGATCAAGGGTGAAATAGTTCAATATTTCAGAAAGCAGCAAAGAGTCTGATCATGCCCTTTGTTCCAGAAAAACTCCAATATGGACTGAAAGCCTGGAGTAAAGTTAACTGGTTGGTGTGTCTAGTCCCTGGCTTTGACCATGACCTCATGGCGTACATCTTCATCTCTTTACTGTGCCCTCCTCACACTACCTGGCTCAATATTCCCAACACGCACAAACGACCTTAGGACCAACGTGGAACTCTTTTTCTTGGGGGTTCCCAACTTCTTTAATTCCCTACTTTAGCATGCCTGAAAATCTTTACACTTATATAGTGCACCATAGTAATAAGTCTCCTACAGATAATGGGCCTGGGCTGCTACTAAGCTGGCTAGCTAGAGGGCTGAAAACAAGATCTCGGATGTGCCCGTACTCCATTCACAGACCACTCACTAGGAATCTTTCCTACAGTCAGATGTGCAGGGGTTCAAGACTTGGTCATTTAAAAGTCTTGTCCCAGATAATTTTTCAACTGACATAATGCCATATTCCCATTCCATTATAATTCCATTATCTGTATTTGATTATCTGTATGCCACCTTTGGTATTCCCAGTTTTATTAAATCTTGCTTTCTAAGTGGAAGTCTCAATTCTTGACATTATTCAGTTTTCAAATATTGTATCTCCTCCATTAAGGATTTTCTGATGATCGACACCGTTTGATCCTGCTTTTGAATTTCTGAAGTTTTGCTTCTAACTAGCCATTTAGTTGCTAGCTTCTGTTCTCAGAAGCCTTTTCGGACCTGCCCACACTGGAGGCTACACTCTGCGTGAGCTAAATGATCTCAAGCCTACACTCATCTCCAAGCTTCACAGTCATGAAAGGAGTTTGAACAAATGATCACGAAGCCACGCCCATCACTGAAGAGCACTGGCACTCTGCTAGCACACTGGACTGCAGTGCTGTCTTTACATGACCCTCCTTTAAAGTAGCACACATACAGACTCTCCAGATGGACGGTTCCAGTCAGGTTGGGGAACCACTGCACCAGGCTTGCACCACGAATGACTCTAAGAAATTGGGAAGAGAGAAAAGAGGTAACTTAAAATAAACAGTTTTCCTTACATAGTACTTTCATTTTTTAATCTTAAATTACAACATTATAACCAAATATATCTGGTTTCATATCTTGAAGGTTCTTGAAAAGGTGATAATGTGGACAGGTACTCAGATAAACAGTCACTGTAAATTATTAGTTATCCTTTGAAATGTCACATAAAGAGCAGGGGAAAGACACTTGTTTTCTGAAGCTGCAATAAGAATTCTTGTTTTTGACTTAGCAAACTGCATAAATATTCAGGTATGTTTTCATACTTCCATAATACTTACAAGGAATGCAGATCAGACAGGTTGTGAAATGCGGAGTTCCCCACAAAAGACAGAGGATTATCATACAAGTGGCTGTGAAAATATCCAAGGAAGGCAATGTTTTCATATGTGTATGAGCACTGAGATTACATCCATGTCCCCTGTGTCCATACAGAGTTGTTTTTCCTCCTAATGCAGATGTCTGGCATTTCCAGACATGGCTGCACATGGTGATATATACAAGGAAACTTTCAAAAACACTTACATAGTTCTTAACAGTGGATTACCACCAAATGCTCCATCAGGGATAACAGAAATCGAGTTACTGTGAAATCCCCTAGAATGATAGGAGAAAAACAAAACACTTTGAAACAAGTTAAAACCAGAGTGCCCACTACTGTTCAGCATTACATAAAACAGAACTGACAGTAGTAACATAAACATCATTAAAACTGAGAAACCTGAATTTTGAACTCCATGTCATCTTTTACCGGATTTTACTCCATTCTCTTTAAGCCTACTCCTTTGCCTGGTATCTCATTGGCCCCTTGTTGCTTCATCATCAAAGACAGCATGAAGGTCTATGTTGAAACAAGCTCCAAATCTCTATGATAGAAGCCTGTATTTTACCTCTGCAATGTGACCTTTCCACTCAAGACACAATCTCTTGCGCCATACACATCCTTATCTCGACTCAGACAAACCCAGCCCCAGATGTTCCCTCACCCCCTTCACTCATTTAAGTTTTTCTACCCTTTAGGTCTGGTCAAATTCCTTTCTTTCGGTGATGCATTTTCCAATGATCCCAGGCTTTAGTGAAATCTTTCTGTGGAATGATTTATTTGCTGTATTTACTCACACCTGATATCCATATGGGAAACAGTGATCTGCCTATAATCACGCTCTGCTTTTCCAGCAAGGCTAAGATTACAAACCCCTGCAGGTAGACTGTGCCTCATGCCTTTCAGTTTCAATAGCATCTAACACTGAACTATTGTATGCTCACAGCCATTTGTGCTGGCTAATACACTCTGAATTGTGGACTGACTGAGTGTGTTTGTATGTGCTGTACATATATGTAATTAGAAGGAGATGATCCAAGACCTTATTACTAGAGTATTTAATGATGAGTGCAGGATGCGCAACATAAAGAGAAAAGGCTATACTCACAGCTCTTTTAGGCTGGGAAGGGCTTTAATAGCCTGAGGAAATTCATCCAAGTTATTATAATTCAAGTCCCTAGAAAAAATTTGGGAGAAAATATCGAAGAATAGTGAATAGAAGTCATAGTTCACAAGATATTCTGATATAAATACATATTAAAAGATCACAACCTGTAGCTGGAAATCTTTCTTTCCTAACTATATTGCCATTCAAAATCCTACAGAAACTTAATTTACAGATTTTTAGAGAATATTAAATAGGAAAAGTTATCTTCTAGGTTTTTAGGTTAATAAATTTGCGAGCTCAGAACTGTCAGACCACATGTCACTGAATGATTAAACACATGAATCTTGTGTCATTTCTTGGAAAATTCACAATCAAGCAGCAGTGTTGAACACCCATGTATGGGTGACTAGAGTAGGAAACAGCGGTGTCCCATGGAGCTCCCTGCAATTGTGGTATACAAACTTGAAATGAGAAGCCAAGGGACGGACCCGAGTTGCTCTCATGCAGCTTATGAATTACTGACAATGTTATATTCATTAGGATGAGATTCAGCCACAGTGGTCTGACAAAGCAGCCAGGTCTAGTTCTGAGAGTGTCTACATTTTAATTTCTCTTAGCACAAAGACTACGATGGCATATGGTTACTGTGGCTGATTTCAGAGAGAGAGATAAAAGAAATTAAAAGCCTAGCTCCTTCGAAATCTATTGTTCTCCTTTTCTATTCAGAAGAAAAAAAATGACAGGTAAAAAGTAAATTAACTGGGAAGAAGAGATTTAATTTTAATATCATCTGAATAGCATACATGAACTAGCTTTTATTTTCCACCTGGTAAAAATTACACCTAGCAGAGTAGATCTGAGATTAGAGCTATCTTCCTCCAATTTTAACATTCAAATATCTATTAGTGTTTATGATTTAATTGTTTTGACGGGTGGAGTAAGGTCCTATAAGACTTGAATTCTCCTCAGCAGTTCACAGTTAACCAGAAATTTCAGTTCACCAAAATACTACAGGTCATAAGCATTCCAGTTAGGCCTTGGCCACCCAGAGGAGACATTCTCTGAAACCACTTACTATATCACAACAGCAAATATCATGTGCAGGCCACAGGGACAGAAGTCCCTCTTCAGCCAGTAGGAACAGAGGATCATACAAATTTTTAAGACATTAATTTGTTACATTTCAGCATATAAAAGCAGACATGCTATTCCAACCCAATTTAAACAATTAGCTATGCTACTGAAATCAGAGAAAACTCATCAATAAATAGCAAACTGTTTCCTACAGAATTGGTTTTTTAAAATGTCAAAGTTTCCAAACTCTCACAATTTAACAAAATTAACATTTTGGGGAACGTTTAAATCTTGGCAGTGGAGCTGCTTTTAATATATATTTGGGGAAAGAGAGGGTTTGAAGTTGACACTTAAATATTAGTTTTAAATCATAAATTGAAATTACGTTTCACAAAAGTGGATTATTAGATGGTAAAAACTGAGTTGTTAATTATAGTGAATTTAAAATGACTATACTTAACAATGTCTTCTCTTCATCGACAATAAGTTTAAGACTGTATTGCCCAAATCACAGTGTGATTATACAAAAATATAACCGTACTTACAAGGTTTCCAGATTATCTAGTCCGTCAAAACAGTGCTGGCTGAGGCTTTTAATTTTATTGTTATGAAGATGCCTATGGGAAAAAAAGCATAGAAATGACATGCACATCTCCCAAATGCAGCTGTTAGAGCTGCTTAATGTGTCTAAACTGGTGTGGCTGAAAGCAATGGTATAGCTAAATATTTCCACACTCAACTACAGAAAGCTGGCAGTTACAGAGACTTGCTGAACACAGAATGCCAGCATTAGGGGAAATCTAACACAGAAAATGATGACACATTTAAGATTACTTGGTTTTGGTTCATATTGAAATAAAACCTTAGGTTAGCTCCTCGCTCATATAAAGCAGAGCACTGGTGAGTTCTCTGACGTGATGAGGCGGTATTATGGAGTTTACGTCATTGATGATGGGAATAGATTCTAAAAGAAACAAGACCCTACTATGTCTTACTGAGTTTTGAAAGATGGAAAGGCATAGAGAATCAAAAACATTTTGAGCAATTAAGATGGAAAAAATATAAAACATTCTTGCTCTCAGTATTTAAAACACAGTTTCTCTTCTTTAACATTGAATAAACATACTCACTGTTGGGGCAGAAACAGAAGTTGTACAAAAAAACAAATTATAAAAAATTATTTGGTGAATGGCGCAATTATTTTATTTTATTTTTTTTTTTTTTTCAGCGTAATTTTTTTTTTTTTTTTTTTATTAATTTATTTATTATTTATTATTTATTATTTATTATTAATTTATTAATTTATTCTTGTTACATCTCAATGTTTATCCCATCCCTTGTATCCTCCCATTCCTCCCCCCCCTCCCCTATGACTGTTCCTGAGGGGGATTACGTCCCCCTATATATTCTCATAGGGTATCAAGTCTCTTCTTGGCTACTTGCTGTCCTTCCTCTGAGTGCCACCAGGTCTCCCCCTCCAGGGGACATGGTCAAATGTGAGGCACCAGAGTACGTGAGAAAGTCGTATCACACTCTCCACTCAACTGTGGAGAATATTCTGACCATTGGCTAGATCTGGGAAGGGGTTTAAAGTTTACCTCCTGTATTGTCCTTGGCTGGACGCAATTATTTTAAAAAGGGATTATAAGTGGCTACTTATTTTTTAAAGACTTACCATCTGTTACTAGATATTTTTCAAGAAGTCAGAGTGTTTGATCTTATCAAAGGCAATTCCCCCCATACACTATCTGCCCAAAAGCAGGATCACAGGGCCACTTTTATAATAATTTGGCACATGAAACCCATTTTGCCCCCAAACTAACACAAAAAATACAGTAAAAGGGTTGACCACATACAGAACAACCAGGCTTGAAAGGTTGGTGAATGCAAAGTCAGGGATGCTTGAGATATTGTTGAGAGCCAAAGTCAGCGCCTGCAGGGTTGGCAGGTTGCTGAGGGGACGCACAGGCACTTCCGTCAAGCTGTTGTCATCCAGCCACAGATGTCGTAACTGGACAAGCCCTTCAAAACTGTCCTCGGGGACTGAGGTAATATGGTTGGCATCTAAGCGTCTGAGAAACAGAGAAACAGAAACATCCACAGTGAGTAACAAGTTCTACTGGAAAGAGTCGATGCAAAGAACACAGCTCTAGGGCTTCCAAATGGAAGGGAGCCATAAAACTAGCCAGAGCCGTGGAGGCCTCTCTTCCTTAACTAGAATAAAAAGAAGGTCTCAAAACAACAACAAATCTAAAACTCTCCCAAGATCAGTACATTACATTTCTTTCCTGGGTAACTTCATTATAGTAGGGCACACTAAAAAGAAAACTCACAGAGCTCAAGTTAGAAATTTATGTTTCATACACACATACACACACACACACAGAGAGAGAGAGACAGAGAGACAGAGAGAGAGAGAGAGAGAGAGAGAGAGAGAGAGAGACAGACAGACAGACAGACAGACAGACAGACAGAGACATGAAAAATGAAGCTGAGCAAGCACATAAGCTACTTTGCCTCCAATGCTACAGTATAACCACAATTTTAGAGTGAATTTAACTGCTATTCTAATTTGATACCAAAAGGAAAAAATAAGAAAACAGTTAACAATTTTTTTTAAATAGCAACAAACTCACTCCAGTAGATTCAAATGGCAACACAGGCTCCTCTCTTAGCACTAAATGTTTAAGTTTGCCAAAATTAGGTTCCTAACAAAGGCCAGATTATTCACAGGAAAATTAAACTCCTCCAATCAATGCTACTGTGGTTATAAAGCTTCATCTTTTTCAGAAAATTCTTCATTAGGGGGTCACTTTATTAGCAAGTTTTAAGTTTCCATCTAAAAACCAGAAAACTAAATCCTTAGCATTTGTTTCTGTTGCCACAACCAAGTTTAATTGTTATAATCACTTTTCAATACAAAGGCAGCCTGGTGTGTTAGCAGGATGAGGAACCATATGAGCCAGGAAATCCCAGCATTCCTCATAATCTCTTGCTGCTGTTTATCACATGCATTCCTGTCTCATAGCCTTGGTCCTCTCTGTGAAATGAGGGAAGATAAAAAACTGATAAAAACCCAGAAACAGAATGACTTTTTTATTTTTATTTTTTTAAGAAATGGCATCTGGCAGTTTTAAAGTTCAAAAACTTCTGAGTTTTAGTGAGATTTCTGTGCTTTCTCATTTTTTTTTTTTTTTTTTTTTTGGTTTGTTTGTTGTCTGTGTGTGTGTGTCTGTGTGTGTGTGTCTGTGTGTGTGTGTCTGTGTGTGTGTGTGTGTGTGTTTGTTTTGTTTTGTTTATCTTACTCCAACTTCAGCCATTACTGTAACTTTCAACTCCAGGAAACTGGGGGCCTCCCACTTCCAGCTACCTGCTCCCAGCTCACCCAATTCTCCTTCTTGTGGCAGATTACCAAGGGCTCATGACTATGGGTCTTTGCGGATATCTAATGGGCATTTTCTTTTGATAGCATCAACACGGACAAGAGATTGTAGGAAACTGAGCAGCTGCCTTATGGCTCCACTCACCATAAGCATTTTAGATTTGTATGTTCCTTGAGCATTTAGAGCTTACTGTGGAGAGGGTTAAGTATCTTCAACAGATTGACAGTGTACTGGACACTGTTTAGGAGATGTGTTTTAATGAATAGATAAGAAAGTGTCCAAACACAGATATGAGTCACAACCTCTGGGAAGAGACATTAACTGTAACCAAACAGATTAACTGCACAGTATAAATGAATTGTACTTGTGAATGATTTGATTAGCTGCAATTCATTCCACATTCAGACTGAGCATCTTGATAGACATAAGGGGTGAAATGGTATGAGGAACTCTGTGTGTGTGTGTGTGGGGGGGGTGATGCAGTGATTAATAAATTACAAAGTGAATAGAATGCTTAAATAGTGCAGCAGGGACGGAGATAAAAACTGATGGACACTGGGAATAGCAGAAGCTACCTATAACGTACATGGTCAAGAAAAGAGTCTTTAAAACAATGATACTTAAACTAAAGCCCAATGAATTAATTAGCAAGGGCAAGCAGAAGCAGTAGTTGAACAGGAAGTGTTTTAGGCAAAGGCCAAGTCCAGCAAAAACAAGCTTGGTTAGACTACACAGTTCCCAGAAGGCCAGAGTGATGAGAACACAGGAAAAAAGGAGTAGCGGGGTCCAGGGATGCACACCTATGCCTGTAAACAGGGTCCAGATTACACAGGCTCACAGGCCAAGAAAGGAACTTGGATTGTATTTTGATAACAAATTAAAATCTTCCCCAGATTCTCAGTGTTATAGCAGCTTAATAGTTTAAATTGCTTATTTTTATTACTGATGATAATTTGTATTTATATTTAATAATGCCCCGAGGCATTTCCACATAAGCCAACAATACTCCATCAAAATCAAGTCTCCTCTGTAAAGTGTTTCGTTAAATACGACAAATACTATATTGAGGTACTATCCCTTTTAAATGTGAATTCAGAACTAGCGACATATATTCCTATAGATTCCCTGCCATACACTATCAACCAAGTAAATCCAAACTAAGAAAACAAGAAACTCTTGTACGTGAAAGAGTAACACAGTAGTATAGGCAGAGGTGTGGTCTCCTCTAAAAGTTTTTCAAAAATTAGAAAGGTGGACACAAGTAAGAGTGTAAACAAGACCCACAGAAAAATGGTTCCCTGGAATACAAAGATAAATAAGTAAAAAGAATTTGTGGACTCAGATTCCTGGGCTCTTGTAAAAGAAATCAAGAGTTTAATCTTTATACTCAATTCATGTGGGCATTAACAACACACCTGTAAGTGTAAAGCCTTATATTGAGATCAAAGCTACCTGTAAGTGTAAAGACTTATATAGAGATCAAAGCTTTAAGGAAAATCTTTAAGTGTGGCTTTGTTAACTTGGTGGTAGACCATTTGACAAGTATTTGAAAAGCTCTGAGTTCAATCCCTAACACTACGACCAAGAGAAAAAAAAGGGGGCTGTGTCTCAGTGACAGACGCACGTGTGCGTGCACACACACACACACACGCACGCACACACATACACATCCATCCCAACATACCACGAGGAGTACAACAGACGACTTTACAAGATGCTAAGCAGCATCAGACCTTACAGAGTGGTTATGGGAGCTTCTCCAACATGCTGTACCATGAAAAACTCCATACAGTATGTATATAATAATTTTAGGTGCTAAAAAATTTTCCCTTTCTAAAAGGTTAGTGACACATTAACCACATTTCAGCTTGTAAATGTGTATTATCAATTCTGAGAAATCCATTTTAGTCCTAAAACTCACATCTTTTAATTTCTTGCCTTAAATAAAATTACAGTGACCTATCCACATTGAATAAACCTCCATCTTCTGCTTCCCAGTATTTAGTAGACTCTTTTAATTGCATTATTAAGGATGGGTGGCTGAATCTGACTTGGGGCACAGTAGGTAATCTCATGTTCCATAACTGTTCTAGTGCTAGAAATCTGTGATCAATAAGCAACTATTCTTTGTAATCAAAAGCTCCCTTTTTCTACTCTGGCAATAGGGCAAATATGGTTATATTTTAAAGTACTGAAGATATTCAGGGACATTTATTCTTTGAGATCCTTTAATATTCAATATAAAGAAAAACTCCCTGAGAGCTAATTCTAATTGCCATTTTAATATTCTATTCAGGCAGTGACTTTGTGAGAGGTTGTTACATTTTTTTTTTTTATTAATTTATTCTTGTTACATCTCAATGTTTATCCCATCCCTTGTATCCTCCCATTCCTCCCCTCCCCCCCATTTTCCCATTATTCCCCTCCCCTATGACTGTTCCTGAGGGGGATTACGTCCCCCTATATATTCTCATAGGGTATCAAGTCTCTTCTTGGCTACTTGCTGTCCTTGAGGTTGTTACATTTTTATCTTTTTATTAGTACCTACAATTCACTCTGACTTTATAGTCACCATGAACTATACACTTATCTCAAACCCTTTCTGGTCAATTTCAACACTTAATGAACTTTGTTCCTTTTAAGGTTTGTGGTGAAACCACAAGGAAATCTTTAACGTAACTTGGGTCTGAAGATCAGATTTTAAAACTGACTCAAGTACTGATAAGGCTGTTTTACACCAGGGTAGAATTTCAATGATATCTCACTTGACCACAACACCCACTCTGCTAACAAAGCCAAGAACACTACAGCATGCCCGATAACGAATTCTTCCTACAGTTTTTTACATATGAAAGCAGACTAGAATTTCTCTCTCTGTCTCTCTGTCTCTGTCTCTGTCTCTCTCTCTCACACACACACACACACACACACACACACACACACAGAGAGAGAGAGAGAGAGAGAGAGAGAGAGAGAGAGAGAGAGAGAGAGAGAGAATGAATTTGTTTTGAGTAGACTTGGAGATAGTCTAAGGAACTCATGCACTGAGTGATGAGCACACAATGTGCTTTGGCTAGTTCATTATTTTAGAGGGAGAAGCCTCCAATTTCTGTACCAACATCCCTTAAATTCACCCTTTTACAAACGAATACCACATGCACTTCAAATGTACCTATTGACCACAAATTAGAAACAATATGTTGAAATTTTCTTGGTCATTTTTTTGCCCTGAAGTTGAAAACAAGATTTTAGTCTTCTCTGTTTTGCCTTTGAACTAGGCAAAATAAGCAGTCCTTTCATCATTAGGTCTATGAAAATAATGATTCCCTGTGAAGGTCTCAAAGTCTAATCAATTAATTGTAAAGCACCAAAAGAAAGCAGAACTGTTTTAGTTTCTCAGTGGGTTCAGATCTGGAGGAGATGAGACGGCTCTGCCTCCTTAGAGGCAAGAGAGTGAAGACTCAGCCAAATGTTTCTGTAAAAGCAGCTCATTCTATTTGACCCATACTGAGTCAAATATGCTCTGGTGGGCAACAAATCCAAATAGCCATAACTTGCCACATTCGCAAAGTGAACTACTTAATATAATCATAACTTCTTTTTGAAGTAAAAATTAAATGGCTAACACCCTGTATCTTCCCTGTTGGTGACAGGTATGACTTAATGTTTAACTTTTACAACATATGTTTTATTAGTATGGTTTTTGCTCTAACATTCACTTCACACTGACTACTAGAATCTCTGCTAAGAAATTCAGATTAATTAGGATTCTGGAACAGGTTTGTCTGGTTTTGAATCCCCACTGTGCCTTTACCAGCTATGTGCTGTTGGGCAAGTTACTTAACATTCCCTCTACAAGTCACTTGCTCATTATCTATCATGAACTCTAACGTAAGAAAAGCATTTATAATTTATATTAAGCCAAGCTCTTTGAATGTAAAAAAAAAAAAGTAAAAAACAAACTGGTATTTGAAGAAGCATTCAAAGTTAATGGCTCATGGAAAATAATCCAAGAATTAAAACCCTTAATATACCATGTAAAACAAAAGTTTTATCTAAAAAGAAAAGCCTGTGAAAGGAGACAGTTCAGATAGCCCAGTTATTGCCAATATGCATTTCCAGCCCACAGGTAAGGCACTAAACTCAATTTATACCAGCTATTGTTGCCTGACCCAGAATCATATTGTGATGATTGTTGTTAGGTCATGAGACGCCAGACCTCCAGCACATATTTAACTCTGCTTTCAAAGAGCTATTATCAGCAGCCATGTACACATTGACAGTAGCACACCTCACACTCACAGATGTGCTCCTAGCCTGAGTCAAGACAGAAAGTAAAACCGAAGGTTCACGTTCTGCTTCACCAAAGGATATTTTGATGACAGCAACTGGCCACCCTCATTTGCATCCCAGGGAAGAAGATAAATCTCCTCTGGCCTTGGGGTTCCAATTCTTTATTCTTTTAGCAGGCAGAGTGGCCTTCCAATGACCCAAGAATGCAGAAGACAAAAAGCTACTTACAAAGACTGCAAAGCACTCAGTCCATGAATGGCTTCACTGGGTACTGTTTTCAACTGATTATTCTGGAGCGTTCTGGAAGAAAATTTTTGGTTAGTGATTAATAAGCCATTGTTACCATTTTTAAATAGAAGAATATTGGGCCATTTTTCCCCGAAAATACTTCTAATCATATCAAAAGTGGATTGGGTGGGGGTAGAAAGCATCTAAGTCAAGAAAACTGCAAAATGTCAAGAAGCATTTACTGTAAACTCAGAAATCAAGTGTATGCTGCTGGTCCAGGCCGTCTCTATATGGAGCTGCGGGGTGGTCTACAGAATGGGTAACAAACTAATTGGGGTGTCTAATCAAAAATTCGTCTGAATTTCCAATGCCTTCTCAAATTGGAAGAAAACAGAGCCCAGAAACCAGGGCATGAGAAAAAGGCAGCTTGCAAGGAGACCAGACAGTGGGCCAGTAGGGAGCAGCAGCAATGTCTGCAGGATGAGGACAGGCATTAAGTCTCAGCTGGGACCTAGAGAACAGAGGCAGATAGCTCTCTGAAAAAACCAAAACTTTTGCATTTTTCCCGACAGCCACTCTTGTCAGGTTAATGCCTACTTGACATGAATCATAACCATGGACCACCTAACATAACAGGACCTCCTAAACACACTGAACCACAGAGGCCTGATGACTTGGCCCACAGCAGGAGTGACAAAAGTAGGTGAAGCAGTCCCTGTCAACCCACATGATATTCAGTCTGTCACCCTCTAAGCTCCTGCATGGCCAGGAATTTCTCTTCTGGTCTCTATCTTTATAAATCATAGGCACCTCAATTTCTTCAGCTCTAAAATACTTTTAACATGTAAAGCACTTATAAACTTCTCTCCCTTTAGTGTTGGCTAATTAAAAAAAATCCTTGTAGCTATAAAGTAAGGAGAAATCAAACTCTACCAATAATGTTTAAATATGGCTTCAACTTAATACATTGGCAGCACAGAAAGTCTGTGATGCCTTGGAGCTCAGAATACTCACTATGGTAATTTTAACCTTTGTTATCTAGACCCAAATTGGCCCAGACCAACCTCTAGCCTGTTCCCCTACCCATTGGCCATGCCTTAAATCTTTTAATCCTCAACTAAAAGAAACTGTGCTTAACCTAGCTCCAAGCATATTGACTATGCAGAAAGAAAATACACAGCCAGCTGCGAAGCTCTAAAAATGCATTACTTACAGGACTTTGAGTTCTTTCAAGCCAGACAAGGCTTTTGGGTGGATAAATGAAAGGTCATTGCCAGCCAGTTGTCTAGAAAGAAAGTAACAAGAGAAAAAAATAGTAATTCAGAGTCAAAATTCAGAATCCACAGTTCTCTGTGATTAAAACTCTATGCTAAACATTTCTCTAGATGACGTTAAACAGAGACTTAAACCTCTGCTAAAGTATTCCCAAGATTATTCCAATGAATTAAGAATGTCTAGATTTTTAAAAAAACTTCCAATACAATAATTTAAGTAGGCACATTTTTATTCTGGTGAGGTCAAGCAAGCCAAAACACATTAAGCCAAATTAAGTTTGCTATTCATGGTCACTCTGCAGCTTGCAGTGTTTTCCAAAGGCCTCATAAATACAGCCTACTCCTAGTCAGCAGGCAGCAGTGTTTACACAGAGCGGAGCAAACCAGTCTGTCAAGGAGGAATGCTCTCAGGAGGCAAGTTAGCTTGTTATCTCCACAGAGACCCACACAGCATACTCCAGACAAAAAGGACATGTCTGGGAGCCTAGATTTCAAATAAAGGCCTAAGAATACACACTTACAGAAACATTTTCCTTAAGAAATTGTTAAATAGAGCATTTCAGTATAGGTATAGTGAATAAGAAAGGATGTGAATTATTTTGCATTATTTCCTCACTTTTCCTCCTGTCTCCTCAGGCCTAAGCATCAAACAAACAAACCAACCAACCAGGAAATAAGACAGAAACTCATAGAAAATCACCTGCAAACAGATGACCTGGGAACTGGCAGTCAAGTGTCCCTGTCATGGAGTGCAAGACGCTCACTTCTTAGTTCTACCAGGGTTAGTCTTTCAAGCACCTAAATTCTTCAATTTCTTAAAAAAAAAAGTCTTTCCATATCTTCCATTAAATACTCCTATTTACAACTTAGTTTCAACTAATTTTTTAATTTATGAAACAAAATTTGTAATTTCGCCTTTAAAAACAGTCTGTTCCTAGTCAGATAATACATACTTATATTCAGGAGGCCGAGACAGTACAATCTCAAGTTCAAAGGCAGCTTGTCTCAAAAATAAGAAAGCAGGAGCTGGAAAGAAGGCTCAGCTATTAAGAGCACTAGCTGCTTTTCCAAAGGACCCAGGTTCGATTTCCAGTGCCCATATGACAGCTTAGAACTATCTATAACCCTAGTTTCAGGGGATCTGATACCCGCTTCTGACCTGAAGGCACTAGGAAGACATGTGGTGCACATAACAAACATACAAACAAAGCACTTATACACATTAAAATAAATATCTAGAAGGAGAGGAAGCTTTTCCTTTGTTCTCTCTGATCACTCTGCAAGCACATTCCTTCCCTGGCTCTGCTCAGTTTATTCATTCACTATCAAGTTCTAGTTGCGGCTGAGGACCCAACTTGACATCCTCCCCCCACCCTTCTTTAATCTGCTACACTTACCTGCACTTTAGGGACGCAGGGAAAAATCTTTACTAACTCTAAAATTCAAAGTAATGAAGGTCTGAAATTCTACTATCAAAGCCTTGTTTTCTTCTAAGGTTTTATACCACTTAATATGCAAACAGCATGCGAAAACCTATTGAGCTCTGGTCCACATCAGACATATGTTCTACAGATGGATGAAGAACAACTCAGAAATAACTTCTTCCATACCATCAGGTAATGAGGCTGGATTCTCAGGGAAGCCACAGGTTTAACATGGGGTGTAGATACATGGCCTTCTATTCCGGTAGCTACACTACATGCCTTCTGAAGCTTCTCACAATTTGGGTGTCACATCTTATTCCATACCACCAGCCTTTTAAATGCCATCTAAAACGCTGCCAGGGCCTAAAGAATCTAAGCAGAAAAAGGCAACAAGTTGTCTCCTTAAGTGACTTACACCTTGCTTACTTTGAAAATGTTACCAAAAACCTGAGCTATATTTTATAAATGCCTTAGAGGGAAACAAGTATTTAAGCTCAGTTAGCCAGGCCTAGACGATCATAAGTATATATGTGTTCATGATAAAAATCTTTTTTCTTTGCTTCTATGCTGGTCCAATAAAATCTCCTCGTTTGCATTTCTTTAGTGGAGTTCCTGAATCTTGTCCGGTGGGTAACTGCCCAGTTCCTGAATTGTTTGCTCACTAGAAAGTTTTACGAGGTTGGAGCAATAGCTTCAAAATTAAGAGCTTCCACTGCTCTTGCAGAGCACCTGAGCTCATGTTCTGGCACTCCCTGGCAGCTCACAGAGTGGGGGGAGTGGGGAATCTCACACTTCTCGCCTCCACAGACACCTGCTACCCATGTGCACGTACCCCATATTCAGACATATCATGTGTTCCTGATAAAACCCAGGAGACTATTCAGAGTCCTATATACATAGCTAGAAATAATAAAAATAAATCTTACAAACATTACTGTAAGACTGAAGCAGCAGTCACAGAGCCTGCTTGGGTCTGTGCTAGGTCCTCTGCATACACACTGTAATTGTTTAGGGTGGGGACTTTGTGGGACTCTTAACAATAGGAATGAGTGTGTCTCTGGTTCTTTTATCTGCTCTTGGGACCCTTTTCCGCGACCTGGACTGCCTTGTCTAGCCTTGGTATGAAGGTTTGTGTCTAGTCTTATTGATCTTCTTATGCCATGTTTGGTGGATATAACTAGGAGGGCTGGTTTTTTCTGAACGGAAATCAGTAGCAGTGGATCTGGGAGATGGGGAGGTGGTGGGAACTGAGAGGAGTGGAGGAAGAGAGGAGAGGCTGTGGTCAGGGCACGATGTATTACATGAAGAAGAATGAATAAATAGAAAAAATTTACTGTACATAGTTTCCTTAAAAAAAAAAAAAAAAAACAAAACATCAGGCCGTATGCCACTGACAATAAACAAAACAAAACTGAAGAAAACATTTATAAAGCTTCTTCAATGCAATCATTTCAAGACATTTCTCCTCTTGGTCCCAAACTAGTCAGCTTCACCTGCTCCACCATATATAAACACTTTGTGTAACGCCACTGCCACTCTTTAAATACCCAATGGTAGCGCTTCTTCCGTTAAAGAGGAAATCAATCAATCAATCACAAAATTAAGTAAGGTCACGGGTTACCTTTTGACTGTTTATTGCACATCAGTCTCACAGGCTAAGTACAAATACATCTCAGAATGAGTGTACATCCCACACTTTCATTACCACCTTTCAGTTGATGCCACGTCATTAGGCAGAAACAATCTCATCTAGGAGTTTACTACCTGTAAGTGTTCTATGATGTTCCTCCCTGCATCAGGGATGTAGTGGAGAGCTTGCCTAACAGGGAGGGGCAAAGCCTTGGGTTCGATCTCCACCACTGCCAACAGAGCAAATAAAAGGCAGGGTTCTTTGCAATCACCCCCTGTGCCAGTACATAGCTTCCTGTAGTCCACACCTCTGTGCAAGCTCCACATAAACAATGAAAGGGTTTGCTCCGCTGGGGCACCCTCACTAAATTCAACTAAGGATGCTCACAATTGTAACACACTGTATGTAAAAGACCACATTTTGAAAGCCCAAATTGCACCGTAAGGGCCTTAAGAGGCAGTAGCCATGTTTCCCCAAATTCCTCGAATAGTCCTGTAACCCTGCTCCTCCCAGCTGTCCTTAAAACCTATGCTAAAAGCATCTGGCAAAAAAGAAATGCTATAACCACAGCTTTCCAGGGTCTTTCACCCCTTGTCTCTAATGTTAACCTTTACAGTCCTGATATCTGCGGCCGTCCTTGAGAAGTTTAGTATTCTATGCCGTGACCCTGAGAAAGAGTGCTTTATTAAGTAAGCAAGGATGTGGTAAAACCCAGAACACCTGATTATCTTAACTTGCCAACCAAAAAAGACTGTTCAACCACATTAGTCAAAATATTTGCTTCCTTTTCCCCAAATCTCTGCCCCCTTTATAAACTATGTGAATACTAAAGTAACCTGGTTCTAAAAAACATTCCATCTCCTGGACTTATCATTAATAGAAATGACACAATGAGCTCTGCGCACGAGGCTTATCCTGAAACACAAGCCAACAATCTGGAGAACTGAAATAAACACCCTGAGTGTGGCAGACGGGTGATAATGCCTCACAACAGGGGGCATACTACTCCAATGACTTTGTTTCTGGAGAGTAAACATGCTACAGGGTGCGGCTCCTGAAGTCTATCTGCTAAGCTGCTGTGGTAAGGATTGATACACGTTGTAGCTTCAGCCCAGAACCTTTTCACAGACTGCTTAGTTAGCAGTCTTAGGAGCCAGTACTTCTTGTAGCAGTACATTTTGGGGGCGTTTCATTTAATAAAAAGTTCAGATCCAATAAAAGCAAAGTGAATAAATGACAAGACTTGGGGACAAGTGCCAAATCCTTAGGAGACAAGCACCTGAGATCTTACCAGGTGCAGGGGTCAAAACAGATTATGTGTAAAAAAAAAAAAAAAAAATTTTTTTTTTTTTCATTTTAATCACATCATGACAACAACCCTGCTTTTCTAACCTGAAAATTTAGGTGACTTGGGAAAAAACAAAATAAAAAACCAAAACAAAACAAAATAAAACAAAACCTAACAAACCCCCCCCCCACATACACAACACCCCCCCACATGGCTTCAAGGTGGAAAGACAGCATTCTAGTGCTTGCCTAATTGTCTCAATGTTTATCAATTTGTTCCTGACCTGAGGTGTTTCTGTGGTGTCACCAAAGGATTAGGAAATCATTCTCAGAGGAGAGGTGGAGCACTGTGGCCTTGGGCCTGCTAACAGCTTTGTTTGAGTATCAACAGCTCTTGTCCAGCAGCCCAAAGATGACGAGCTCAGCCTATGCATTAGGAGTGCTGAACTGCCAACTGCAATTATGAGGGAATTTCCCAGCCGACTAACATGCTTCCATCAGCCAAGGATGCCCAGAGCGAAGATGATGAGAACAAGACCCCTCAGAGTCCATATATGGGGACTCTTTCTGGAACTACTCAGCATTTAGAGCAATCTATTAGCATTTTTTAAAAGTAACTTTCAAGTAAAAATGAGATGGCTGATCCTGAGGCAGAATTATAACCAATGATGTCTTTTAACAAAGACCAGCTATTTCCCATTCTGTGCCTGGATTTTACTTCCATGCAACACACAACAGTTGTCTTTTTGCTAAACAGTGACATTTGTAATTCTTTTTTCTTTTTCTTCTTTAGGGAGCACTCGATTTATTTGAAGACATTTTAAAATTGATTTTAATGTATTATAATTTATTCACATTACATCCTTATTGTTATCCCCTTGCTTTTATCTTCCTGTTCCCACCCTCCCTCCCCCTTGCATCCCATTCCCCTCCCCCAGAAAAATCAACAAGATGGAGAGTTGTACTTCTTATTCCACAAAATACCTTTATTAGTAGCACACACCTCAGTGGCTCTTAATTTCCAAAGAAACATCATCAATGTCAGAGCAGAAGGTAGATGTGGGACCAGTTTCTGCAAACCCGAGTAGACAGTACCGGGCATCATGTCCGTGACCTGTGCACCTCAGTAGGATGGCTCCCCATGTAGTAAGAATCGCCGTACAAGGTTCCAAGCCATGTACTCCTAGTCTTTCTGTTGTCTGACTTCAGGGTCTCACTATTATTCACCTGGATTACTGCCCTGAATTTCCACAAGACTTCTGCCTCAACTGACCCAATACTGTGAGTGAGCTGGTGAGGTAGCAGCAGTTAAAAGAGCACAGGTTGCTGTTTCAGAGGACTTGGGTTCAGTTCCCAGCACCCACATGGTGGCTCACAACCATCTAGCCATAACTCATTAAAGGGATCTGACTCCATATCTGGCTTTCTTTGACACTTAGGAAGACATGTAGTGCACATATATACTTGGAGGCCAAATATAAATATTTTAAATATATGTGTGCATATATATATGTAATAGTATGAGATCTAAATTTTTTGGCTTTCTTTTTTTCTTATTTAAACATTTTTTATTTTTTACATATACATTTGTAGTATTCCACATACAGACAATAAACTACCTATAGCAAGAAGAACCACGACACAATCAGGAATTACATAAATGTTATATTCTTAGTGTTTTGGCTATTTGTATTTGATAGCCTTGAATAAAACATCTTTCCTATCTTGGTGCATCTAAAATTCTGAATGCAAATCAATCTCCATCACATTTTGTCATTATCGAGATCTAAATTTTTAAATATGTAATTCTGTTAAATTTCTCAAAGCCTCATTCCCCGCCCCACCCCACCCCACGTTGAATTTTCTGGACCTTCAACATAACTGTCTTCCTCTATACTTCAACCCAATGATCTTGTCTCCTACAATTTAGCACTGACTGTTACATATCTAAACACATCAGCGTTTCCCTATATAACTCAACACTCACACTGTTTTTCTTCATGTGTAATACCCCTATGTCCTAACTTCTGGCAATTGAAACCATGCTGATTGCTGAGGACTACCACCTATATGAAATCATTTAATACCACTTTCTCACCTGCTCCCATCTTTTTTTCCCTATGGCATTATAATGTTCCTTATGAGTGGGGATTAAAACACATTTGTTTTGTATTCCTGCATGAACCATGCATACAGCAAATATGCTGTAACGCCTCCACTAAGCCCCAATATAAGATTCTGAGAATGTGACATTGGTATTTAAAATATAGGAGAGCTACCTGATTATCTTTCCTTTTCCCACAACCTCCCTCATACTCATTAACAGAAAAGATGTAACTTGGCTAGAATTTAAGGTAGCAGGTGCCAGTGCAACTCTCATCTCTTTTAATACATCCTGCAAGTATTAAAGAGGAGCTTAAAGTTGGAAAGACCAGTTCACAGGTCAACAGAAGTATCTCAACTCACTGCACTGTGTACACACACATAAAGAACTGAAACAAGTCCAACAGCACTTCATACAGTGACTTCAAGCAGTCTGTCTACCTCAGGGCAAGTCTTATTTACCCTGCTTGCTACAAGAATTTCAGAAGCAGAGAAAGGAGAGATGAGCAAGAGTTGCTGGTAGGGAGATATCAGTTCACTAGGCTTATGGTCCCTCAATACATCTGGAGCTATTCCAGGGTACAGGGACCAAGTGGTGCAGTGTGAATGTCCCTATGAATCTGTTTATTATTCATAAGCACCATGGACTCATATTAGGGGCTCCTTAGAGGGGAAGATTTGGAGAAGCAAGGGTTTTGAATGATGCTATCTACTCTTAATGAATATGCTACATGAAATTTCCATCTGCCAGAAAGCAGAGGACGGAAACAGTGTGGCTTACACATGGGAAATGGGTCAATGATGGATAAGAACGAGCAAGCTACATGTCAAAAGGAAATATAGGCCAGGAGGTTGATAACTTCATGTAATACACACAAGAACATAGGATTTCTTCACGTGGGAAGCAACTGAAAGAGGAGAGGCGGGGGCTGTAGACATGGCTCAGTTCCCAGCACCCACATGACAGCTCACAACCATCTCTAACTCCAGTTCCAGGGCATCCAGTGCCTCTTCTGGTTACATATTACACATGTTCTTGCACGCACATGGTGCACATAAATACACTCAAGCATACACACATACAAATAAAAATGTTAAGTATTTTGTTAAAAGGGGAGAGGCAACTGAAAAACAGAGTAAACCAACTGGTGTTATTTGCACAAGAAATACTACATTGGGGTCACTATATAAATTTCATGGTGGCTGGAATTCTAGTCAAGACGTAGCAGAGTAAAACCACAGTCTATACACCAACTAGATATTTACTGCACTGAGGGGAATGTGGCTAAAGGCTTCTAGCAGCTGTTCTGAGGAGACATGGGGTGGAAAAGGGACAGTGAGACCACAGCAACTGTGGATGGGAGGCAGGAAACTTGCTCCCCACACAAACAAGCGAGCTTTACAAAGACAGCTCTTCTCACATTATGGTGAGTTGAGAAGTAGGCTGCACATCTTGCCATCTGCTCATGTCCCTAACATTCGTTTGCACGTGATTACAAGCTGTTCTGGCACTGTGCTACTGCTGTTAATCCTTACTGAGAAGTAGCACAGTTCTGCCCCTCAGTCTAATCAACACTTCTCTGTCCTCAGTAATGTCTTCTTTCCTCTTCCACTGCTTCTCTCTACACTACCTTTGAAGCCAAGCAAAAGGAAATATCACAGCTCACACTGAACCGTGCCCAGGCTGCGCCTCCAACGCCATCACTTCCCTCAAGTGGGGATGGCCAGGGTCAGTCAGACTGCCTACAGAGTACAATAGGCTGTACTTAACAGTTCTAAGTCAAGACTAAACTAGGCAAGTATGGCCACCACTTGACAGGAGGTGTCACTCTTCTAAACACTATTTGAAATCAGCAGGATGTAAAATGATAGCGTCCATTTTCAACAGTATAAAGCATTCCTCTTATTAATCCTAAGCCACATATTAATTTATATGTGAAATCCTGACTGTGTGTTCAGAACTATGGAGCTTCTGTGAAAACAAAAAACCAAAAACCATGAGGGGCTTACTGGTCCCCATTTAGGCTATCTGGCGACAGCAAAGACAATAAAAAGTTGAATACTCATTTTGCCCTTTCCATTTTCATTATCCTATTACATTGGCCCTTTAAACACCTTAATACGCCTCAACAACTTATCCTCAGTGGCCCCTTTTTAACAAATCAAGATTGTGAGTTTGTACTTCCTGACATATCTAGCCCAGAGTCCTACACCACCACTAGAAATGTGAGTCCTAGAAACACAACAAAGCAAATGAAACGTCAATCCCAGACAGCTAACACTGCTGTTTGATTGTTTTTCTACTGCTAAATTCAAGACTACCACAAGAAAAAGATCCTTTTGCAGCAGACCAAAAAGGCCAATAAATAAGCAGCATTCTTTCTAGGTCCCTTGGGACCTTCTTCCTACCAGGGTTAAACCTCATTTGATGCAGTAGATGAAAGTATTCTAAAGTCTACTAACCATGCCTATCTTACTTCTCTACTGTCTTTTTTTTTTTTTTTTTTCTTTTCTTCATTACCCATCCCTTGGGCATGCTGAGTGACATCTCCAGCCATGTTATCCACATTTTTTCCACATCTTCAGGAAGGCTTTTATATCTTCAAACAGCTCCTATTTAAATATGTATATATAATGTACACACACACACACACACACACACACACACACACACACTGGAAGTGGTGGCACATGCCACCCAGCATTTGACTGAGGCAAAAGAATAACAAGTTTGAGATGGACCTGGAATACACAAGTATTCTGTGGGGCATCCTGGGTTCTATGAGACCCTATCACAAAAAGCTGGCAAAGAAACAAAGCATTGTAAAACTACAATGTTTTAAGAAGACACATGTATTTAGATCAGAACCTTTCACAAAATAGTCACTGATGTTTTTAAAGCAGGAATTCTTTCTCTCTGTCTCTCTGTCTCTCTGTCTCTCTGTCTCTCTGTCTGTCTGTCTGTCTCTCTCTCTCTCTCTCTCTCTCTCTCTCTCTCTCTCTCTCTCACACACACACACACACACACACCCCATTATAGTAATCTAAAATAAAACTATTACATCCCTGCTAAAACTTGGTATAAAGCCATCTAGAACTCTCCCACATACTAAAGAACTTTATTAACTCAAAAATATTTAAGTTCCACCTGCACCAAATTGACCTCTTGTGACTCTCACTTTCCCCCAATAACCAGGAAGAGGCTTATTTTAGAGGTTAAGACACCATGGCCCATTTGACCATGTCCCCTGGAGGGGGAGACCTGGTGGCACTCAGAGGAAGGACAGCAAGTAGCCAAGAAGAGACTTGATACCCTATGAGAATATATAGGGGGACGTAATCCCCCTCAGGAACAGTCATAGGGGAGGGGAATAATGGGAAAATGGGGGGGGGGAATGGGAGGATACAAGGGATGGGATAAACATTGAGATGTAACAAGAATAAATTAATAAAAAAAAAAAGTCTAAAAAAAAAAAAAAAAAAAGACACCATGGCCATGGTAATGATTCTGAAAAGTTACTCTAACCATCTCATCATTTGCCTTTTGAGGATAGCACACCTGAGCCACACCCATGTGAGGATAACCAACTTTAAAATGATCTACACCTAACAGCAATCATCAGCTCCTTATTCCCTTTCTACCACAGGATAGCAAAGGAAGTACTGCTTTCTCCCAGTTGCTTCTCATTTTGCTCCTTTTAAGTCCAGCAGTCATGAACTTCAGCAGAATTAGGTTTCTATCTGTGCTGACAAAGTTTCTTGCATCAATAAATTCAAAATTGAAAGAAATTGTCTTATCCTCTCCCCTATTTTTTTTTTCTTTTTTTTCTTCTCTTCCTTCTCTTTGGTTTATTGAGACAGGGTTTCTCTGTGTAGCCTTGGCTGTCCTGGACTGGCTTTGTAGATCAGGCTAATCTTGAACTCACAGAGATCTATCTGTCTCTGCCTCCCTGGGTGCTGATTACAGACATGTGCCACTGCATGTAGGTTACAAAATATGATTACTAAGCCATCAAGATGACTCAGAGTGTAAAAGCACTGGCTGCCTAGGCTGATGCCCTGAGTTCACTCCCTAGACCCCACATTGGTAGGAGAGGACGACCAGCTGTAGTCCTCTGACCTCCAAATGTGAGCCGTGACATACACACCCATACTTGCACACTCATGCACACAATAAGTGAACAATAAAAATTTAAATGAGGTTATTGTTACTATGAGTCATACTGAAGTAAGAGAGGGTGCCTTCTGCCTTTAGGGAAAAATCAGAGTGCACAGCAGATAGTGACTCTCTGACCTACTGCATCATAAGATGGCAAGACACACAAAGTTAAGGGGTGAGGAATGGAATAACAGAACAACTTAGGGAAGGAAGGGTAGAGGAACTATTAGGAAGCACAAGGCGCTCAGAATGAAATGTATTGAACTGGTCAGCTCCAGAGCTCTTCTGACACTGTGTCATGGAAGGTAAGGACACATCTCCTACTGTTCCAATAGGAAATTGCGTTCTGTTACTTGCAGTCAAACGCTGCTTTAACTGACTGCATTGCCGATAAACATTCTTCCTTTCTTACCTAACAAGAGAATCCTTACTTGAGGCCAGGTGACAAAGCTCTTACTAGCCAGCATTTCCTGCTAAAAATCCATTACTAAGTTCTAGCCAATGAGATGTCAGAAGTAATACAATATATTCAAGGTGGTTTCTTCAAAGAAGTGACTGAGTGGGACATTTCCATCCCCTCTTCCTCCTTCCTCCTCTGAACAGTGAGTATTGACGGGTAGAGCTCCAGTCTCCAGTCGCTGCATGATCTAGATGTGAGCACTGTAAACAGTGAACTGCAGACAAGAATGCTAACTTAGGTTCTTCTACATTTCAAGTAACTGTGATTCTCAACAGTTGCTCCTGGTTGCTCTGCTGCGGATTTCATAGGCGTGCAAATAAAAGAAGGCATTATGTCTTTAAGCCACTGTTAACTGAAACTTTCCACTATAGTTTGATATAACTCCAATTCAAGATATTTAGGAAAGGAGCAGGGTAAGCTGTAACAAAAACAGCACAATTAAAGATAGTACATTAAGCCGGGCGGTGGTGGCACACACCTTTAGTCTCAGCACGCAAGAAGCCAGAGGCAGGCAGATAGCTATTAATTCAAGGCTGGCCTCGTCTACAAAGTGAATCCCGGACAGCCAACCAAGGCTACATAGAGAAATCCTGTCTTGAAAACCAAAAAACAAACAAACAAACGAGCAAATAAACAAAACCCACTACATTAAGGGCCCTTGCTGCTTTTATAGGACCTGACTTAGGATCCCAGCACTTATATCAAGTAGCTAATAACAACCACCTGTAATTCTGAGAACTGATGCTGCAGCTTCTTATGGAGTGTGTGTGTGTGTGCGCGCGCGCACGTGCATACGCATGCATGTATGTCAAATAAAATAGTTTTAAAAGACACAAAAACTAGGTAAAGAGGTTCTAAAATTATTTACAACAAAAGATAAGCATTCAGAAGAAAATATACTTTATAGTCATTAGTGGAAAACCTAGATCTATCAGTATGTTAGTATTTTGGCAAATGAGTGTAGATAATAAGATTCTAGTTTTCAAAGGAAGTATACTAAAGTATTAGTATACTCTAGGATACGTAACAAAATAGTAACAGAGTATCTCTCAGGGGTGAGATAATAATTGGTTAATCATTTCTTTTCTATAACTACATGTACATGTTTTGAACATTTGAGTTTCCATTAATTTTATTTAATTTTTGAAAATTCTAGCTTTTATCAAGTTCTTTCATACCATACACACACACACACACACACACACACACACACACATATATATATATATCTTCAATACAAATATTTGCAGAGCCTCCAATATGACCATCTTCAAAGTACAGATAGTGCCCAAAGTAACTGATGGTAAACAGAGCAGGTAAAAACAAACACTGAGCCAAAGATCCTATATAAAATATAGTATTATTGAATATTATATTAAATAAGCATGGCTTATGTAAGAGTATACAATAAATAAAGAGATGACTCATCTTATTACCCTGTTGGAAAACTTAATCATGCTAATACAAAAATCAAATGTATTTTTATTTACTTGTAATCACTATTATATTCAGATAAAGAATAAAAAAATCATCATTGATTAAAACATATAAATGAACCAACAAACTGTGGTTTTGTGTGCCTTTCTACGTTTTTTGTATTTTGAATTACTTTACCAGTGAACTGCTTGGAATATCCCAGTTTGATTTCTTCTAGCTCTCTATTAAATTCTGATTTACTAAAGTCAGATTACTTCCATTTTCATCAAGTGCTGGGCTATTAAGCACTTGCAACAAAGTTACAGGTGTAGTTTAGTGGAACTAGCTTAATTGATATTATTTCCTATTTAAACGGAGAATTCTTCAACAATTCTCTTATTCATTTCAGATTGATCCATTAAAGAAATATCCCCTGCGGTTGTGTGGAGGAGCTAGGTTTTGTCCTTCCTGCTTTCTTCTGCTCATTTTAGGGGACAGCTTCTCCCGTCTAAAAGGTTCTGTTAGGGATAGATTGATGAAACAGGTTAAACCATATTATCAAACAGAATGAACATTTTAATACCAGGCAAGGGAGGCAAGACTGCCAAGCAAAGTCCTCGCAGGCCTCTGCTGAAAGCAGCAAGGAATGCTTTTTGTAGTAATACGAGGGTGCAAAAGCCCAGCTGGGACTCATGAAGGTTTCAGTCCCCATCATATGAAGGCAGGATATTTACAACAGGCAAGGAACCAAAAACACAAGAGGAGAGACTCAACAGTAACCAATAGAGAACATGTGAAAGTTCTCATAACGTTTAAGCCTCAAGATGCAATGCCAGCTGAACTCCACCTTCAGACACTTGCGCTCTCCGAGAAACAATTCTCTACCATGCCTCGGTGGGGCTTGTGTCTTAAATTCCGTGGACTCTTGTAACATACGGACCATATTACAAGCTTTATTCACTCTCCAAAGGCCAGAAGCCACCTGTCTAATAAACACCTTTCCCCAAGTCAGTGTGCTGCTGGAACTCTAAAGCTACTTAAAGTAAAGGAGTGCCACGCTATGGGCCCCTCTCTCCAGCATGTCAACACTGACCCTGGTTTCACTGTGGAAACCTCTTCTTCCACCACTCCTAGGGAAGAGTTCTGCCTCAGTTCTCACCTGGCACCTGTCTTCTTCCCACACCTTGCTTCAAGTGTTTCCCAAGGAGTTGTGCTTGGCCTTCTTCCCTTTTCTTCTGCCCTCTATCCCCTGGCAACCTTTTATGATCTCATGTTTCCAAGAGTCACCTCAACATAAAAGACTCAACTCTACACCCATGAATATCTATTCCAGATTTCCTTCACATGCTTCCATATGCCTCTGTCTATAGTCTATGGGACTCAGCATGCTTACTCGAAATTAAATTTGATATTTGCTCTTCTGGAACAACTTTTTTTCCCACACTGTTGCTAATTGTTAACAACTCCTGGAAATACTAAAACTAAGTACTACTGATGTAACCTCAGCTGAGATAGCCTCTTGATTCTATTTTGCCTCTCATCTGCCCTACTTCAAATTTACGCACAAACACTTTTTAGACAGTGTCTCTCTGTGAATCCCTGGCTATCCCAGGACTCACAATGTAGACCCAGCTGGCTGTGGATTACAGAGCTCTGCCTGCCTCTGAGTCCCGTGTGCTGGGATTACAGGTATGTATCACCATGCTACACCCAGATTCTGATGACTCTCACATACACCTTAACAGTTAGCTGGCTCTGTTACCTTCCTGACTTCTCTCAATTCTAAGCCCTCTGCTATGAAATTATAGTGACAGAAGACCCTAACTGACTGAACTAGTTAGTTCCTGGCTCAAAACCCTTCAACAGTCACTCAAGAACCCCTCTGTCTGCCAAGAAAGGTCCTCAATTTGGCTCCAAAGGCCTTTCTAGATTTCTTTTCCATGGCTGCTTTCAGTAATGCAGCACTACCTCACCTAGCGTTTTCACTGCCCATCTCAGCCTGAGCTTCTTTGTGTATCTCCTCATAAATAACTCCTACCATCCCTCAAGGCTCTCCAGAAATGCCAACTCTTTGATGAGTTCTTCTTTAATCTTTCTTGCTAGATGCAATTTCCCTTTTCCTTTGAACTCTCATAGCTGGAATACACTATTCTTTCCCTTGAAGTCAAGAATCTCATTTAATTCAACACGGAACACAGTGTGTTAGTTGACAAAGGCTTATTGGATTAACAAATGATGTAGCAAGTCGTTCCTAGCCCTTCCCACTTGTACAGTAGACAGAGCCAGTCCTATGGCCAATAACAGGCCCAACTCCTAATGAATCTTGTCACCTGGGCAAGGTGCTTCTGTGAGGAAAAACTCAATTTCCGCAGTGTTTTATGGGTTAAATCAAAGCCAAGAGAAGAACATCCTAAAAAAGCCTATCCCGTAACTGTTAAGTCGCAATTAGTGCAAGCTCCCTTCCCATTTCTCCCTTTTCAGCACTTCTTTCTAGTCTGAGAGTTCTCCAAATGACCAATTACAGAAAATGGTAAGAACCAAACAGCTCATGAGAAGAATGAGAGGGTAGAAGGTTTCATAGGGTAGTAAAGGTGAGGTGAGTCACATGTAGTTTAAAGGCAAAGGTAAGTCCTTCGGAGTATAGTATCAGAAAAGAACAAAGCCAGTTATTATCTCCACCTGGGCAGCACACGCTGAGATTTTTTGATAATAATTTATTTAAAATTTCTCAAGAAATTTATATACTTGAACTTATTTATAAAAAAAAAATACCTAAAATTGCTCAAGCTTGGTAAAGCTACAAGGTAAAACAGAAATATAATAAAACAGAAATAATAGTGGCAGGTCATATTGATAAAGAGCTTATTATATGCCTAGAACTTAACTGGTGCTTGCACGGCACCTACGAGGAGACAGAGCATATTTTCATGGATTACAGATGAGAACATGGAGGTTTCAAAGAGGTGAAATTTTTGCTGTGGTCAAATATTATATTTGATTACCCATCCCTGTTGGAATTGCTTACATTTCCCCCTTGATAAAGTAGTAGCTCCATTCAGTACTGAAGAGATGAAAACAAAACAAGTAACAATTATCTGGTACTCAAACTCCTAACCTTCACTTTAGTATCCTGAAGCCTTCAGAGTCAAAGTGTTTGGAAATGATAGAATTATCTTAGTCACAGACTGTATTCAATAATAACTGACTGAATGACAATACTGGCAATGGCTTCCACTGGTGTTGCTAGATCCTATAATATCCGGGGGGGGGGGGGGGTCCTCAGTGACAGTCTGTGGAAACCTAGTTGGTATTCTTTCTCCTGTTCAGAACTAAATCAATTTTCACACTTCTAAATTTCAAGCATTCCCCAAATGGTTACTGAGGTCCTAAGAATTTCAAGAGAACGAGAAGCAGTTGTAGCTGTACAGACAGTATCGGACCATAGATCCTAACACTGCTGCATGGATGCTTTCCTAGAATCCCAGCTTTCTTTGAAAACTGCTAGCAGATACACCAGCCTACACCAATTCCTTCCTCCAAGCAAACTTCCTCTTCTCCAAATATGTCAGTGAAAAGGCAGATATGTTTACATAACTATTAAAACTTCCCTACTTCGCATACAGATGCTTTTTCATATTATCCAATATTCCTTCTGTAGTGGTCCTGTGGAGTCTCCTTTTAAAGGCTAGAAACACAAGATAAAAATCAAGGGATTGTTCTAAAACCTGTGAACCTTGCATGTACTGAATTTGGGGCTAGAATCCAGGAGAGAATATTGCTAAGTAACAGTCTTATGAGCTATAAAGCTTTCAAAAGTAGATTAAATGTGAAAATAACTGACAACAACATTATCTAATATATGTAACCCACATAGAAAGGTTGGATGGAATATTTCTCTAAGAGTACGTACACATTCTTCAGAAGTCAGAAGGAACAGGCTCTGAAGGGACTCAAAATAATAAAACATCAAGATGCATGAACTTTATTTGAGGGTCTTTAATGACTTTACTTCCCTTCTGTATATTTATATCCACTACATTCAGCCCAGCTCTGACTTTATAAAGTTAACTTTCTTGTTGGTGTGAGAGAGGACTTATACACAATGGAGGGCATAAGGTTACCGTGTACCTCGAATGCTTCTGTACCCCCCATATCTGGCTGCAATCTTTCTTCTGCGAATCTCCTGCCTCATTGTTGTGTAAACACTGCTCCCCAATTGGCCTCTGATGTGCCAATAAAACAGCTTACAGCCTATCACTGAACAGGAGAGAGAACAGGGCTGGATTTTTTTGCCAGCCAAGAGAGGAGGAGTTAGAGGAGGAGTCAGGGGATTCAGGCACAGGCAGATGTCCACAAGGCATCAGGAGGAGAACTAAAGCAGGGAAGGCTACAAAGTGCAAGTATCGCTGGGAGGAAGCCAAACTAGCTTAGAGGGTTTAGAGCTAAAACTGCTCAGTTCTTGTGCTATGGATCTTGTTAAAATAATATAATAGAGTCTCAATTATTTGTATGGTAGCTGGGTTAAGAGAGAAACTAAGAAACAAACACAGTTTCATAAAAACAACTTTAACACACAATGCGAGGCTTTCTATGTGTGCTGTCAACCATTGTATCTTTATAAAACTGAACCCTTTAGGTCCAAGCAGGCCAGCTGCCAGTGTCTCCAGTCTTTGTAACTGGCCTCTAACAATTCTAGCATCCTCCTGATAAACCTATCAAACCAATCTCCCTCAGGAATCATTTAACACCCGCCCCCAGCTTCACTCAAAAAAAAAAAAAAAAAAAAACTTCATGATCCAGCGTCATCTGAGAAATGTCTTTAGAACCTCCACGCAATCCTTTCATAACAAGTCACTTCATATATGCCAATTCTATGAAGCGCTTACATGGTCCCCTTAACTACCTGTCTTCATCTGGCCAGTTCCTACACTCAAAACCCAGTGGAAATGATTTGCGGAATGAAAAGAAGCTTCCCACATCCATCCTACAGTCTCAAGTAAATCTAGTGCTTTTGGCTTCCACCCATCCTGTTCATGCGTCAGCAACAATGCACCATCTTTTAGACTCATCTCCCTCTGCAGATTAGATCAACTTTGTCCAACAGAACTTCCTGCAATGATGGAAATTGTGTCTTATATGGTAGCCACTAAGCATAGGTAGCTACCGATACTAAAATGTGGTAGTTCAGGGCTGGCAATGTAGCTCTGTGCAAAACATTTGACCAGTGTGTATGAGAGCTACAAAAAATAAAAAAATAACCTGTGTGAAATATTGTTACTTCAGCAAAGGAGTTGAATTTTTTACTTTGATTCATATCTAAATTTAAATGGCCACCTACTTCTGGTTGGTATGACGTCAAACAATGCAGCTCTAGGAATACTGTCATCTCCCCACAGAACTACGCTTGTGGCCATATCCCTAATAGCACCACAAGAACGAGCAAGGACCAGGACTCGGTGCTTGCTGAAAGAGTAAATGGATGTGCAAATATGTATGGACATACTTATATACTGTTGGGAAGTGAATCTACCCCATCCTCTAAGCATTACAGATCCCTACATGAAATTTGGCCAAACCCAGTCATGTGTTGTAAAGACCACCTCATTAACTAACATGGAAAAAACCCTGGGCAAGTCACTCATTTCTACTTAAGTGTACTAAGCTTCACAATCACTCTTAAGTCATTTCCAGATGACTTCTGAACAAATGGTTATGTTTATGAAGCATTACAATAGTCAAGGCTGCAAGGCCGTATCACTACATTGTTTTCTTACACAAAAATTACTTTTTAATGTTCACTTTAACCTGGGAAATAAGCTTTCTTGGGTGCCTAAAGTATTGCTAGAGTATTAAAGACTATTTTGAAATATACTTTGTAAATAACTTTCAGCTCTTCTATTTTTTAAAATCTTATACAGTATTCAGAGTGGGTATACCAGCTTGATTTGATAGGCTTCATTATTGAGATGGTGGAATACAGAGAGACCATGACTCAGCTACAAAGAACTAGCAATCAAACTCAGTTTGGTTCCAATTAAAACTCTCAGTTGATAGAGCTCATGAGGTTCACAAATACTTGGTCATCTGAGATTTTAAGAAATCCAAGACGAGAAATTTCACAAAGCAAAGATTAGCCAGGTTCCCACTACAAAAATCCCTAAAAGTGTAACTGGTAATTGCAGGCATCAACAAAGGTGGTCTGCACACAGGGGCCCTCTAGAGTGTCGGAACTTCTCCACTTCCTGTCTGGTACGTCATACATCCCCCAGTGGCTATACAATGCCTGAGCAACCACTTGTTAATGTCCTTTGATTACATAATTACTTCTGTAAAGACGGATTAATCCTGAAGTCTAAAATTACACGTGGAAAAAATATGAAAGCAGAAAAGCGCCTTAACGATTGATTATAGTGGTGAAGATAGAGACTTCAAAAGCAATTAGCTCCAACAGCATTTATTGTAAAACAATTAATACTCATTATATAAAAAGGCATAAATAAAATGCACTATACCTTTAAATCCTTTTACCTGAACATAATTTTTCCTTATGCGCTTTGGTAAAATACTAGCATGCATTTAAAGAACATGTGGTTTCATATACCATACTAAACATTTAAGACATGTGTACATGCCAGAATAATACAAATGAGGGATTATTATTAATCATACCTTATAGTCAAAGACACCAAACAGAAAGAGTGTAAGTAATTTGGCCCAGTTCTTAAAACTTGTGACAAATAATCTCTGTTCAATTTTTGCTGTGGAAGCATTAGGCTCAACTAAGTAGTGTGGGAAAAAAAAATTCTCTTTGATTTTATTGTCTTGAAATTGCTATTTCAATGAGCAAGGAACACAATCTGGTTCTAACTGGACTCCTACTCTAAGCTGTAAGGAAGGGGCTGCGCTTGGAGAAGCAGCTTCACTGACTTGGCTCTAATATGCAACAGCTACAGAGCAGGACATAGACTATAACTTGAATTTAGATCCCTTCAGGCCTGTGTCTTTTTGATGTTCTGAGTATCAAACTGTAACCTTTCTACCACCACATACTACATAAGCCATGAAGTGGGGCTTATATTAACTGGTTCAAATCTAATTTTACTTTCCACCAGGATTCAAAAAATATAAAGCACGGTTTCCGGTCCTTTGAAAAACTAAAGGTTCATTCTTTTCATTATGGACGTTAAAACCATATGGAAAGAACAACTAGAAGAGAGGTTAAAAACATCAAAAATGCTTTTTTCATATGGTAGCTGACAAAAGCAGAAATGTTCTTACAAGCATTCTAGGAGATGCAGCGGGCTGCTGTCATTTGTTTTTTTACCTCCCCCTGCCAAAGGTCATGTGCAAACAGCCAAGGTGATCTATTATCCGTTTCCTGCTTGCTGTCTACTTACTGTCAACGTGGTCTGTTTCACCACAACCCTGGAACACCTTGTGTTATTTCTTCTGGTTCTGTTACCCATATAGAAACTCCTCTGGCAACAATGGTAATTATGTAGGAGCCATGTTATCTCAGGATCGCACTGTAATTAACTTGTGTCACTGCGGCAATCATGGTTATAATAATTGCAAGGGGGGGGGTGAAATGTCTTATGGAAGTAGCAGTTTTTAGTTCTGGCTTTCAAAAATAACTTCAGTAATTATACTGCTTAAAAAGCAACTCCCCAGTGAGCACAAAGCTCACTGAAATTGAGCTACCAGAAGTCCTCAGACAGAAAACATTAGGCTCTCTCCATAGAAGTAGCTTCCAACAAGAAAGGAGCAGGAAATACACAGGTAGATGTTGCTCAAAGTAGTACTTACAGCTCCTCTAGGAAAGGAAAGTTCTTAAATGCATCTTCTGGTAGCTGGGTGATATTGTTCATGCTGATATCCCTGCAAAACATGAAGTTAGGAACATCATTAACTAAGTAGTGCTCATCATAAACTGTTTAAGCCAACAGAAAACCAACTACACACTGATACTTTGTACAGAAGCTAGGAAAATGAGCATGGAAGACAAGGGAATTGCCCCCATCTGATTTCAGAATGCAATGCTTAGGAAAGTTAACTCTCTCACAGTCAACTATGTCCCACAATTTAGAAACATACTGCAAGCTTGGAATTTCCACCTTTAAGTGTACTGGGTTAAAAAATGCTTTAAATCTACCTAGAACAAGTAGACTAGGATAGGTTCCCAGTGTCCTTGAATAGCAGGGGTGGCTAAAGTCCTATACCTGATCAAAATAAGCAAGTGCTCATAAGCGTGCACGCACGCACACACACACTCACACACTCACTAGATCAAACAGATCTGAGGATGAAAATGGCTTCTGAATTACAATCAAGGAAAATAAAACCAAGCCCTAGTTCTAGCCCAGTCAGATTTTCTTTAAAAAGTCTATAAAAGTCCTCCAGGTAATAGTTGTCAGTGGATTTCATTTTTAGCCTAGGAACAGATGCAGGCTGGAGACAAGTGCATACATGATAGGCATGTAGTCAGTTTAGAAAGGAGGGAACTCACTCAACGGTGCAACTCAACAATTAACTGGTTCAAACAGTTAAAACATACTTTATTAATCACTCTCCTCTCCCCTGGCAGCTGCCTTTGACTTTCTCTTCCATACTCCACTGGATATCAACACTGTGAAAGACACGTTAACAGCCTTCTGAGGGAAAGTCCTGGCATGCTCTGGGCCAAGTGAACAAGTCCCTCACCTGTCTCTGCCTCTTATCTGAAGGCAAATGCAGTGGCTGAGCCCTTGGGTCCCTCTGAGTATGAAACAGTTCCAATGCTGGATTATGAGGATTGGTAGAAAAAGGCATTAGAAAAATCACGTAAAATAAGGTGTAACTGTCATCTGTTCATTCAGACAAAATATTTTCAAGGTAAGAGACCTTCAGTTCGCCAGTACAGAAGTCACTCTATCCCACCTTTCCTCTCACTAAAATTTAGAAATAGGAATCGCCCTCCCCCGCTTCTTCCTAGCCTTTCCCAGGGCAGGTGGAAAATGCCTTGGACTGGGAATGACAGGAACAGCTGTAGGACCGAAACCAGCAGGAACAGAAGCTGCAAAAAGGGGCAGGTATAAAACTGCACCCCTAATCACTGTTTGCTAACTGGGAAGCCGAAGCTCACGGTGAGGCAAAATAACCTAAAGCCAACAGGAGGAGGAAATGTGCGCTCTATGAACTCAACTGCCTCATCAGCTGTCCCACGTAGTATTTATTTCCTATAAGTCTCCTCGCTGCTAATCAATACAGAAAGCAAAGGCTGAATAATGCCAAGATTAAAATTAGGAAAGATGGCGATGATGGGGAGCCTTGGTGACAGAGTACACTTAGCATTCGGAAGGTCCCAGGTTCACTCCTTGGCACCTAAAGAGGAGAGGGATAATACCCTCAAGAGCTTGGCATAATCATCAATGAGTCATAAGTAGTGTATGTCTGCTTGACAACTGAGTGGGAAAAGGATTATAAACAGCTCACAAACCGAGGAGTCAAAATTCACATAAATTCCTCATAGCTTGAAATTTCCCTTATCACTACCATACAGACTTACAAGCATTCCAAATTTTTCTATCACTAAAAACGACCCTATTCCTGCTATAGATAACTTAAAAGACATTGTATGTTTCTCCAGGAAGTATTCCTTTTAAACCCAGGTCACAAGGCTACTTAAAGAAACAATCATCAGTTGGGAAAGTGGAAGGACTCCTTTTCCATAAACACATTGGCAAGGAGCTAGAGATGGCTCAGCGGTGCAGAGCGCCTGCTGTTCTTCCAGAGGAGCCCAGTTCAGTTGCCAGTATCCACGGGGCAGTTTACAGCCCTCTGTAACTCCAGTTCCAGAGGATCTGATGCCCTCTTCAGGACTCTGCAAGTACCAAGAAAATGGTGCACAGGCACATATGTGGGCAAAACACCTATACACATACAATAAAGTTAAAAGATTTTAAATAATAATTTGGCAAAAGACTGGAGAAATGCCATCAGAATAGTGGACAGAAAAGGAAGTTCCAACTCTGACTACTGGCACCCAGTTTGATTCTGTCTGCCCTTCTCTCTAAAATGAAGCAGTACACTAATTGGCTTGGGCAGCTTCCTAGACTCACATGATATTATGATTCTCCTTTTGCTGTAAATTTATCATGGAGGAGTACTCTTTTTTTTTTTTTTTTTAATTGAAAGTATACAAGGTTCACTTAAAGATCTTTTCTGAACAGTTTACCATGGTATAAAATGTAAAGGCTATGCATTACTTTTACCTTAGAAAACCACTTCTGCTGAAACCACATGAGCCTTAACCAATACAGTTCTTTTGTTTGTTTTTTCGAGACAGAGTTTCTCTGTGTAGCCTTAGCTGTCCTAGACTCACTTTGTAGACCAGACTGGCTTCAAATTCACAGCGATTGGCCTGCCTATGCCTCCCAGGGTGCTTGGATTACAGATGTGTGCCACCTCACCCAGCCAAAAACATTTTAAAGAATATAACACAAATTTTAATTTGAAAGGCAAAGCAATAGTCTCATATGAGTAAACAGTGATTCCGTAAAATCATGTTTTTGCTGCTTTTTAGCTATTCTAATAAAACAATAAAGGGTACAATAAATTGTTGATTTATTACTTTGTACAGAGGCACCCAAAACTATTTAAGGTTGGCATACTTGAATTCAGGTTGAGTCCAACAGTATCAGAAAAACTGACTTCATCAGAAAAGGTCTGGAGTGAACTAATTAATCTCACGTCAAAGGTGGGGGCACGGCATGTTATGTAATTAGAAACCATTTATTCCAACACTCTTCGCTGCATTCAGCATTTTGTAAAACACACAATTACACACAGACAAATGCACACACTGATGCACACACAGACACATACACACTCACATGCAAACACACATTTACACGCACACACAGACACATACACATACATATAGACACACACACACTCACTTACAGACTCACACATATACACTAACACACAGAAACATACACAAAACACACATTCATCCACACAGACACACACACACACACTCACACACAGAGAAACACACACTCACACAGAGTCACACAGACATACACTCAGACAGCTCACTTTTCCCCCCTCAAAGTAACAAGACACAACAGGCAGTTTGCTGTGAGCTGTAAC
Organism: Acomys russatus; assembly: GCF_903995435.1. Lineage (NCBI taxonomy): Eukaryota > Metazoa > Chordata > Mammalia > Rodentia > Muridae > Acomys > Acomys russatus. The sequence continues at coordinate 46,913,909 of NC_067140.1, read as the reverse complement.
TACAATTAGCGAGACTCTGTATTTACAAACTAATGTATGTTAAAATCATGGGGAGGTTTTGTTTCTAAGTCCTGGGTCAAGAGTAAGACTTCCAATATTTTAAGAGATTTTACACACAAACCCTACCTAGCCGGAGGCTCTTTTTAAAAAATGTTTTCCCTTGCACTATCAGAACTACAGTTATAAAACACTTAAGAATAAAGTAAAAAGATGTGAAAGGGATAAACTACAAGATACTATCTCCACAGCAGCCCTAGAATCCTGTGGTTACAGAGTAGAAGGCGGGTGGGTACCCACTTAAAATAATGAGAGCTAATGGCGATAAACAACCTACAGACAGTACCAAGAGTAGATTCTAGACCTGACATCACCAACACACACAAGAGAATCCAAGATGCACAGACTTCACAAATAAGATGTTAGAAGGCATACTGGGTGATGAGTTACACTGCAACAATGAACAAATAGAAGCCCTAGCTGGCAATTACAAATATATGGAACTCACATAAAATATTTATGTAAAAGAAAGTTGCTTAGAAATCTTCAGCCAAGAGTGAAGAGATGGATACCTCATTAAGAGCAATGACAACTTTCCCAGAGAACCTGGGTTCAATACCCAGGTCCCACATGGTGGGTTACAACCACTTGCACCTCTAGTTCTATGAGATCTCAATCTCTGTCAGCCTCTGCAGGCACCAGGCATGTATGTGGTGCACAGATATACATGCCAGGAAAACACCTCCATACATACTAAAGTAAGTAAGTAACTAATTAAATATGATTTTAAGAAACCTTCAGCTACAAGACACTCTCACAAATCAGTAAACTTAAACTTACACGAGCAGCTCAGTCTACCAGCCAGGCATCATACTGAACCTGGTGGTTCACCATTCTAGGATTCCTTCCCCAGAATAAATGTAACGTAGAAAACAAAACGAAAGCCACACAAGGTCAGGACCAGTCACAAACACCACTGAAGGGCAGCTTCAACAGAAAAGAATGCCTCCAAGCCAAGAGCCCAGGATTCACCCGTACGACAGTACTGTGACCTTTAGCTGTGTGACCTTGGCAGGCTGCTGAGCTGTGGACATCTGGATACTTCACTGTTAAAATAGAGGCAGAAATCATGTACTTTAGACTGCTGGGAAAATCAGAAAATGTCAAGTCACATGTAGTAAGTAAGCTCACCAAGTAATAGCTATTGTTTCCCATCACCTGTTTTGGCTGCGCAGATAGGTCCTCTGAATCCAGCAGGACTAAAAAGGAGGCGGAGCATCACATGGTTGGTGCCTCCCAAGCGGAGACCCCTTTACAGGAAGAGAACTATAGACACTCTGAGGAGTGACATTATCTAGAACTGAAGGTAGATCCTAAAATTTTAACAAAACTCCAAACTTCAGGAGTCATAGCTTTTAATCTAGTAGAGATTATCAGACTAAGCACTTCACTGAAAACAAAAAGAGGGGTAAAAAAAAAAAAAAAGAAAAGAAAAGAAAAGAAAATGCTAAGGACCAAATACTGATTGTCACACCATCTTAAGTTAAAAAAAAAAGTTGGGGGGGGGGCAGTGGGATTCAAGACAAGGTTTCTCTGTGTAGGCCTGGTGTTCTGGAACTCGTTCTGAAGACCAGGCTGGTCTGGAATCCAGAGATCTGCCTGCTTCTGCTCCTGAGTCCTGGGATTAAAGGCATGCACCACGACCACTTGGCACAAGAAATTACATTTTTAAAAGAAAAAAAATTCAGTAGGAATAAGACAAGATCCTCTCTCAAATAGATTAGGATGGGAGGCTGGAAAGATGGCTCAGTAGTTATGAGCACTAGTTGCTTTTGCAGAGGTCCTGAGTTAAATTCCCAGCACCCACATGGCAGGTCACAAGTGTCTGTAACTCCTGTTCCAGGGGATCCAACATCCTCACACAGACATGCAGGCAAAACACCAATGCATTAAAAAAAAAAAAAAAAAAAAAAGATTAGGATTACTGCAAGCAATTTGGTGAGAACACTAGAGACAGAATCTAAAATGTAGTCTGGCAGGATGGAGGGAAAATCTTTTCTATACATCTTTGATTTCACAACAGACAGAACACAAGTCTACATTGTCCACCCCCGCAGCACAATGCATCCAACTCTCCACCACAGAGATGAGACACACAACAGCACAGCATTCCACTAAAAAAACACACCTGAACACTCAAACAGCATCAGTCACTGATTTCGACATTACTGTTTACAGGGTGCAACTGTTTTCATTGAAACTGACACATCTCCCTGTGGTTAAACTCTCATCTTTTCCCTCCCATAAAACCTAGGAACACTAAAGCATCTCCACAGTAGAGACTCTGTTTCCACACCCCACCTTTTATATTCTCTGTACTATGCTTCCCTGGGAGCTGTGTCTGGGACTTTGACCTCAGCACTATTTAATTTTAAGCATGGGAGTGAATGTTATCTAAATTTGCATTACTTGAAATGGCCCTCTCACTGTCATGTTGTTGACTATACACCTCCAAAGTCATGAAAGCGCATACAAGATATGGCACACAGTTCTTAAATGTGTTCTCTGAGAGGAGACAAAGGGAGGAGGCACAAAAAACAAACAGTAACAATAAAACTAGGCTTGGGGTGGGGGCGGTGGCACACACCTTTAATCCCAACACTCAGGAGGCAAAGTCAGGTGGATCTCTGTGAGTTCAAGGCCAGCCTGGTCTACAGAGTGATTCCAGGACAGCCAAAGCTACATAGAGAGACCCTGTCTCAAACAAACAAACAAACAAAAACAAAACAGAACAGAACAGAACAGGAACAACAAAACTGGTTGGTGGTGGACTTTAATTCCAATAGTACATGTTGGTTATGGCAAACTAGTAGTCTCACAATAACTTTTCCAGGGTCTCTGGTAATCAACCAGAAATAGCAGGCCAATTTCCAGATAACAGATGTCTACAGTACAACCCCAAATTAAAGCAACTTTGAAAAATTCTTCATGGGCCGTAGGCCACTAAAATGGTTCAGCTACTGCTGGCACCTAAGAATTGTGGCCTGAATTCAATCTCAGGGCCCACATAAAAGGAGAAGGACAGAACCAATTACACAGAGTTGTTCCTAATCTACACACACACACGCACACACACACACACACATGCACAATATAAATAATAAACATTTTTAAATTATTAACAAATGCCTTTAGTGTAAACATTTGGAAAGAAGGCTTCTAGCATCAAAAAGCAATAAAAATTAACATCATGCCAGTTTCCTAAAATTAAGCAAGAATTAAATTTCCTTTCTGATACTTTTCAATATTAACAGGCAAATAATCTTTCTTTCTACCTTTTATAATCACAAAGTAACCTTTGTTGTTTAAAAAATAATAATAGTAATAATAAAATACAAATAAAGCCTTCAACACTGTCAACACCCACATATAACCATATTTTGTGGATATCATTATAGATTTTTTTTTTAAAAGATATCATATAGTTCAAAGCATGTTCATCTCTTGGTGCCTATTTCCGTTTTCAAAATGAAGAAAATGTTTCTGCTAAAAATGTCTTTCTGTGTCTCTAAGTACTAACATTTAATATACTTCATTAATTTGGTTTTCTTCCCTGCAGCCTATATACACTACAGAATGGTGTATGTGTTTCTGTATATACACATACAATGGTATAAAGTTTAACACACATCAAAATTTTCGGTTTCTTTTTTTCCCTGCAGCCTATATACACCACATCTCTGCCACTGAAAGCCAAAAAGAGTAAGAAGTTAACTAGTGGCTTTCTTTACCATTATAAATAAATGAATGAGTGAAAAGCTTGTCATCCATTCACTAGCTCCATACAATATCCTTAGTATGTACATAGGTGCAGAAGCCAGGGTATGATGAACGGTAAAGCTCTCATACCAAATAATATGCTGACATTTAGTTTTCACTTTGAAACCCATCATCCCCACTGTTCTTAACGTGCAATTATGTAAGGTATAATTTCAACATTTAGTTAAACTTAACTTTTTAAAAACTGCATTATTGGGCCAAAAAGATAGCTTAGCAGGCAGTGTATGCCACACAGACATGACTCCCGCCTCCCCCACTCGCCAGTTCAGTCTCTTTTAGTATAAGGTTATTGTGTAATTCAAATGCTGATTTCTGCATCCCCAGCATCTGGTTGTGAGAATCTCCTGTCTTAATGTATAAACTCAGTCCCCTAACTGTTCTTTGTATGCCAGTAAAGCAGCTTACAGCCAGTCATGGAGCATGGGAGAGGAACCTGCCAGGTAGGGGAGGAGGAGTTAGAAGAGGAAGTAGGGGATTCTGCCACAGGCAGAGGTACAGGAGAGGTAAAGAAGAGTCAGCCGCCGCAAAGAAAGAACTAAAAAGCAAGTAACTTGGGAATTTTGGATAACATGAAGTCAGAATAACATAAAGGGCTAAGAAGAGACTGAAATTGTTCAAGATTGTGCTGTAAAGCTTTATAAACAAATATAGAGTCTCAGTTATTTGTGTGATAGCTGAGGTAAGAGAGAAACAGAAAAAAAACCTATAAAATGTTATATATTTATATAAAAATAACCTTCAACAAATATCCATGACTCACATTTAAAGCAGAATGTAGAATGTATCTCACTTGGTAGAGTACTTGCTTACCATGCACAAAGTCCTGGGGTTGATCCCCAACACCAGAAAACCACAAACCAGCACTTCAAAGATACAAGGGGAGAATCAGGAAACAAAGCCATCTTTGCCTACAATGAGTTCAAGGTCAGGCTATGCTACAAGAAATCCTGTCTAGACAAAACAAAACAACGCAAAACTAACAAAAAACAACAATAAGAAAGATTACTGATTTAAGAGAAAAGAGTTGAGTGTGGTTGTGCATATTTGTAATCCCCGCGCTGAGGAGGCAGAGGCAGAAGGACCCCTGGGCTCTTTGGCCAGCAAGCCTAGATTACTCACAGAACTCTATGTCAATGAGAGACCCAGCCTCAAAATCTAAAGTTGGAGGTTGCTGAGAAAGAGAGCCCAAGGTTGGTTTCTGACTTTCACACACAAGCGCATGTGCGCACACACAGACACACAGGCATACACACACACACACACACACACACGAGCTTCACATATACAAAAATAGAATCTCTGCATTTTGAAAATAACAAATACATATCCATGAAGAACCATGACTTCACAATGCAGGCAGGGCCAGAACTGCACATCTGGTATTTTAATTGGATGCTTCTCCACAGACTTCTGCCCTGTTTTATTCGGCACTCTTTGGATCCTACTAGACATCAACACAGACATGCTTCTAAATGCTTCGTGAGCATACCTACTGCAAACAACTTTGGACAGTGGTACAAAGGCTTCCATGCTGACCAGCCTCTTCCCTAATGATTCAAATACCAAAGTGTAGCCCCTGCTCCCTGGAAGAGGGGACCAAACACTTACTTCTTTAGAATACTCCACAATCACCATACTGATACTTAAAAGTGAGTGCTAATTACCAACGAAAAAAGTTACCAAGATATAAAGCCATTTTCTGCTCTAGGCCCTTGACTATCCCAAGTATAAGATCTTCCTCCTAACTTGTGTGTGAGAAAATGTCACGTTCAAACTTTGAAAATTTCTAAACATTCATATCAGAGAGGAAGAACATCTATTTCACTTTATCATTAAAACCTCCATTTTAGTACCTTTTAGAATGTTTGCCGAAAATACTTCAAAACTGAATTGTCATTATTAACATATTAAAACACACACACACACACACACACACACACACACAAAAAAAAAAAAAAAAAAAAAAAAAAACCACTGAGAAAACATATTATTAAACCAGAGGAACATGAACATCTACTTCCTGTAAACCTTGCCAAGGTCACAGGCACACAGAAACACAATGTGGAGAAAAATTCTCAAAATCAGTGATGGCAAGCAAACCCAAAGTTAAAAGACAAAATACTTGAATGAATATTTTACCAAAGAAGATCTACAAATGGTGAGGGGGCACATAAAAAGATATTTAGCATTAATTACTAAGAAAATGCAAATTAACCCATAGAGCTACTAAAAGAGCTATTAGACTTTTACAGGGCAATAGCAGACAGACAGTGACAGATGCTGATCAGGCTTCAGAATAACTAGCTCCATACACGTATGGAGCTCTTGCAATAGGCACCGCTGCTTTATAAAATAGCTCAATGGTTTCTGATAAAACTGAACATACACTTAAACCCATATGGCACAGCAATCCTAGGTCTGAATGGTATCAGTGCCTAAAACTGGAAGCAATTCAAGTATCTAGGTACAGGGAATCCCTTGAATGTGTACTCAATGGAATGTGATCTAGTAATATGCCACACAGACTAAGGATGCAAGCAATGACGCAGAGGAGTCTCAAATGCATTATGCCAGGGCAAAGTAGCCTGGGAAAAAAAGGGGAAGTTAAGAGACAGAAAATAGATCAGTAGCCATCAATAGATGATAGAGATGCCTCCTGTAACCGCCAATAGATGATAGAGATGACCGAGATGCCTCCTGTGGTCGTCAATAGATGACAGAGATGCCTCCTGGCATCTCTGTTGACGGGGGAAACATTCACTCTATACCTAGAGGTTTCTCTCCCTAATCCTTATGGAAAACCAAAAATGTGATTTACAGACATGTGGGAGAATCAAGAAACTAGGGTTCTTTTGGTTTTAGATTGATTATTTTCCTCTTCCTGGTTTTTTTGTTTGTTTTTCTGCTATCAACATTTAGCCAAACCTATTCTCCTTCTTTACTGAGCACCTATTGTGTGTGTGCCTGTGTTCAGAGACACACAAAACATAGACTTACCCTTAAAAGCTTCACAAAGCAGTAGAGAGACATGAAAGAACAAGAGGAAATTATCAAGTTAGACCAAAAGCTCAAGAAAACCCTCAATGAGAGCCAGGCATGGTGGCCATGCTTGTAATCTCAGCACTCAAGAAGGCAGAGGCAGGAAGATCTCTGTGAGTTCAAGGCCAGCCTGGTCTACAAAGCAAGTCCAGGACACTCAAAAAGAAGGAGACGAAGAAGAAGAAGAAGAAGAAGAAGAAGAAGAAGAAGAAGAAGAAGAAGAAGAAGAAGAAGAAGAAGGAGAAGAAGAAGAAGAAGAAGAAGAAACAACAACAAGAACGAGAACAAGAAGAACAAGAACAAGAAGCAAGGAAGGAGGAAGGAAGGAAGGAAACCTTCAATGAACTGCAAATGAACTTCAAGTACATTTGGGGTGTACTTGCAGATAGACAGCTGACTCAGTGGTTAAAGCATTTGCTGCTCTTGCAGAGAATCTGGGCTCAGTTCCCAGCACCCATAATCAGGAGACTCACGACCATCTCTACGTCCTATTTGAGGAGATCTTACAGTCTTTTCTGGTCTCCATGGTTCCAGGCATGTACATGTACATGGTACACATAAACACATACACACACAACACACACACACACACAACACACACACACACACACACACACACACACACAAAGAGAGAGTAAGGAAATGTGCTACTTTGTACAGAGTTACTATTTAGACCTTTGGTCTCACTCATTAGACTGATGATATTCCTCAGTGAAGGCACAATGTGTGTATGTTGAATAAATGGGTTAAGACACTTGCTGACCAGTAGACCATTTGCCATTGATATTTTCCTGCATACCAAGTCCAGTACCTCCAAAAACCCTCACAAACACTTGAAGTTGGTAGCACAGGAAGCACAGGAGAAGAAATGATATCTATTTAGCTTGTGACAAATACTATTGTTTGAAAGACACATAGTGAATAGCCAACATTGAAGCATATCACATAAAAAATTAACTATTGGTATATGAAAATTATTAATGTATATAGTTTATAGAACAATATATAAAATGTATACATATGCATATATAATGTATACTGTCAGGATACAAATAATAGTCCCCACTGGATTTGTTTTTTTCTAAATGCCACTGAACTAAGTAACTGGTATCCTGAGGTGTGTGAGGGTGTTTTCTGGGAGGAAAAGGGTAATATAAAAAAATCATGATCAAATGAGATAAAATCAGTCATTGAAGGAAAGAGTCATCAAAAAATTAGAGAATTACAAATAACAAGCTTCAAAAAATATGATCATCAGGAAACCTGAACTCAAAAAAAAAAAAAAGAATTATGAACCGGATGACTACAGATCATAAGAGCAGCACCGAAGGTAAGCAGAGGTACAGCTCAGGGTGTTTTAAGTGGCCTTCAGAAATCAGAACTTCAATTACATGAAAAGCTGCTGTCATTTCAGCATGCCCAGTTTGCTATAGAAATATCATATATAGGACAATGAGACAAAAGCCAGGAAGAAGGCTTCCAGATCTCTTGATTTCAGCTTTCTCCACTGTGAAACACTTTTTAGTCACTTGTAACTCTAAGGCTACAGCTTTCCTTGTGACTCCCACTTTAGCATTCCTGATCCCGCACACTGCAAGCATTAGTAGAAAACAAGAACCCTTCAGATTCATCTTCTTCCTGCCTGTAGTGTGGGCTCCTTTGCTTGTGCTAGCAAGTGTGTGAATGAGCAGACTTAAACACACACCCCCTTAAAATTATAAGAGTTCAGTAATTAAGAACGACGCATGACTTCACTCCAAGCATAGTATTTTATGCTGAAATTGTTTATGCTCTTGATTAGGTAACACAGTCGCAGAGACGCTTAGGGTGTGTTCCTCAGGGAGGCACAAGCCTATAAGTTAGAGAAGACAGTGACCCTCTATCACACCACAAAGAAGCATGCGTGGATTAAAAGGCGTGTTCTAAAGGGAGTGAATAAAAATAAATAACAAAAACCAGTGAGGCTGAAAAACAGTTCAGCTTCTTTTCGGTTAGTTTTCCTTATTGTGTTATTTAAATGGAGACCAGTTTTCAGTTGTGGAATATACTCTGAAGAGAAAAAAAATATATAGTATTCTAATCCTGGAGAATGATAGCCAGAAACAGAAGAACCTTAGTTTCCACATAATCAAGTACTCTACCATCTGACATCATATAAAACAGAACGGGGTTAAAACTATGATTTCTTTTTTCTGCTACTTAATGGGCGTTCTTAGGCATTCTTTGGGTGTCAACAGCTGTTCTGGTAACCCTATGATGACAAAACAGTGTTCATTACCAGCCAAGACACACAGACAAAATGCTATTTCAATAGACCATTTAACAGCAACAAGAAGTATTGTAAGGATTACCGTCTGAGCAGATTGGAAACACTCAATTACTTCATCCTAGCAGACAAAATGCACTATTCATAAGGAAAGCAACCCAACAGCATGTATTATGGTAAATATTCTAATTAACTAAATGGTTCATGCTTTATTATGGCTCATTATTTATTATACTTATTAACAGGACTGATAGGAAAACATTACTTCATGGTTCTTGCCTTCAAACATGTATACCCACAAAAAATCTATTTAGACGTGTAGTTTTAAACTTCAGCTCACAACCAATTAATGGGTTGTGAAATCATTTTAACGCTTGAGAGCTAACTTTAAAAAAAGAGAGAGAGAGAGAGATAGGAAGGAAACAGAACAGAAAAAAAAAATGTCAGGAGGCAAACAAAATAAAGGTAAGGATGGTTTATGGAGATTGATTTAGCATGTATGTTCATTTCTCACCCAGACTGTAAAGTGAAAGTTGTGGCCTCACCAACTCATGTGTCCTCTCTGACACAGGGAGATCGACGAGTTCAAGGAATTGGCTATTCAAATTCAGCACTGCTTATTCTCCATTGAAATTAAGTCAGAACTGCAGCTGCTTCCCCAGCACCCAGACTTGCCCCGGTGGATCAAGTAATGTTTAATGCCTCTCCTTCGTTCTGTTCCTACTTTAGCACTTTCTCCTATTGTAGGACAATGCTAAAATGGACTGAAACCATCAGAAGGATGCCACTCAGAGTCCAGGGGTATTACAAAGGCTTTAATACTATGTTACTTTCAGATGCTCTGATAATTGGTGCTAAACTGACCTAGCTACATTTTCATCAGGCTACCCTGGGCTAGGCTGAGGTTGTCACAATCACATAACATCTTGGTAGTTTTTTCACTTACTGGTCATAAGTGGTTGTAAATAACCTCAACAAGACCACCCCTCGATAAGGTAATGATTTTTTTGTTTGTTTTGTTTTTGTTTTTCGAGACACGGTCTCTCTGTGTTGCCCTGGCATTCCTGGACTCGCTTTGTAGACCAGGCTGGCCTCGAACTCACAGCAATCAGCCTGCCTCTGCTTCCCAAATGCTGGGATTAAAGGCATGCACCACCATGCCCAGCAATGTAATGATTAAAAAAAAACAAAAACAAGAAACAAACTGTCTCTGTCTCCTTCACCCTCTGGTTGTAGCCTAAAGGCCAATAGCCAACAGTCATGGCTTAAACCTAAAAGCAACTACACTCAGTCTTGGGATTTCACCACCCCCATAACACAGGCTGGTGGAGCAATCACTCCCTTCAGGCCATGAGGTGTCAAGACATCTCTCACAAACATTGCCACCACCCCTTTCACTCCCCTCCCCCTTTGCCCAGACAGTGACTTTTGTTTCAGTTTTTATCTGTTTGCATGTTTTGATGGCCATTTTCCAAAACTTACTCTTTTAACAATTACTAAAACTTGTAACTGAGAGAGAGGACAATATCTGAGAACTATGAAAAGACATGCATCAATAATGTTGAATTATTAAAAAAATCATTCAAGTAACTTCTTTGGGAATTACTTACAACTCCTTAAAATCACTAATGACATATTCAGGATGAAAGAAACCCTGAATCTCTGGAAACAAAAGTTCTAAAAGCGGAGCCTGCAAGATGACTCAACTAGTAAAGGAGCTTGCTGCCAACATAGAGCGAACTCTTTCAGTTTGTTTGCTGACCTGTGTATGTGCAGTCACACACATTTGCAGATAAATAGATGTAAAATTTTAAAGCACTCAAGGCAGATCTATGTTATTTTTAGGTTGCTCTATTTGTAACAATTAATTAGTTTGTCAATGTTACCATCAACAACAAAAAGTTTTTTTTGACTTTTACAATTAATATGGGTTAAATATGTATTTCTTTATCTGAACAAAAAACTATGTGCTGCCACGAAATTTGCTTAGCAAGAATCTCATTCTCTCTCTCTACCTTTCTCTGTCCCTCTCATTGTTTTCTGTCTAAAAAAAAAAAAAAAGATTATTCAGAGTTGTTACTTTACACTTTAGTGAGAATTATTACTTTATGACACTTATCTGAGAAAATTTCTAGTTTCTATGGATGACTTGAAAATGAATTCCTGCAAGGAAAACCATACCTAAGCCTACAAACTCCACAAAAACCAAGAGCCATTTCTCTCTCTCTCTCTCTCTCTCTCTCTCTCTCTCTCTCTCTCTCTCTCTCTCTCTCTCTCTCACACACACACACACACACACATACACACACACACACCTTCATTATAATTCAAGAATGTTAAGTGTGGGGCGTCAATTCAGATAAGTAGAATGAAAATACATTTCCTTTAACCTGGTACAATCCCGGCTTACATTTACTATCCCAACATAAATATTAATAGTGCCCCCGTCATACACACACATACACTTTTTTCACTCTGAAAAGTATCCTAGATTGATAAATAAACTGACCATCCTACCAACAGAAATAGATACAGTCGAATGATGGCTGATGGGCTGTGATGGAAAGAGGTGAAAGCTTTGGTTTGGGCCACATTGGAAAAGGCTTGAATAAGACTAGCTCCTCATATGATGATATGAGAGTAGCTGTAGTTTGATGACAATGGATCAAAAGTCTGTAGAACTACCCAGATGTCTCTTTAAGGACCTATGCTTTGTTCACAATTTCATATCAAGCCTCTAACACAATCAGTAGTCATAGTATCTGTGGAGTAAATGACCAGTCAACCCATTAAATACTTCACATAGTGACCATACTAAATACTTAATACTTCCAAAAAAATTTTTTTCCATGCTTGACCATTCTCCAGTGCTTCAGAGAGAGCCAAAGTCCTCACTGTAGAAAGAAGGCTGGGTCTAGAAAACATACCTGTTCGTGATGCTGGGTCTCCAGCTAGACATACACTAAGAACACGCCACTGCTCTTGGAAGGCAAAGAACAGTGACTGACTTCCTCCCTGTGTCTGCTGCTATGGCCAAATAGTCTCACATGCAAACACATTTGCGAACAAACAAGGAAGAGTAACATTTCATTTAAATATAAGTTACTGGATTAAAAATAGGTTGGGAAGAATAATACAAAACTGAATTTCAGTAAAACTAATTTTACTACCTCAAAATTTCAAAATACAGGCTTTGCCCTATAAATAGCACATGATAGAACCACGGAACTAGAAAGCATAGTGGTTAAAAGTTTCTTCCAGAAGCCAGGCCAAAAGCCTGTCTGCTTACTGGCTATCCAACCCTGTGCAAACCCTGTAATCTCTGTTCCTAGGCCCCTACTCCTATAAACAGGAATGAAAATCCTGACTTCAGGACATCAATCCCAAGACTGAGTAGCTTGACCAATGCCAGGACTGAAATCACCTTTGATAATTTGTCCTGCCATTATTCAACCACTGTTTAATCATATCATTTTTAATAACAAAACAACTAAATACCAGAAGCATCAAGTAATTAGTTAAAGAATCAAGATGAGAATCTAACAGATAAATCCTAGGCGTCTTTCACCTGCACCTAGTTGGAGTATTTTTTTTTTTAAATAAAAATATCTTAGCACTATGATCCAGAATGTGAAAAACAAAACAACAACAACAATTTCTCTCAGAAACAATTCACAAACAATACTTCAACTCTGAGACTTGGACCCCCACCTCCCATTTCCCTCATAACACTAGAAAGGTAAACAGCAACTTTGCCTCTCCCTAGGCCTCAAAACAACACCTCTGGCCCTGGATAGAGATAGGACAATCTGATCTGCTTTAAAGATTAGGATATTACATACTATTGTCTCCTCCAACTAGGCCTATCAGCCAACTGATCAGGAGACCACCCTTTAAGAAGGCTGATTCACCTAAGGCCCAGAGGAAGATGGGAGGAATAATTATTCCCTTAACAAGGCAGAATACTCACTCGTCCTTCCCAGGAGAACTCCTTTTTCCATGCAGCCACTTGGGCACAGAGCCTCTGCCATGGGATCTGCTCATTTTTTTCTTCTGGACAAAAATCTAAGCATGCTTTCCCTGGGCTTTCTCGTTCTTTCTCTGAAGCATCTAGTCCACTTTTGACTACATGTCTGCTGTAATAAACTACTGTTTGCTGCCCTACCTGCTGAAACAGGCCAGCTTTCCAGAACCCTAATCAAAAAATGAAACTTTCCCTATTCTCCCCTCTCCTGGCAAATGCCGAATCTCAGCTCGCCTGCTCTGTTGTTTCTTTTCTCAAAAACTAAAGTAACTGCCTTCAAGTTTCTTTCTGAATCTGTTTCTAAATTCTATTATTAACAAGACTAAGATCCCAGTAATATCAATTATTATTATTACCTACAATTAATATGTGCTAATAAGAAAATAGTTTAAAAAGTTCCAGACTGACTCTAAGTAAGTCAGTTGAACTGTAGTTAGCAAATGAATTTTTACAAAATAGCACAAACACATCAAAACAAGTAAAGTTTCTTCTTATTAAAAATACTAGTCACAAGCCGGGCGTGGTGGCGCACACCTTTAATCCCAGCACTCGGGAGGCAGAGGCAGGCGGATCGCTGTGAGTTCGAGGCCAGCCTGGTCTACAAAGTGAGTCCAGGATGGCCAAGACTACACAGAGAAACCCTGTCTCGAAAAACAAAAATAAAAAACAACAACAACGAAAAAGGGCTGGAGAGATGGCTCAGCGGTTAAGGGCACTGACTACTTTTCCAGAGGTCAAGAGTTCAATTCCCAGCAACCACATGGTGGCTCACAACCATCTATCTATAATGTGATCTGATACATACTGTTTACATAATAAATAAATCTTTAAAAGAATATTTAAAAAAAAAATACTAGTCACCCCAATGCATATTAATTTAAAATGAGATAAAATTCCTACCAAATAATCCTGAATTTTTTAAAAAATGAGTTAATGTGGTGGTGTTCATGTGTTCAGTTTTAATTAAAGAACTTCTGTAGGTTGTTGATTTGCAAATCCTATTAGCACGGCAACTTAGACATTATTTCTGATCCTGATGGGAGGAAAGCAATTTATTCAAAGGGTTGGGCATCGAGGTAGGGTAGACTCAATGGTCAGGGCCACTCAGGAAACAGCATGAGAGATGTGCAAAGTAGCTGAGACCTAAAGATAACAGCTTCAGATTCAGAGCCATGAAGTCCGAGAAATAATAGGTTTGCAGATGGGACCAAGGAGTTGAGCACATATAGTGAAGACTGCTTTACAAAGAAATTGTGGTGTGTGTACATTCCCCACACTCTTTTTTTAATGTTTCTTTTCCCCACACTCTTAACCACTTTTATTGAACTTACACACTGATCCCCTCTGCTGGCTCACACTCAGCAGTGTTAGAAGCAGCAATCACCTCCAAAGTGATGGCAGTACGAATGCCAACGAGATTATTCATGATGTTGCAGGGAATTCCCTTTTTCAGAGCCCTTGGGGGGAAAGTTATCTCTGATCTCCATTCCAAGAATAGCTGTTTTTCTTCTGCACAACTCCTCCTATCCTCTGGACAGTGAGGAATGACAGAAATGGATCCCCCGCCCCTCTTCCACCTGCCACTAAAATTTTGTTTACAAACACATATATTAGGTGGGTGATTCAGGAATTTCTATTGCTAACTTAGCTGGAGGAGGTGTCTCTAGTCCTCTCATTTGTCCTGTATTTTATCTTGACTTATCAAAAGCTATTGTAAATTATTTTTAGAATCAAATAGGCAGGAGTCTTTAAGCCTTTTCCATGTACCTGCCACACATAAGCCAACAAATGTACAATCATTCTGTCTGGTAGTAGGCAGGAATAATTGAAACGTCACGACGGTTAAGGCTGCGTGCATGAGGCCTCACGTTTGATCTTCAGCAGGAAAAACTGGTAAACGATTAACATTTGAAAATATGGAAGCTGGGCATGTGGCTCATGCCTTTAATGCCCAGCACTCAGGAAGCAGAGGCAGAGGCAGGTGGATCTGAGTCCATGGCCAGCCTGGTCTACAGAAAGGGTTCCAGGACAGCCAAAGCTACACAGTGAAACCTTATCTAAGTGGTTGGGGGGAGGGAGGGGGTAGAGAAAAAGAAAATAAGGAAGGAGGCGGAGAAGAAAAGGAGAGGGAAAGCTGAAGTGGAAAGTTCATCTGTGAATGAAAATAAAGTCCTGAACTACCAGGCCAGCATATGGGGCAGAGAAGGATGGATCGATGGGTGGATAGGGGGAAAGACTGAAGGGTGGACAGTCAGAGACTTAAGGACAGATTGATGAAATAGTCTCTTCAGAGGAGAAGTTGGAGGAAACACTTTTTCCTCCACAGGTTTATTTGTTTTTTTGTTTTGTTTTGTATTGTTTTTTTAGAATAGCCTGCTGTCATATAAAGAGATAAAAGTTGGTGTGTTGTCTTGTAACACTAACTAGGAAATAGATTTCAATTCAAGCCCAGAATTGAGCTGAAATGCGAGGGAGGAAGAACAGCTAATGAGGTGAGCACTATAATGAATGGAAACTTTAGGAGTGGTGGCATCTCCTAGGAAGGGAGAGAAGAAAAAATAAAGAAAATGGCTGAGAAAACATTTCTAAAAAGCAATTCAATTTGCAGTGCAAAAAAGAAAAAAGGGGAAGGGGAGAGCAGGCCGAAATGATTAGAAAAGAGGTTAGACCCTAAAGGAAGAGAGTTAAGCAGAGAAAAAGAATTTGCACTGACAAAGGCAGCCAAGAAATCAGTAAGTCCAGCAGCCACAGGATTTGGTAATTGGATCATTTGTCAATATGATTATCCCAGCATGAACCTCATGTATATTAACCATGACTAGGATTTTTCCTTCTTATTTTGGCTCTAGAATAGAACAAAGGAAAGAAAAGAAAAAAAAAATTCCTGAGGTAAACTGGGCAAGAATTAAAAGAGCAAAGGAAAAAGAAACACAGTTTAAAGAGGGTGTGTGTAAACATGTGAGAAAGAGACTGCCTGAGGTAGAACTGACTGGGCCAGAATCCCAAAAGACAAGAGACGGGACCCACTATGTGACTGCTCAGGAGAGGCCGTGACACTGTGGGGCGATGAGCTGTACCTCAGTGATAGTCAGAGCCCCACTTGGCACCCACTCTCGCCTTTAAGTTCAGAATAATTTATTCTAGGCTCACTCTCACGTTGAATCTTTTCCTCTCACTCCTACATTACAGCTATCTGTTTTTTTCCTAGCGTGTTTTCCCAGCTCTTTCTCAGCTGCAGTAATTAATTTGAACACACCATCACTTAACTGCCAATCAAAGCTCTATCGAGATCTAAGAACAATAGTATGCCTATATGCACAGTCTATTAATTTAAATTGCCAGTTGAGTCACTACATGCCAACAATTAAGCAATGACACACACACACACACACACACACAGATTATACTCCACACTAATATAGCTAAACCAGAGAGCTCAGGGAACAAGTTGTCCTGGCCAGCCAAGCTCTCCAGATAGCTGAAGGTTTGCCTGCAGGGGACAAAAGGGAAGGCAATGACACAAGTAAGTTTTGATGATGAATGTTTTTCCAAAATGTTCTTTGCGCTCATCTCCTTTAAGACAACACACATAAAATGTAATTCAACCTTTCATGGGCTTTCATTATGAGCATTCACTGCTGTGATAAAACACTGGATGCATTCTTTGGGCTCACCTCCCTTTATTTCTCCACCTCACCTCCACTGCCTGAGCACACAGCCTCCTCATGCCCCAGCCCTTCTGGACTCCTACTACAGTCTCCTGTCTGATCTTCGTATTTCCACACTTCCTATCCCTCTCCCAATCAGCCAACGCAATCTTAAATCAAATCAAAACAAAACGAAAGATAGCACCTCGGCCTTGGAGCACCATTTGCTCTCCAATAAGCTGCTCCTTTATTCTTCCTAACCCCATCTCAATCCATCCCTGAACCCCTAGCTCAGGACAGCTTCCTCGTGGCTAAGGCTCAGACCCTTCATCCCCCAGCGTTTGCCTTCATCATCTGCTTGGACTGCTCTTCTCTAGTTTCTTCCATAGCAGCCTCATCCTTTGCATTCTTCTTAGTCCCTTTAAAGTGACCTCCGTTTGTGTCTGTCTTACTCCGCAGCCCATTTCCTCCCTGTACCTGTCATTTAAATTATGTTCCCGTTTACTCCCTTAGGAAATAAAAAGCTTCTAGGGCTGCAAAGATGGCTCAGTCAGTAAAGTGCACAACACAAGGGGTTGAGTTGTTGAGTTTGGATTCCCAGCACCTAGGTACAAACCAGGCGTGAAGGTACTGTACATATAATTTTGCCACTGGGTGGAAGATACAGGAATATCCTCAGCCTTCCTGGCAGCCAACCTAGCCAAATCAATGAGCTCAGAGTTCGGTGAAAGACCCTGTCTCAAAGAAGACAAAGAGAGATAGAAGACAGTTGGTGTTGACCTCCACCTCTGTCTCTGTCTCTGTGTGTATGTGTGTGAACAACTCTCACATATCACACTCATGCAGTCATCTGGAGGTATTGGGAAAGACCACTGAACCAAAACTACATCACCTTCATGGGTAGGGTACCACATCACCTTCATGGGTAGGGTACCACATCACCTTCATGGGTAGGGTACTACATCACCTTCATGAGTAGGGTACCACATCACCTTCATGGGTAGGGTACCACATCACCTTCATGGGTAGGGTACCACATCACCTTCATGAGTAGGGTACTACATGGCCTGATGCCATGCTTTAGTCTGCAAAGAGATTTTGTAGCACAGATGGCTCTTCCTGTGGTTTGTTTATGTTTTGTTTCTGTAATTCTTGGGTCACTGTTTCCTTTCCACATTTCTCAGCTTTCAGGATGAAATGATTCCACATCTGAAATGGACAATCCTCAGAAACCTATACGTACGTACATCAAGAATCTTTCCATCTCAGGCAGGACTAGCTTAATGAAGGAAATGACCAACTTTGCTTCAAGGCTGCTATTTTCACATTCAAACTCCACTTTAGATTAGTTCTGTGTGTGGTGCCACTAACAAGAATTGAACCTAGAACCTCACGAATGCTGGTCAAGCACTCTACCACTGAGGCACGTCCCCTAGGTGTAGCTGTGTCAGTCATTAGAAACAGATTAACCTCTGAGCCTCCCTTTCCTCTCCAAAATAATGAACCATGCCATTTACTTTACACACTTGCTCTGAGAATTAAATAAAATAACCTGTGTCAAATGCTTGGACAGTGTTATCATTCAGCAAGTACTTCTGCACACTCTGATGGTAACTGCTAAGGGTTGGGCAATTGCTTAGCCTTGATGGCCCAGGTCTAACAATCTGGCTCCAGCAGAGCATTGCTATTCAATTCTAGAGAACCAGTAAAAAAGTATGCAGCATGCAAGAACATCAACCCTATGAAAGATACGCTGTAATTTTTATAGCTCCCCAAGAGATCTTCCCCAAGGTTTCCTAAATATTGATAACCTTTTCCATGTAAATAGCCTCTTTCCTCAGCCCTTATGCAGACTTTGCCTTGAAAATGCTAAAAAACAAAATAGTGTTTGTTTAACAAATAAGACACTTTCTGAGAAACAGTGCAGCACACAGGAGAGCAGGGAGCTAGATCCCTGACCTCTAAACAAAATATCCAAGCCGAGAAGGCGTAACATCTAATACGGTAACAATACTGAAACCACAGCCTATTTCTGCTATTTGAATGACATAAACAACAAAATAAAGAAAAAAATAAAATCATGACATGGAACAGTTGACACAAAACACAGCATTTTTAGAGTTACACAGAGCTTACAAACAGTGGTGAATGATAAGAAGTGCCCTTGAATATATCAGCCCACAATCTTCAAGTAGCTCCCCACTACTGCTGGGGTCACATTTAAATTCTTCCTCATTCCCCTGGAAGAATATGAGACTCTCTAGCAGCTAGTACCGACTCACGACTCACCACTTAAATTGATATGATCTGGCTAGGTCCTCCCACAACAGCTGGTTTCTCCTCCATGTTATTTCACATTAGAACAGTCATACAAGGCCTGTTTGCAAACTGTTAGCAGTTGACAGTGAACCAAGCAGAAACACAGAGTGCTCCTGTCACTCCTATCTAGTAAAAGTACTTTCTATGTTTTTTTTAAAGGGGGGGCTGGGATTTATACTATGTATATTTTCTTTCCCTAAAAAAACATTCCTTACTGTATTTTAAAAGAGTATTAAGCAATCCAAAATCAGAAATATATTAACAAGATCTGACCCATCACCAGTTATTTTAAACAGTAACCCCAGACATCTCACATGGAACACTCTTCCACTTGCTTCTCCCACACCCTAATCTAATTTGTTGAAGGACTCTTTTACAATCCATTCCTATTTGGTGCACATCTTTCTTCCCGAAGTTTATGAACTACCATCACTGCAGCTGCTAAGAAGTTTTTGAGCTGGGTGTGGTGGCGTGCGCATTTACTCCCAGCACCTTGGAGGCAGAGGCAGGCCTGGACTACAATGTGAGTTCCAGGACATCCAAGGCTACACAGAGAAATCCTGTCTCAAAAAAACCGACAGACAGACAGACAGAATTTTTTCACATAGTAAACAGGAAAATAATTCATTTTATTGATGTGCTAACCCCTTGCACTAAGGAAGCCCCCTTTCTTCTTGCTTCTCTCCATGTGGTGTACAACAGAGGCAGAACCTTACTGTGTGGTTCAACTTCTGATTTAAAATGGAATGTGGTTTCCAAAGGCCTTAGCCAAACCTGGGGCATGTGGCCTGAGGCAAGCCCTTTAACTCTTCTGGGCCTCTAGCTTGTCTTCTGGGATGGGAGGTCAAACCCTTTCCAACTCTAAAATTAAATGATGGCTTTTTGATCTTAGAAAGGCTCACAGGTTCTCCCCGGGCAAACTGGGACGCATCCCTTTTACCTGTCCTACCACAAGGCTGGGAAATAGGAAAACAGTTTCTAAACGAGAGGCCTCCATGCACCAAGGCCTTAGCCAAACCTGGGGCATGTGGCCTGAGGCAAGCCCTTTAACTCTTCTGGGCCTCTAGCTTGTCTTCTGGGATGGGAGGTCAAACCCTTTCCAACTCTAAAATTAAATGATGGCTTTTTGATCTTAGAAAGGCTCACCGGTTCTCCCTGGGCAAACTGGGACGCATCCCTTTTACCTGCCCTACCACAAGGCTGGGAAATAGGAAAACAGTTTCTAAACGAGAGGCCTCCATGCACCTTAAGGCATTACTTTTACTTTGTATACAGAAGGTGTCTCCGGAGGGCGAATGAATGCATGACACCAACAACGTAACAACTTCAAATATTCTGCCTCTAAGATGGAAGGGCTGATCAGTGAGAGGACTCAACACTGGAGCTGGAGAGAAGGGCACTGAGATAAAGGACAGCTGCCCTGGAGTTGAGGGTGAGAGTGAGGAAGAAGCTTCAGAACTCAGCTGTAGGAAAGACAACAGCACCTTCATGACTATAGGTCAGTGAACCAGGTACTGTGGACATGCACCCAGAGCAACTGAGAAGTAATGGCTCATAGGTGCCTAGTATGTACTCAGTGTTCACATCTGGGTCTTCTTTTATTTCTTTTGTTGTTGTCTTTTTATTGAAGCATGGTTTCATGTAGCTAAGGATGACCTTGAACTCCTTATCGTCCTGTCTCCACCTCCTAAGTACTAGAATTAACAGGCATGAGCTACCATGAATAAGGCGTCGTGAATGGTAGATAAGTAGGTAGGCTAGTGAGCTGGGTTTCTTGTTGTTGTCTTCCTAAGAATTCTGGTCTTATGTCAAGCAAAATAACAACAGATGGAGCAGAAATCTATGGTCTTTCTGTTACAGTGAGCTATAAGGTCAAATGTCCCAGATTATAATGGAAGAGAACATTATTCATGCCTGTGCAGTAATACTGTTTAGTAGGAGAAACAGCTGCCTTGTTAGTGCTTACACCACCACCATCCTTCAAGGACTATGGAGAAAGGTCCCTAGCATGCCGCTCTCTCCTAAAGCTCTCATACCTTAATCAACGCAGGGCTCACCCTCACCTGCAATATTCCAACACTCAGTGAGACCAAAAGCACTCGTGTCAACTTTTTATTTTAACATATGAGAACATTTACAAAACAACCTCTTGAAACCATTTTTAGATGAGAGATAGTAAATAATACCCCTCAAAACTGTCTAAAAGGGTATATATATCCTTAGAACTTAAACACGGTGGCAGTGGCGAGGTGTGGGTGCAGTTCAAGGGCACAGCTCTCGCTGAAGCATACTTGAGGATCTGGATTTAGTCTCAAGCTCACACGACATGGTGGCACACACCTTCAGTCTCATCACTTGTGAGGCAGAGATAGGCAGATCTCTGTGAACTCAAGACCAGTCTGGTCTATAGAGCGAGTTCCAGGGCAGGGACTACACAAAGACACCCTGTCTCGAAACGTCAAAACAAGCAATAACTGGTGACACCATATATATTCTTTTGTTTCTAGTATATATCACTGTAACAGTAACTTTGAGGTTCATCCATGTTATAGCAAAAGGAAATATTTCCTCCCTAAGACGGAGTGATAGTCAATTATATACACACCACATTTGTTTATCCATTCATGTGTCATGGCATTTGAGATGTATCTCTGCATTTACTATTAAGAATAACGCTGGCAGCTGGACGCAGTGGCACACGCCTGTAATCCCAGCACTCAGGAGACAGAGGCAGGCGACGCAGGTGGATCTCTGCAAGCTTGAGGCCAGCCTAGTCTAAAAAGTGAGTCCAGGACAGCCAAGTCTAAATAGAGAAACCCTGTGTTGAAAAAAGCCAGTGAAGAAGAGGAGGAGGAGGAGGAAGGCTGCCATGATGAAAATGTGTAAAGATCCTTCAGTTCTTCTGGAGACATCTCCAAGAATGGAATTGCTGGACAATCTGAAGATTCCATTTTTGACTTTTTGAGGAACCACCACACTGCTTTCCAGAGACGTTATGTTTCCTCAAGTATATTTCTAACCGACAAAACTCCCAATATCAGAATTTTCTCCGGTCTAATGTCCTCTCACCCTTCCCTCCAGCACCTGTGCCCAGTTACAAAGGCCATAGTAAACAAATCCTTGGAAAACTGCAAGAACTGGTGCTTTTATGTCAATAGTTAACTTTTCATTTTCCTTGATGTTCAATCTCTCTAATTCATCTTAAGCAAGGTAGGAGGGCCCAGAGAAGGCCAGAAAACGTGAGAAGAAACACACCTGCCTGTCCAGCAGGTGACCCTTCTCTTCAATAACCCTGCAAGTCACAATGACTCCCTCCTATGAAACCTGAGAAAAGTAATCCCCATATCACCTTGCACTTTCTCTGGGCACCTGTCTGTATTCTTTGAGTATCTTCCTGTGTTAGAGACCTCTTATGGCAAGACAGTCTGTTTGCACATGGTGCCGTACTAGTATAGGACACATAATAACTGCTCTGCCAAACTGTCCCTCCATCTCTAACGTTCCTTTTACACACAAAGAAACTAAGGCCAGAGCAGCTGCCTCTGAAACAAGAACAAGAGGCTCAGGGGTTTTGTTTTGTTTTGTTTTTTATGTATATGCATGTTTTGACTGCATGTGTGTATTCCTAGTGCTCAGGAAGGCCAGAACAGAGTCCTGGAAATGAAGTTACAGACAGTTGTGAGCAGTTATGTAGGTCCTGGGAATCAAACCTGAGTCTTCTGGAAGAACAGCAAGGTTCTTTTTTTTTTTTTTTTTTTTTTTTTCAAGGTTCTTAACCACTGAGCCATCTTGCTAATCCTAAGAAGCTAGTATGTATTGTGTAAAAGCAATGCTGGAATCACTGAGCCACGCACCGTCACTATGTAGATGAAGCAACTACCACCCAGAGAGGTTACATGATCTGGGCAAAAGTCAGACAGCACCACCATGAAGCACAAGCCTCAGTTTCCATCAAACCACTACATACAAGCAGCCGATCTCTACCCCTTAACCATCTCCTGAAGCCAGAAGCTGTCTGTATAAGCACTTAGTTTGGGATACACTAGGTTGGCACTTGTTAAAACTTCTCAATGTACAACCCCTTTCACCCAAAAAATTCTTACACAATCTTGGTCGGGTACATAGGCATACAAATCAAATATCTGCTGATAATAAACCATAAATTCATTTAATATAGTTTTACCAGTAATTAAAGACTAGAAAAAAATGTGTAAGAACAAAATAGATGTGCCTATTTTTCATTTAAAAAACTTAAGTCTTTGCTGAATATTTGACACAGAAGTATATTCATGGCCATCAGAAGCTGCTGGAAATCCTATCCTCATCCTAAGCCAAAAATCATTGAATGATTTTTTTTTTCCACTGAAACTATTTATCAGTGCCACCAGCAGTTTTTTAAGATCGAATTTTATCTAATACAATACAATTCAAAGATACACTAATCTCATGTTTACACCAAGATGAACAGTGATAGAAAAATGTGAAGTCTTTGTTTTCAAAATTAATCCATTATGTCTCTGTAAGAGCCAAGATATTTGTAAATACAGGGGGAAAAAAACTGTAACTCATAACATACAAACAACAGTCTCAAGTGTGAGACAAGGTATTGCAGATAGTATTCTTTGTCCTGGATGGGGAAAGCCATGGCCATAATGAATGTGTGCAAATAGCTTGGATATATTACACATTTGATTTTGAATTAATACTTGCTTGTGACCCATCCAGAAACCTTTTACAGCTGACAAATATTTCATGACTCCCACATTCAGTTATATGATCCAATGTAGTCCCACCAGGCAGTAGAGTGTTTCACAAAACCGTGGCATAGATTACTAAAAGGATGGATCTCATCATTAAATAAAAGTTAGATTTGAAAAAGCAATAGGGTAAAAAAGTAAAGAATACTGGTGAGACAAGATAAAGGAATAATACCAGGCCTTAATCTGACCAGAGAAATAATGGGAGTATAAGGATTCATGGATTGAAGGTTTAATAAGGCTGAAAAATATGAAAACTGAAGAGACAAAAAAGAGAGAGAGAGAAAGTTGAGGTCAGAAGTAGTTACACAGTCCAAATGTGGGCAGGGGGTAAATGACTGAAGTAGGCTTAATGTAGGACTCACAAAAGATGAGAGTGCTGAAAAAATTATCTAGGGGAGGTAAATGATAGGAGCTACAGTACAGACAGAACAGCAGAAATCATCAGACCACGAACTTGGCTCTAAAGTGAATAGCACAGAAATGAGCTGATGACACCGTTGGTAAGGGAACTGACCTCAGGACCACAGAAGGAGCAAGGACTGGAAGTGAAGACAGTAGTATCCCAGTGACCTGCAGGAAGCCAAGTAGAGAGGCAAGGCCTTCAATGCTTGGTTACTCCCTTAACAGCGCAGGGAGATGGGCAGCCTCAATCCAGGAGCCTACACAGAACGCTGTTCTGAGGTTGAAGCAGTGAAGAGGCCAAGGATGCTAGAAAGTGACTAGCCTGAGAGCGAGTTTCAGAGGGCACGGCTAAGCAAGACTGAGACAGAGAGGAGGGAAGCGAACCCAGATGAGAAGTGGCACACAGCTCAGCTCCAGACCATCATTTTTGCAAAGGCTACAGAAAGAAGACATGTTCTTTTTAGACTTAGAAGAGTGAGCATTAAACAGTTTGCTCAAATGACAGCCAGGCCCATGAGGCCACACAACCAAGCTATTTGTATCTTGCCATAAAAATTTACTTCACTTTGTTTTAAGGCTTTAGGGACTGTTTGGGTTTAAAATGCTCCCCAGAAGCTCGTGACCCTGAACACTCCTCCCCAGCTGGGAGTGCTGTTTAGAGAGATTGAGGATTTGTAGCAAGGGATAGTAGAGGTGGATTGGTAGGGATGGTTACCTGCCTCTGGTTGATTAAATATCAGAATGAGCTAATGGCCACGGAGCTATAATATATAAATGCAGGTTTATTGGAAGTGGCACTGGAGGGGTAAGAGAAAGGAGAGCAAGTGCTGGGGGTGAGGGGAAGGGAAGGAGAGAGGGAAGTGGGAAAGGGCCAAAAGGGGCCCAGGGAACCAAAATGTCTGGATTACATAGTGAAGGGTCTCTGGGAGAGGGGAAGGCCCACCCCTAGGTAGAGGACAGGGCATGCCAGCCACACCCTGCAGCAGAACCTAACAACTTCCACTTCTCAAGCAGGAGTTATGCAAAGCCACTGGCTCCTGCTGCTACTGACTCAGGCTGAGTGGCTCCCTCAACCATGGCTTCTCTACCAGGATAGACTGAAGTTCCCTGAAACTGTGAGCCAAAACAAACCCCTTCTGTTAATTACTTTTGTCACAATGATGATTAAAGTAAATACACGAACTGCACTTCCTGTTTTAATGTAGTAATCTCAACAGACAGCTTATAAATCACTTAGGTGTGTTCATCTTCAGAAGATAACTGAAGAGTGAGTACAGGTTCCATTTATTTGGTGCCAATAAATACAGAAAGACTTAAGAAAGCCCAGAACAGCCTCTCAAATGGCTTCATAGAACTGTTCCCAAAAGCAAGGCAGTAATATACATGTACTTCTTTTAGTAGACAGGACCATGTTGATTCTGTTCCTGGCAAAAGATAAGATTACTTTTAGATCACCTGAGAAAACTAAAGAAAATGGCTTAGAGTTATACTAAAGGGAACCATTGCATGGCCC
Organism: Acomys russatus; assembly: GCF_903995435.1. Taxonomy (NCBI): domain Eukaryota; kingdom Metazoa; phylum Chordata; class Mammalia; order Rodentia; family Muridae; genus Acomys; species Acomys russatus. The sequence goes on along the minus strand of NC_067140.1, from coordinate 46,888,102 downwards.
ACAATCTGAAAACATTAAAAAAAAAAAAAAAAAAAAAGTCATCCCACACACCCTATGCCCTGAGCCCAGTTGTAACTATCACTATACATTCATTAATACCAAGATGCAAGAGAGTTCCCCAAGCTCATTCTTACCATGGAGTGCCAGAGCCGGAGCTCTGCACTAATGGTAGGTGGTCTCTGGGATTCATCTGTCCCACTTAAGTACCTCAGAACAGCTTGAAGCTTACTCAAGAGCACTCACTCTCCCACTAATTGCTTCCTAACCTTAATAAATTATGAGTTTTCATTAAAAGTAAAATCGAAACAGACTGAAAGAGCTACAGATGTACGGAGTAAAAAAGAGATTTTTAACACTGAATCCTCACGAATATGAGCATGTGTATTATACACAACATATTTGATACTTTTACAGAGGACTACAGAAAAGGCTCGACAAACTCACCCTTCCATGATAAATTCCAGGGCATATTCATAACAAAAAGTCAGCCAGATTTTGTTTTCAGTCACATAGTTCTATAAAAATAAACTTTCATCACAACATCCTTGCAGTAGTAAAAGGCCATATTTGCCCGCAGTTAAATCCAACAGCAGCTGTTCTATGGAAAAAGAGGGCCCAATAATTGGCTTCTTTCACCTCTGTTAATCACGAACAAAAGTGTCATTCAGTTTCAAAATGGACAAAATGCTCCAATGGATGGTCAGCTAGCTGAGCCAATGGGGTGGAATAACAATAGCCCTGTAGCATTTTCCTTTTTCCTTTTGTTTGGTCTTTCAAAGCCCTTAATTAAGACCTGCACAAAGCACCCCTCCAGGCTTTTCTCAATGAGGCATTACATGCCTGTTTTCTTGTATTTAAAGAAAAAAAAATGGCAGGGATTTTCTGAAACACATTAAACAGAATACACAATTTCCATTTATTTGCAACTGAAATACTGTTAAAATTTTAGAGCTTAAATATTATCATAAGTAACAAAACAAGTTCTTTCTATTTCAGGCTTGGGAAGTGGAGGGTGAAAGAAGAGTTGGTTAGAAGGGAGTGGGGAAGCCGGGTCAAGGTCTAGGGAGGGGAGTGCCAACCCCAAAGTATTATTGTTCAGCCATTTCTCCAGACACAAAACTGTGAGCATCCATAATTTAGAAATATCTAGAGCTGTGTTCGCAAACTTTCAATAATTTAACACACGAATGGAAAGAAATGGCAATATCTAAGATGGTCTTAAAGCAAACAACTAGAGACTTGAAATAGAGAGATAGAAGCTGGAATCCAACCTGCTTCTTAGAAACTAATTTTTTTTAAAAAAAAAAAAGGTATTTTTAGAATAGATACTCTCTGTAAGAATATTACATGATTTTATAATTGATTTCTTTTTCTATCCTAGCCTGAACAAAGATTCATCTAATTATGGTGGATAAGAATCAGAATGTCTAAGCTTTAAAAATATCCATGGCCTAATTAACTTTTCATTATCCAATTTTCTTTTTGCACAGATTAAAAAGGGCTGTTGTGTTCGTTTTTAAATGCTCTGAAATATAATCTTTCCGGGTTGTAGGCTAGTCTGAAAATACCTACTCCTGCTCATAATTTGCGTCGCCGCCCCCCCACCCCCCATATCCTGAATGACAGCTTAATGTGACAGCTTTCTTGCCACAATTCACCAAAGGGGAGTGGCAGGTAGAGTTCTCAGAGAACAAACACCTAACAAAGCCATCATTCTGGGGAGTTACTTTCAATCTGTCAATCTAATCCATCAAGTGGAATGTGCCCCCCTATTCTCTTGTAAATGTGCTTATTTCAGACAAGGCAGAACCTGGCAGCTGCCCTGCCAAAGACTAAACGACCCAGCTCAAATGTCACCTCAGCTGGGAAGGCTTCCCACTCTCAAAGCAGAGTGAGTTCCTCGGCCTCCTCTTGTTCCCACAGACCTCAATCTATGGGTTCTACGTGGCACACTCCTACTGATTCTTCCTGTACTTACTTTGCCTTCTCCCCCAAAGCACATCACCTATGGATACCTGTGAGCCAGTGCTGTAGAGAAAAGGGCACAGGCCCTAGATTCAGACAGCAGGGGTCTAAGCCCTGGTTAGAAACTACAAACCACGACCTTGGATATACACCACAACCATACTTAACTAATTAAATGTTTCCTATCAGTGCCTCATTTTAAATGGTGATAAAAAGACCTCTCCAATACAGTTGTGATGATCAAGTGAACTAATAAGTATAGTTTTGAGTATAATGCCTGGCACATATAAAGACCCTGCTACGCATTAAACAGGAAATCCCATCCTTAGTTTTCCTCTTCCACCCTTAAGCACAGCAACACACCTGAAGTATAATAAGTGCGTACTTTGTTGACGGTATGAACTGTTCTTTTTTTTTTTTTTTTTTTTTTTTTTTTTGCTAAGCAGGTTCATTTATAAAATGTTGCAAGTAAAAATACAATTTCCAAACATGATTTTTTTTTTCATGGTCTTCAATTTCTTCAATATAGATCAGTTTCTGTATTATATGCAAGAGAAGAAGAGCTAAAGCAAGTAATAGCTAAACCCCAAGTAAGAGCTGATTCTCACCCTCCCTCCGAGTGCTCAGGCACAATTCTAAGCTGAGGACCTAGCCAAACGTTTGCTGGTGATGGCTAAGACTACATGTTCACTATACTTCACATGTATATGTCCTCAACGGTGTATTAAATCTTTGAGTAGTTAAAAAAAAAAAAAAAAAGATAACCAAAGCTCCTACTTTTTCTAAAGAAGAGATACCATGAGGGTTTTTTTTTTTTTTTTTTTCTGTTGTGGTTGTTTGTTGTTTTTGTAGTGTTGAGACTAACTCAGGGCTTCGTGCAAGCTAAGCAGGTGTGTAACACACCCAGGCGCTGATGTTCTACTCACTGCACTTCACTGGAACTTAGCAACATTGATAGTCTTCCCCACAGGTACTGATCACACACACGTGTGCTGCAGACCTGTACTGCTGGGTAAGAGTCAAGGCCACTGGTGCCATGAACAAATAGGAAAGCAAAACCCACTGTCTTCTTTTTATATATATAAAATATTCATATTACATGCCCAACTGTTACCCCCCTCCCTTGCTCGTAACCTCCATTACCCATCCTCCCTCCCTCAATCACTGTCTTCTTTATGTATCTTTCAAAGACCTTCTCATTAAATACAGGAACATTTGATTATATGCAGCAATTCCACTAAGCCCTAATTTAATGAAATCCTTACTAAGCTAAAACCATTATTAAATTAGAATAAATCATCTGGAGTTTTGTTAACTAAAAAGAAATTAGGGAAACAGAATGAACTTGCTGTGTATTTATTCATTGTCCAACTCATTTTAAGATTCAGCAGTAACTTCACAAATCTGATTTAAGTATTAAAGTCACAAATACATATTTGCATTTGAAAACTCAAGCACCCCATGCTTTTTCCTGGAGACTAAAGTAATAGAAAACCAACCATTGTAGCAAGGCCCCTGGGGGCTGGGGACTTTCTTTCACCCTCCACTCTAAACAAGTTAGAGACCAACAGATGACTTTTCTCACTCAAATTCAAGAAAAAGGAAAGTCCATCACCCATTAAATGTTTTCTTTCCTCATTTGCCTGTAGATAAACAAGGAAAGGAACTCAACCTATTTGATGATGTCCAACCAGCACACATAATTAAGTTGTAAAAAAAAAAAAAAAAAAAAGCCAGACTGTTTAGTCTCACTATCTTCGTCTAAGAGAAGATGGTTCTGCTACATCAACACTGTCCAGATAGTTCTGGCTAGCTGTCAAATAATCAATGCATACCTAAATACCAACAACAACAACAACAATAATAATGTGTGTGTTTCCAACAACAACAGTGTGTGTGTGTGTGTGTGTGTGTGTGTGTGTGTGTGTGTGTGTCCAGACAGAGTTTCTCGGTGTAGCCTTATCTGTCTTGGAACTAACTCTATAGACCAGGCTGACCTCTGTAGACCTCCTGCCTCTGCCTCCTGAGTGCTGAGATTAGAGGCATATACCACCATTAACCAGCAAAATAAAAAAAATTACCAAAAAAGCAACAAATAAACAAAAAAACTCATGATAGCCTTAGAATAATCTATTTCAACTACTGGTAGGAAATGTCTCATTGATGAGGGGATTGCTTTTTGCTATACTACTAGAGAATTCAAGAGCTGGCCAGATGGCTCAGCTGGAAAAGCAACTTGAGTTGCAACCTGGGACTCACAAGGTGGAAGAAGAAACTCCCACAAGTTGTCCTCTGACCTCTGCACAAGTGTCATAGCACAAATGCATCCACACACAAACACGTGTGCATAACCATCAAGCAATCAAATATATATTACAAGAAATAAATGTAACTCAAACAAGAAATGCCTGTAGGCTGGCTACTTAAGCACATTAAAATTACTGTTGAAAGGTCCAATGGTGCCCGTGTTATGCTGAGAATCATTTGCATGATTTCAGTTAGCCATTGTCCAAAATTATTTATCCTGCTCTATCCTGGCCAGGACATATGGGTCATCCCACTGTTCATAGGATTCAAACCACTTCTGGTCTCACAGTAGATAGGTTATGAGACTGACCGTTTTGTTACAAGTATGTGTGTTCAAGTAACCCAGCTTCTGCTAAATAATGGCGTATGCTTCAAATCTCATATATACTCCTCCCCCAACCAAGTACTTAGTCTATGTGCAAAGCTAAAAGTTCCTGATTTAATATGGTTGGGAAAAAAATAATCATATGTTGTGGTAACAATGAATGTTCTGTCTGTGAAATTGTAATGAACCAAAAAGAACATCATTCAACCTTTGCTGTGTAACACACAACTGCAAAAGTTAAGCGCTTGGTGTCATGACAAGGCTAAAGTGAAAGGCATTACATAGATGTACATTCTCATAGGAGCATGTGTTTATGTGCTACTGTATCTTCAGAGGTTCCTGCTACACTTCTTCTTCAGTCCTTAAATGGTTGGAGCTGCATTATTATGCACATTTCTTCAAATATGTATTTCTGACATTTCCCAAGTTAGCAAAATGAGCTAGTGATTTAAGGTTATACTGCCTTGAATACACAGAAACTGAACATAATCTTGCTTCATAATACATCTTCAAAGACCCCTCAATTAAGTCTGATAAATTCAATATTCAGCCTTATAGTGGAATAGCTATAACCCAACTAGCAAAACGAGTCTTTTTTCTTAGCAATTGTACAAATGAAAGATTCATTGTTATAGATGTTAGTGTCTTCAGTATATTATTTTTTTATTAAATCAAAAACCTTTAGCTTTTTATTTAAACAAAGCACTTTGCATTGCTTTTATTGAGAATACCTAATTTCCCCCGCAGCATACTACTGTTGGCCCACCCCTACCCTCACTCCATAGATAATGGAGTGATTAATATTGTTGAAGGAAACGAGAAGAAAGAGGATGAAAACTATATTACAAAAACAAAAACCTAAGAAATAATATCTAAGAAATCTTACAACCTACCTACAGAGATGGGACTGTAACTACTTGAAACAAAGTCCTTAGGTAGAATGAATAATGTTAATTCTTCCTTGTAGAGTAATTTCCCCCTGGCAGGAAATACACTTTCAATCCACAAACTTCAACTTTGAAAATCAAACAGAACTTCCCATTAAATTGCCATACAAAATTATTTTCAGAAAACAGATTCTCTCTTCTCCATCCCTTGCTTTCAGGCCATGAATGTATCAAGTATATTTTAGACCCAAGGAGAATGAAAATCATCTCTTTGCTAACCCTAAATATAACCCTAAATATAAACCTCTTTGCTGTTCATAAACTAACATCCAATGGATAACATGTAATGATCTTGTCTGTACCACACAACTAGGATTGCATGTTATGGCCTTACAAAAATAGTTCTTCCAAACATGAAAAGGTTTCACATTCAAAACTAAAGTCTTTTGTAAGTCTAAATACTAAGGTTTTAAGAATCTAGTTTTGTCTCCAGAGTTGGCATAATTTCTCACTTAAAATTAGGAAATATCAAATTTTTAAAATTGAGACCTTAGAGAACCATTTAGTGCCATTTAGCCATGAACAGCAACTTGAGACAAATGCCTGACCACGGCTACCCTAAGGAACAGCCACCAGCCACCACTTAAGAACCAGGGCCTCAGTCACTATGTCAAGGGCATAAATTACGATAAAGACAGCTCTGGACACTGCTGAGCTTGGAACTGCTTACTGAGCAGCCACGTTCTTGCAAACAAACTAAACATTTAAGAGGCTAAAGGGCAGGGGAGGCAATTATTGGAAGGAAATTTCTAACTAAGCCAGAAACGAATAATTAAGTCTTTGCATGCTAAATCACATCACTGGGACTAACAATGAAGCAATCAAGTGTAAACAGTGACAAAGCCCATCCGTAGGACTCATGAAAGGAAACTGAGGTTGCGGGTAATCTGGACTATTGTTGCCTAAATACCACAAAAATTAGTCTTTAAAACTTCACTCATTCATCCTCGCTTTTTACCAATGTGTGCACCTTTTGTGGAAGGAAAAGAAGTGGTTAATCTAGCAATTAAGGCAAATATACCAAGTTGTCTGAACTAAAACTGTTACTAATTCACAGACAGACCCAGCACCACGCCCCACACGGCTTAGACTGTGTGGGTGCTCAGTCATGAAACACTGCCACTAACAGGAAGTGCAAGGGTGCTCCATGCAAAAACATGACTGTAATGGGTTAAACGTGGACTCTGGATAGTGCACACAAACACACAAGAAAGAGACAGACAAACAGACAAAGAGTCAGAAAGAGAGACAGAAAGAGGCACAGAGAGGCAGGAAGTTGGGAGAGAAAGACAGAAGCACGCAACAGTCGCTCAGTAACAAATCAACTCAGTGATGCTCTCAGGGAGCAAAACAGTCCTGACCCTGAAGCCAAAGGTGCAGACAGAGCCTCTGGCTTCACAGCCGCGCATCTGTGGCCTCACTTCAGAGTCTGTTTCCTAATCTCATTTAAAAGATAAAATCTAAGACTAAGACTTTGCAGGACTCTCAACTCATTTGGTATGTGTGTTACCATTCCTGTTTGAAATAATTTAAGACTCACTAGAAGCTACAAAAAGACTACAGTGGGTCCCTTTCGCCTTGTTCTTGCCAACTAGAATTTTATGTACACAGTAGCTAAGCCAGCAGTTTACTTTGGTATAATACATTTCCTAAACTGGGGGGCCTAACAAGGTTTCACTAGTTTTATTGTTTTTCTTTTGCAGTAAGTACTAGGGAATCCAACACTGCTAAGCAAGTGTTCCACCACTGAACTATCTCCCCAAGCATTTTTAAAATTCTTTGTTTTTTGTTCTAAGACAGGGTTTCTTTGCACAGCTCTGATTGTCCTAGAATTCACTCTGTAGACCAGGCTGGCCTCCAACTCAGACCCACCTGCTGCTGCCTCCTGAGTGCTGGGTTTAAAGGTTTGGCACCACCACTGCCAGGCTTAGTTACTACTTTTTATATTGAGACATGGACTCACTAAGTTTTCCAGCAGGCCTCAAACTGGCCATCTTTTCATATTAGTCTTCTGAGTAGCTGGGATAATCGGCCTGCACCACACCAAAGCTAGCAGCACTCATTTCTTTTGGTGTGGTTTGTTTGGTTTGGTTTTTTTGAGACAGGGTTTCTCTGTATAGCCTTGGCTGTCCTGGACTCGCTTTGTAGACCAGGCTGGCCTCGAACTCGCAGCAATCCACCTGCCTCTGCCTCCCGAGTGCTAGGATTAAAGGCATGTGCCACCACGCCCGGCCAGCACTCATTTCTTAAATCACAATGCTACGATTATAAGAACTGTCCATCATTACAAGGGAATACACACACACACACACACACACACACACACACACACACGCACACACACACATTATAATCGCACCATCTCTTCCATGACTGTAGCTGCCACAGACTTGCTCTCCATCACTATAATTTTGTTTTAGCTACAACCCTATAACATCTAGCCCTTTACTCTTGCAGGTATCAGTGGACTGTTCCTTCACTCCTGTCTGGTGCTCCATGACACTAGTCTATCCAGCCACACTGATTTTTACTCCTTATATATTCAAATCAATTTGTTGTTATAGCATGGAGAATAATTTTTGTCCTTAAAGCAGAAAAAGGAGAATTGTTCAATGTGACCACACTGGAGGAGGAGCAGAGGTCCCAGGACCCCAAAATTCCAACTCTGGTGTCCTACATGAGGTTGAGGTTTCCTTAAAGGGCGCAGCTAAGCAGTCCTAGTCAAGTGGAGGTCCCACTACTATCCTCAGGTCCAGACTCTCCTGCAAGGTGGTCGGGCAAGTTGTCAGAAGTATGTTAGATCTCCCTCTGGGAGAGAAGTTTCCCTTCTGGATGGCACCAGGCCTCAGCCTTTTTCATCTCTCAGTATGAGATTCCTGGGGACATGTTGGAGAAATTTTATAACATTGTTTTGCCAGTGCCTAATATGGATTTCTGTTCCTAGTTAACTAGTCACTTCCTGCAGCCCTCCTTGACTAACCAAAGAGGAACTTCCTTCATCCTGCTTTATTTTTTGACAGTATTTACCAGATAGTATAAGATTCACTGTGTTTAATTACTTTTGTCTAATTAACTACTGTCTTCCTTCCCCAGTAGGTAAGTGACATGAGTGTAGGGATACTATCAGGCATCACTCAATTCTTTGTCCCCTGTCCCTACTACATCAGATATAATAAATGTATTGGAGAAATTACTTTTTTAAATATTATCTTGTTATCTGAGTAGTTCTTCTTCTAAAGCTGGAGACCATCAATGCTATTATATAAACGCTATTAGTTCTCACAACTTAATGATCTTCTTATTCACTTTCACAGTGAAACCAACTGTTGTCCAAGAGTACCAGGCCCATAAAAGGCTAGAAAGACCAGGGGAGAACATTTGCCAGCTGGTTGCACAAGCTGTATCAACGCGAGTCAGAAAGTCTTACTAGATATAGAGATTTACCAAGTCTAAGGAGGATATCTTCTCTCATGAAGATTTACCAAGTCTAAAGAGGATGTCTTCTCTGAGGATCTTTATGCTTCTGCCCTTCACTGACTCTGAGGATTAGGGATGATTCTGGTTCCTCTGCAAGGCTTCTCTCCTCAGCTGTGGCAAAAGCACTCACACAAGCACAGTCCATTTAGCTTCTGCTTTTTTAAAACGGGCATGAATAGAACAAAGTAGGAGTGCCACTGGCAGCATCACAGATGCCACAGGTGAAGCACTTGGTGACATTCTTAACAAGCAAGTTCCTAGCAAGAAGATGATAAGGGTTTCTCTGAAAGGTCAGAAAGATTACAGAGCTCTTCATGACAATGCAATGTAGGTTAAAAAAAAAAAAAAAACTAACCCCCCCAAAAACAACAAAAATCCAAAAAACAAACAAACAAACAACCCCCCCCAAAAAAAAACAGAAAAATACTTCCCAGAGGAAAAAAAAACAAGCTTTAGAACTAGCAAACAAATGGCTCTCCAGGACGGCACTGGCAATCACCAGAACACTGAAATTATGGCCACAGACCCATCATGAATAGCCTTGGTGCTAAGGGAAAAAGTGTGCATAGATCTGAACAGGAACTCATGAAGTCTGTAAAATATTAACAGCTTAATAAACATCAGCTCACACTATCAACAAACACAGTGTTCAAGTCAACTAAAGAGTACCAACTAAATTAATACCAAGCTGAGTAAATGAAATGCCTTGGGGGGAAAAACGGCTCATGGGTGATTCACTTTTATGCTGACTTCCCTATAAAAACATCTTCCACAGGAGAGGCAGGAAATTCCAGTGAGTGAACAGGGGCAGCTATATGGAAACCATCACACTGCACACTTGGTTTTTTAATCTTCCTCGAGGCTTTGCTTTACAGAAGCACACTGAGAGACTTGCTCCTTGAGTAATAGAAAAGTGAGTCTGCTAGCAGATCTGGCTCTCCTATGCCATGCACACGCCACAAGAGAGAAAAAAGCTAGTAAAAAATATACAACGGACACCCATTCCAGACACTCACTGTTAAGCGAGGTGGGACTTTCTGCTGGTGTTCACATCAAAGTTCTTCTCCTTTCTCACAGGTCTTGTTTCTTTTAAACTTTCATTAGCAGATATTCACTGTACAAAACAACAGATTTCCTAATGACATTTTCACACACATACACACTGTATCTTGACCATACTCATCACTCACCTCTTCTCTCTGCAGAGAAATAAAAAAGCAGGGGTTGTAGAGAGAGGGAGCGAAAGTGACAGAGACTGGCACTTAAAAATATCTGCTACACACTTCATCTTATACACAGAGCACACAGATTTTAACATCAGCTGCTCTCATCAAATATAGATGTCTAGACATGCACATGCTTCTTTTCAGTTCTGACTTTTTCTTTTCCTGTAATAACTTAAAACTTTTCATCTTTTTTTTTTTTTTTTTTTCAGTTCTTCTGTGTGTGTGTGCTTGTGTACATGTGCATACCATCTGCCGCGGTTCAGTGTGACATCCCAGGATAACTTGCAGGAAAGAGTCAATTCTCTCCTTCTACCATCTGGGTTCCAGGGAGGGAACTCAGGCCGTACATAAGGTCTGGTGGCAAGTGCCTTGACCCACTGAGCCATCTCACTAGACCTGATCTTTTCTTCCTACTCTTTTCTCTTATGATAAGCTGTCAAACACCCAAGCAAACAACACAGATGAGCAGACAAGTACAGAACACCCAAGTTTCCAAACCACCACCCACTAAGTGTGGGTGTTTGAGCATATTACCTAATCCTTGCAAATCTCACTTTACTTAGCCATAATGGGAAACTACAGTTAGCACATATAACGTGCCTAATACAGGAGGCAGATCTGGCAGTTCCTCACCAAATTTCCATTTATTACAAATCATGCTTTTTCAAACACAGATAATCCAAATAATCCAAAGACTTCACTGTTGGCAAATGTTTTACAATGGCCACTTCTGCACATGTCTTCAGGATATCAGAGTAAATGCCATGCACCTAAAGGATGCTACAAAATGTTCTCTAAAAGCAAAAACTTCTAAACAAAATCAACTTTAACAGGTTTGACTAATGTTGAATACTAAACTATCTAAGCTGCAACTAACCAGTAAAGACAACCCTTGCCACAGTGTTAAGACATTCAAATTGAAACTAATATGTTGGGTCACATGAATTCTGCCAACCAAAGCTTTATATCAAAGCTCAAAAACCTTTGTTCTACATATACCAATAGGAACACTAAAAATAAGGGTCAATTTAAATCAGGGCTGATTTTTTTCCTCATTATGAATTCGTAATTATACCATAAAAAGGAGAACTGAGTAGACTCACTTGTGAAGAACAGCAAATAGAAGGTTTTGGCTCAGCAGTTCTGAGTATTTGTTGCTTTTGAAGAGGATTTGGGTTCAGTTACCAGCACCTACATGGTGACCCACAACCATCTGTAACTACAGTTCCAGAGGATCCAACACCTTCTTCTGGCCTGCCTGGGTACCAGGCAGGGAGGCATGTAATGCACATACATGCATTTAGGTAAAACAGTCATACACATAAAATTAATAAATACATATTTTAATTTAAATTTAGCTCTCAAGGGTCAACAAATTTAGAGAAAAGTTTATCAAAAACAAATAAGGGGCAAGGCTGCACTATGGCTCAATAATAGAGCACTTGCTGAGCACACGCAGGACCTTGGGTTAAGGACTACAAAAAGGATGATTCTTACCTAAGAAAGAAGGCCAGGCATGGTGGTGCATTCTGGATAATCCCAGAAGCAGGCAGATCTATGTGAGCTTGAGGCCAACCTGGTCTACAAAGCCAGTCAAGGACAGCCAAGGCTCTGTTACACAAAGAAACCCTGTCTCAAAAAACAAAAACAAAACAAACAACAACAACAACAACAAAAATAGGAAGAAAAAAAGAAATAAAGGAAGAAAAGAAAGAGAAAGTGTGAAGACATTAATTTCTATTAGCTAATCTATTATGCAGCTTATGCTCAGTTATGACATGAAGCCATCAGAAATAACTTTTGGATAAGATGTATATATAAATTTAAACATTTGTTTTTATGTGGAATTAAAGAACCTACAGGCAATCACATCCCTTAGCAAAACCATGATCATTTCTCAATGCCAGTCCATGCATATGAGAAACAATGAAACTAGAAATTCAGGCTGAGGTAACTTAGGGATTAGGAAAGACCTGAAGAAACGAGCATCATTATTTCCTTCAGCAAAGCTACGATCTGTCTCATCACTGGATGTCTTAGGTTTTCTTTTCTATACATTTGTTTGTTTGAAATTATTTTTTCTGAGGGCCATCCCAAGCAGAGTGGTACCGCAGGCAAGTTCCCAACACAGAGTAAGGCCTAGTAAAGACAGAGCTTGACCTACCCTTCCTTTTTCATATTTCGTGCTTATCTCCCACTGAACCAGCAACCTGCCTCTCTGCTCTGTAGATCTGGACAGCACAAAGCAAAGCCCTTAGTGTTAGCAGAAGGCTGGTACTGTGAAGAAGAAAATCCTTAATGGCTAATGCAACCGTGTGTGGCTAGCACGAGAATGATCCATTGATCTCTTTCTTTCGACTGACAGGAAGATAAACACACATGCAGGTAGCCCTCCAGGCATGTCCTGTGGGAAATCAGGCATCTGTACTCCCTTTACACGTCACATATCAAATCTGAAAAGACAGCAACCAAATGCTGCTGATGTTGTGTGTATAGTGTGTGTGTGTGTGTGTGTGTGTGTGTGTGTGTGTGTGTGAGCTCCAGGGTGTGTGCATGCATGTGTATATTTGCACTCCCTTTAGTGAACATATGAGTAAGTGGTCATCCATAAAAACAAACAGTACAACTGCATTCAAATTGATATTAGACACTGACTAGAGCAAAGTGTAGGGTTTACTTTGTACAAAAAGTATCCAGGCTCTGGAATCATGGCTTGCTTCCCAGTAGCAGAGCCCATCATTAGTGCGCAAATGTACCAACCTACCATGAAGGAGGAAGCATTCTGTTACGTGCCCTCACAGGCCCAGACTGTTTGTAAAGGGCATGGATGAAATATTCCATATGTTTTCTTTGTTGGTGACAAGGCTATTGAAAGCCAGACTCTGGTAGTCTCCCTGCTGAGGGATTGGATCAGGCTATTCATGTGTAACCAGGCAAATGTCAAGATGGCAATAGCAAAAACATCTCAAACATTTTTTTTTCTTTAAAGAGACACCCAGGGTAGAATATGCAAACTGTACTTGAGCTACTCAGGCAGTCTAAACAGGCCGTGGGCACTGCAGCCAGTGTTAGCTGCTGTTCTGGCTTAAAAGTCATTTAAAAGCAGGGCTTAATCAAAACCCCAAAAGCTTTTAAATTTTCTGAAAATAAATAAATAAATAAAATGAAAGGCAAACAAAACCGCCAGGGACAAAAACACAGCTTAGCAGCCTGTATGTGCTAAGCACATACACAGACCTTAGATTAAATCCCAGCACCAAAAATGAACAAGAAAGCTACATAACATTTTAGAAATGACATATCTGTAGAAAAAAATTTTAGCTCTAAAACTACTTAAGAGAACAAGTGCATCTTTATCCACACATCAGGAACATTCTGGTCTCAGATGCAAATATATATCCAAATATATGTGTGTGCGCAGATATAGATTCTAATCTAATCTATATCCAGTAAGCAGTAAAAATACTTTTTCAAAATACTTATAAGAAAAAGCCCTAGCAATCTGAATATTTCCAGAAAGAAACTGATGTAAAGGAGTAAGTATGTGGCTGGCTTTTTATTTCTGACTTTGTCTTTACCATATCTAACAAATGACCAGGTGAATCTGAGAAACTATAGTTCAGAGAATTCTCAAAGAGTTGAGTTGATTCAATGAAAATCCTTGGTGTTGTTTGGTCTCACTGTGCTGGACAAGGTCATATGCTGTTTGTGCAACAATACTTTGTTCCCTTATTGAGACAGCACTCTGCTACTTGACAAACCCTGAGGAAAGAAACACCACGTCCCAGAGATCAACATTAAAAAAAAAAAAATCTGATTTCCTCTGGGCTGCCTCCTCCAAAAAAAATCATTTCCTCACATCACAGCCCTTCCCGTTAGAAAGTGAGCAGCCCGCCTGCAGGACAGCAGCATCACTGCAAAACCTACAGACTGATGTTTCTTCACTGGGATATTGTTAGAAATATGTGGTAGTTAAGCAGACCTCTCCATCAGCCCAGTGGCTCATCCACGAAATGCAAATCCAACTTTCAAACTTCCTCCAAAGGAGGAAGATACAGAATTTTAAACCACAAACTAATGACACACATGCGCAGCTACCTATTAACTCCCCCAAAGAAATGACAATACACAAGGTGCTCACTCTGTGTCAACAAGGCCATGTTGAAGAGAGGCCCTAAGTCAAGAGTGAAAGCAAAGCAACCTCGCTCTTTTTCCAGATGCGAAGTCTGAAGCGCTGGGGGATTAACTGGCTTGCTTGACCTCTCAATTCCTTGTAAAACTCAAAACATTAAAAAGCAAAAATCACTTTTGAACTCTGTTCATGAAAGCATGCCTACCAAAGACTGGAAACCAACAGTGACATAAAAAGACAGATGATATGACCATGGACTCAAAATGACCTTGGAGAGCTGAAAACCAACAAGGTTGGCTTTTTAAAAAGAAGCATATACTTTCAAAGAAAATGCTGGAGCCATACACGATGGCACATACCTATAGTACCCAAGCATTTGAGAAAGAGAAGCAGACAGTCAGTCATCTGTGAGGTCAAGGTCAGCCTGGTATACACAGTAATTTTCAGGCCAGCCAAGAGCTTGTCTCAAAAGATAAAATGGAAAGGAAATACTGAGGATTGAGGAAACAGTTCAATGGATAAAGCACTTGGCCTACAAACATGGGATGTGAGGCAGAGACTGGGCGTGGTAGCGCAAGCCTTTAATCCCAGCACTCGGGAGGCAGAGGCAGGTGGATCTCTGTGAGTTCGAGCCCCACCTGGTCTACAAAGGGAGTCCAGGATAGCCAAAGCTACACAGAGAAACCCTGTCTCAAAAAAACCAAAAAAGGAAAAAAAAAAAAAAAAAAAGAAAGAAAGAAAGAAAGAGAAGAGATGCAAGGTCAAAATAGGGGAACCTCCAGAAGCTCACAGGCCAGGTAGTCTTGTACAAATGGCAGAAAACAAGAGATCATGGCTCAAACAAGGTAGAAGGGAAGGACTAACAACTATGGTTGCTTTGTACTCCTAAGTACATGATATATATACGTACATACACACCCTGTACAAACACACACACGTCATACACACACACACACACACACAAACATCAAGTTAGAAGAAAATTAATCAAAGTACATGAGCAGAAGCATCACAGAAACGATGAAAACTGAGTTTTCATGAGGCTGTTAAATGTCAGTAAATCCCAAATATATCCTATTAAAACCACAGTACCAAAATATGTTAAATATATGGGATCCATGCAATATTTCCTCCCATGAACAGGGCCCCCATTGCATTATGATGTCCATGAACATTTCCACTTATGTGAGGTAAGGAAGACTTGATGAAGATCCAAAGAACATGTATGACACTTAGAAAATACGAATATTAAGTAAAGTAAAGCAAAACAAAACAAAATGCTGAGGAGCATAGGGCCATAGCTTCAAGTCCGGAGCTGTCATTACTTGGTTTTTCTCTCTCCCAAATACTGCATAGAAGTTGACGCACAAGAAAGGGCTTGCTGAAGTATCCATGCTTCCAGAGATGCTGCTCTCATTCTGGGGAGAATTCTCCTGCAAAGTGGCAGCTCTCAGATGGTCTGCACACACGGGGAGCGTGACAATAGAGAATCTAAGGGTGACTATGCTCTTCCACACGCCTACAAGTCTGCAGTGGGCCAAGTCCTTCATGAGGTGTACACTTTGCTCAAAACCTTCAGGATAGAAAGAACATCACTAAGGGAAACAGAAAAAACCCAGAAGTTAACCTATGGCGTAGCCCAACACTGCCAACCGGAAGCACACCTCCCACTCGGCGCCTTCAAACTCAAAACCCCGAGGAGAGAAAGGATGGTGAAATCCATCCACCTCCCTTCACTTGCTAATTTATTTATTTTTCTTTTATGTGTATTGGTAGTTTGCCTGCATATATGTCTGTGTGAGGGTGTCAGATCTGGGAGGTATAGACAGTTGTGAACTGCCATGTGGGTGCTGGAAATTGAACCCAGGTCCTCTGAAAGAGCAGTCAATGCTCTTAACCACTGAGCCATCTCTCCAGATCCCTCCCTTCACTTGAGAAGGGCTGCAAGCTAGTTCCTTGGGGGAAGTCTGGATGCCATCACTTGTACTAAAGTACTCTGTCATTCACGCTGAGCACTACACCATTAAACGGTATGCACAGGGACAGTGGAAAAGTTAGGCTTGAGTCAACTTTAGACATATCCCTTAGCCATACCTAGGGCCACTGCAAGGTGAAGGAGCCATATGCTTGCCAAATTTCTGGCCATTTTCTAAAGAAGGAAAATGTCCCTAAATAGACCTTTGATAATAAGCAGGGAGGGTACATACCTCACAATTTTCCTAAGGATTTCACATTATGATTCAAATAGAGTATCAAATATACTTTATAGTCAGAGCATAATGAGATTTCACTCTTTGAACAGTCAATATTAAAAACTAAAACTAAAACAAAACAATAAATATACTACATTCTTCTAATGTAAAAAAATAAACCATTCCGGCTGAAGCAAGAGGATCACAAGTTCAAGGCCAACTTGAGCTATGATGTAAGACATTAATTTTGTCTCAAAAAATAAACAGATAAACAACCAAGAAGGCTCATACATGCTTATCCTGCTTATCATGCTTATCCTGGCTCATAATATTCAAATATACATCACACATGAAAGACAGACTCATTGAATATCTTGCAATATATTAAATTTGCCTCTTCCACATGTCCCGTTACTCGCAAATATGACACTAGCTCAGAATCTAACTGTACACACAGCTGCCTCCTAAAATATCTACGGCTTACATTCCCTGAGGAATAGTTTCATATTCTATGGGATAATATGCTACCACAGGTGCACAATTCAGGGTTTTGCTTGCCCATAAGACCTTTCAATACAAAAAGCTAAGAAATTCATATATGCATCTACTTAAAACACTCAAATATTTGTATCTTGGACCCAGATGGTGAAAAAGCTCTTTCCAAACCTCAATCACTTGTACTTAAACAAGCAGAAACAATAAATGAAAAACAAATATATAAATAAACAAATAAGTGAGGCACTTAATACTAAATATGGTGGTTTGGGAGGACGTGGCTATTGTGCCTTAATGGTTTTAAAAATCATAATAGAAAACCTTGTTTCACAAACTAAAAGCAAACAACCCAAACATTAGAAATTTTAATTGCCCAGCCATGGAATGTAATACCTCAGTACTTTTAAGAATCTTACAAAAACAAATAGCCACATACAGAGCTTAGTAGCCTTTGTCTCTGTGAGTAAATGCAGTGCAGACTGCACACAGTACACAGTACTATTTAAAGGGGTATGTGAAACTATCTTGCTACAGTCTTTAGAAAGTTGAAACACCATTAAACATCAATGAACTATAAAAGCATAGTCTCTCTCTCTTTAAGATGAGTTTTTAACTCAATTTAGGAACCTGCTCACTTTCAAATAGACTGATATCTGGCATGTAGCTTGGCCATCAGGTGATTAAAGATACAACAGAAATGTCAAGAAAGCAGACAAATTAGCCATTGTGTAAGAGTACTGACTGAGTACATGCCCTAGATTTTTCTTCTTCTTTACTGCCAGTATTTAAAATTGGAGCATTTTATCACCTTCAGTCAAGCTTTTACAAAAACCACACTTCACTAAGCAGAGGTTGGGGGGGGGGGCTTACTTTTTTATGTATTGAAAATAATCTTTGGCATTGCCAAAAACGGACCATCCATGACTTTTAAAGATCAATCCAGATAATATATGTATAAGCAGATGGAAAGAGCACTGATATCTTATCCTGAAGACATATGCTGGCTTACTTACATTTTTCAAAGTTGAAAGGCATATTTGGTGGGATTTAACTTTTAAAATTTTACTTTAGCAACCCAATAAAGTATTGTGTTAACATGAATTTGTTCCCAGGTATAGGAAGCAATCAATGCCTTGCCTTTTCAATACCTGCACTACTTGTTTATGAAAACAAAAGTGAGAGTTGGTCTCAGATTCTATCATTCACCAAATGATGCTTACAACTTTATGTTCTACAGGGACTCAAAGAAATCCAAAGTAGAGTCAGAAGCTACCATCTAGTCAAATACTCTTCTCTCTCTCTCTGTCTCTCTGTCTGTCTCTCTGTCTCTCTCTGTCTCTGTCTGTCGCTCTCTGTCTGTGTCTCTGTCTCTGTCTCTCTCTCTCTCTCTCTCTCTCTCTCACACACACACACACACACACACACACACGAATAGAATAAGTACAATCAAGGAGACCAGTAACTAAAATCCAAACTGGCAGGCTGTCAGTGCTTTCTACCATTATAAAGATGACTAAAATACAAATCTGAGAGACAGACTGACAAAGGCAGAGTCCAAGAAAATGCCAGAACTTGTCTGGATCCACCTACTAAGACAGATCTTTGATCTTTCCTGAGATTAAGCTGTCAAACGTTACCTTACAATTCTAATGCTAAGAGCCAAGTATTTGGACAGTAAATACTTGTGACACCAAAACTGGCACAGTATTCGGTTAAACTGGAAATTGTGAACTATTACTGGTTACAGCAAGTCTTAAAACATGCAGTATAAGTGAATCCCCAGTATAAATTCTCAGCACCGTCCAGGCAACACCTCACTGAGGCATGGATGATGCCCTGTTCCATGGAAGTACTCCAGGTGAAGTGGACAACTGTAGGACTGCTGGGCAGGTGGAACGAGTCCCCATCACTTCTCTGCACTAACTGACTTGAGAACTGTGTAAGATTAAAATCCAGAGCTAATGGGTATACTCTGTGGTAGAGTGGGTGCCTAGCACATGCAAGGTCCTGAAGCCCCAATTCATGAAAATTATTTAGATTAAATAGAAAGAAAGCTCTTTGTCAATAAGAGTTGTTGACATCGTTGTTTTCAGGACTGAGGAAATTAGGGCCCTGAAGGGTTAGGTGCATGACTCACTCAAGGCTATTTCAGTGAATTACTGACAGACCTGGAACCCAGCTCCTATGATTTCCATAGAATACTCTTTCCTCTTGGGTAGTTAGAAAGATGTTCATAAATTGACCTTGCTTTAAAGTACACATCTGTACAAAACCAACACACCTCTAAACATACACACTATGCCAACAATGAAATGTGCCAAGAATTAAGAAATCAAAATAAATATTAAATTTTCTTTCTAATAAAATATTAACATTCAGATACTGATTACTGTCCTGACCTGTTATGGACTATGCAGTAGATACTTGAAGTTGGAAAAAGAAAATACTTTCAACTGATATCTCTAAAAGAAAGTGTGTGGTATACTTAAGAAACACACCTTGCAGAAGAATCCAAGATGATACTAATAAAAGAAGAAAAAGTAACTGGTTCTTGAAATAGGACTTCAAAGGCCTTCAGGTAACCATCAGTTCCATAAGAAAGGCTTGATAATCTGCTCAGGTACAGAATATCCACTGTGAAGGTTTGAGTTATGACTAATTGCATGGAAGGGAGAACATTGAGTAACTTTTTGTACTGTATCCAAATTAGTGAAAGAGTGATTTTCTTTCCCAAGTGTTAAGCCATACACACAGGAAACAATCGGGGCTATTCTACCCTAGCAAAGCACCCCTGCTACTCATGAATTCTGCAACAAGTCTCCATGGAAAATTTCCTAACACACACTTCTAAATACAGACAAGAACACCTCCAAGCGAGTGGTAATAAAAAAGGCTTATGCAGCTTCAACTGGAGAAATGTCCTGCTGCTCCTGAGAGCTTTTCAAGAGGTCACTGACCATCACGGTCAGTTCGCAGTCCTCAAATCGAGGAAGAATTGTAGAATCACCCAGTTTCTGGATGGAAGAAGCAACTTAGAGACAGATAGTCTAGGGAATTCAATTACTTTATTTTTCCAGATAAGGAAATTCTCACTCACTCCAAGATGATGTGGAACGACTTGCCCAAGGCCATACAGTTACTCAGTGGGGAGGTAAGAAGGATGATCAAAGGCTCAGGAGACAGTGCAAAAAGTTACCTCTCTATCTCTCTGCCCAGAAAGCCACAGAAACAGACTTTATCATCTGAAACTTATGTTTTATGGGTATGAAACTTTCTGTCCCAAATCTACGGTTCTCAAACTTCGTTGCAGAAACGCATGAACCAGAAAATACACATTAAAAGCTCCCCAACACACTACCATTGTTACTTCATCGCTTTCTCCCCTAACCTTGCAATGCGGGTGAATAATTTCTTTATCAACACTAACATAGGGATAACCTTGAATCCTTTTGACAAAATAAAGCGAAATGTTAATATTGGTAAGATTACTTAACTCTGATAGGCTCACACAATCACTACAAATGGTCTGAATGCAGGACCCCATGAAGTATACTGGAGATTACATCTGTTTCTATCTCCCAGGTCTGATAAGGTAGCAATCACTAAGACGGAGACAGTTGGACTGCACAAAGTTAAGCCAACCTGAAGTAGGAACAGCAGCAGGCATGTTCTCTCTGGGGCCTTCTCAATTCTGGACAAAAGGCTAAAAGTGGAGACGCCAAGTTTGGCAAACCTTCATGGGAGTGGTGTCTAGATTCGAAGCTCTTTAGTGCGGTCCTATGTGCTTATTTATTCATTCCAGAATTTTTAAGTTTCTCCAGTGTACCAGGCTCTGTGAACTGAGTCAAATAAAATCTCTGTTCTCAGTCAGCCCTGTGGTCTCCAAGGTGAGCTGTGCTCGTACCTTAGGGAAAGTCCCATAACTGGACAAGTCGCTGAGGAATGAGAAAGAACTTTGAGCGCTATAGTCTCATCTTAACGCTTCTGTTTTTGTGTTTGCAATTTCACAAGTGATGAGATCCAGAAATTTAGAATATATAAACAAAAGCTTAGAGACTGCGGGCCTTACTCTCTTAGTATGAACTGTGGTTCATGAACGCTGCAATGGTGCCTTAGAATGGAAGCCCTTGGTGATCCTAAATGATCCTGTGAAAGCAAATAGAGTGCAGACCTGAGGCACCTGCCCCTCCTCAGACAAAGCTCAGGAAAGTCACCTGGTTTCCTCAGGTGTTACATGCAAATACACTGCCCTTCAAAACCTTTAAAGATAGAGTGGATACACACACACACACACACACACACACACACACACACACACACACACAAAACATTTATACTTCTGAGGGTGAAACCTGGAGGAAATGATGAAGTCTACAAATGTGCAACCACTCTACCTACTGATTACAAAGAAACAGAGCACACCTGACCACTACTGCAGGAAAATGTTTTCTGTCCACTCCACAAGCAACGCACATAACTCCCCTAAGGCTCTGTGTCGAAGGTAGGGTGTTTCACTGTCGCCAGTGAGATCTTCAGGTTGTGTGACACTCTCTTTAGAGAAGCAAGTTCCCATAAAATTATGACATTATTCTCCGGTTTCAGGTACCACACAAAACAGCCCTTTTTCTTATGGGACAAGTCTTGTTAAAACTTTGAGAAACGTGCTAACCAAAGTTGGTACAGATGAGCTAAATAAAGGTGAAATCCTAGGTTTTTTTAAACTACTATTACTATTATATAAAGCCTTCTAAATCATTCAGGTAATGTCTCTTTCTAATTGAATTCTCTGAGTGTTTCCAAAGAGTTTTCAAGAAAGAGTAAAAACCTACATCCATCCACACGTGCCAACCCTGCTCAAACCTTGCCACTTAATATACTTGTGTGAGCAAAACGCTTCACAGGTAACTTCTTCGGTAAAAAGTTAACTATCATATTGAAGGAAAACGTCTTTCCACGCATAAATAGCACCTGAGACTGAGACAAAAACAAAAAGTAGGGTTGCAAAGCCACAGGCCTCAACTCACATTATCCCCAAGCCAGAGAAGGCCAGCCGAATGCCTTGTCACCACCCACCTGGAAATACAGCAATGCCCCGGCTTGCCTACAAGGGAGTTTTGTTATTCCTTTAAAGCTAGGTCTAAGAGGTCTTGTGGTAGCTTGAAGGTAAAAAGGAAGTTTCCTTTGCCCAAGGGCCTCTCAGCCCCTTCCTCTCTAACAGATCTTTGCCTGCTCCTGATTTAATCAAGCAATAGGCCACACAACACGGAGAAGGATGGAAGGGGCATACAAGTTGCCCTCTGCTCAATTACCCTATTATTTTTATATCGGTGGCATTTGCCAACAGCACCTCCCAACACCTCTTCCAAATCCCTCCTCTCTCCTGAGATGTTGAAAGCTCTCAGGGTCTCCGAGGAAAGAGATGTGGAAGGTTAGAGGAATTGTTTGTGTGACACCTGGCAGTTCAAATGAAAGGTTCTGCGGGTGAAGGTACAGGCAGAAAACGATTGCCTGCTCTGGAACTTTCTCTCCCAGCATAGTATATCTCCAGTCAGCATTTCTTCTTTAAAATGCCTTGTTCAGTAAGAGGATTCCCGCCCAGAGAATCCTCCTCCTCCCTGGTGCCTGGCATGTGGTAACGAGTCTCGAGTCTCGAGTGGATCTGGGCTACTGGGCCACACTGCACAGGCAGAATGGGACCAAACTAGAAGGAGATTTACCTTCTAAGGTACAGGTGTTTCTTCTCTCCGCCTGCTGGAACCCTGGGGGTATCCAGGTGCTCCCCCGTGGAACGTGCCTGGTCCGCAAACGCAGGCCAAGTTCTAGGCGCCCTCATCCGTGGCCAAAGTTTTGCCAGAGGAACAGGGGCCCGCATGAGAGTAAAGGTCGCGTGAAAGGCTACCAAAGAAAGCGTTTACAGCGTTCCCCCTCCTTCTTGGCGCTAGATACACTTGGGACTTGACATGGGGGATGAGGGTGGTAACTGCGCCCAAAAAGTGTGAGAAAGAGAAAGCTCCTTGAACCTCAGATCTAAGCTGGCTAAGTGTGGAAAGGACACCATTCAGGAAAGGGTGACAATGCCAGAACCCCCACCTGTAACCCCCCCTCCACACGCACACAGGTGAACCGTGCACCCTGTACCCTAGAGCGCTGGGGGTTGGGGGCTGGGGTCGAGCCCTGGCTCCGCCCCGCAGCGCCCCGCGGGTCTCTCAGCCCATAACCCCGGTCTCCCGCACTCACAGTGCCTGGGTGAAGGCGCTGAGCCCCTCCGGTACAGCCGTCAGCCCCTTCCCGGAGCAGTCCACCCGACGGTCGCCGTCGCAGCTGCAGGGCGCAGCGCAGAGAGGCGGCGCCGCGCTGCTGGGCCCGGCCGAGCCGAGCAGCCCCAGGGCGAGGAAGCAGAGCAGCCGCAGCGGGCCCGGCATTGCTGCGGCCGCCGCCCGCGCCCGCCTCTCCCGCGGCGCCTCTCGCTCGGCTCGCCTCCGCTGCCCTCCGCCGCCCCACGCCACCCCGGGGGCAGCCGGCCTGCGGGGCTTGGGGCCCGGGCGCCGTCCCTCGGTGGTCCGCGTGCGCTCGCTTCCTTCAGCAGTCCGCCGCCGCCGCAGCGCTAGGACGCGGCGCTCCGCAGTTTCTCCCTTCCCGCTGCTCCATGGGACGCGCACGGGCAGCCCCGCGGCTCGTTGGCTCAGGCCAGCCGACCCGGCCTAGAGCAGCTGCCGGGGCCGCGCTCTGCCATCGCCGCCGCCTTCTGGCCTCCTCCAACCGCTCGGCTCCTCAAGGTTGCGGAGCGCAGCCTTCAGCCATGCCGCCCCGGCGCCCCAACCCCCGCCCCGGCTCTCACAAACACCCTGGCTGTCCGCGATCTGCCCGCGGCGGCTCCCGCTCCTCGCGTCCTTTTCCCTTCTAGGGTTGCACGCTCGCCTCGGGAGCCCCCAGGCCGCCGGGTTATGCAAATCACTTAGGTACATGCAAAACTAACCCTGCTCCCGGAGCGCCATTGGTCAGCGAAGGTCTCGAGCTTATTACTATGCAGACAGGGGAGCCGCTATTGGTCAACAGTAGAGGGGCGTGTTTCTCTGGCTTGAGTGACAAGGTAGGGCTGCTGCGTTTGGTGGTGGTAGTAAGTGGTGGTGGTGGTGGAGGTTCAAGAAAAAGCCCTTGACTTTCCTGGGTCTGTGTGTCAGGTTGTAGACTGAAGGTAGACGTATGGGAACACGAGGAGTCTCCTGTTTCCCTCCCCCACCCAGTCTTTTTCTTCTCTCCGCAGAAATTGGATCTCCTAAATTGGATGACCTGAAAAGTAAAACTCGCCTCTAGCTTTCAGTCGTTTCAAATGACTCTCGGCTGTTCCTAAGGGCAAGGGCATTTAGAGCTTTGCAAACACAGGAAGGGAAGGAAAGAAAAGAAAAGAAAGAAAAGAAAAGAAAGGGAGAGAGGAAGGACAAGGAGAAGGAAACATTTCTTTCAATCTGACCCAAATTTTTGAGTTTCAGCCATGCACTAATTTAAACAGTGTTCCCACCTCTTCCCCCCCCCCCCCCCCATATCTCACTCCACTTCTGAGATCTTAGTACCCGTTTTCATTCACACTTGGGAGCTAAATTAGCAGTTAATCACCCATGACACAAATCAGACTTCTTTCTCCCTTTAACATCCTAAGCACAAGGCTGTTGAAGAGTGAAGCTTCCAAGGAGGTGGGCTGGAAGAGAACGTTTGAGTGACAGTTGACTGCACTTGAGGCACCGGAAACAACCATGCGTTACCTCTCTTCACTCCTTTCTTTTTCTCAGCTTTTATTTGCCCTGTGGCCTTAGACCCACATAATCTTTTTTATTTATTTATTTATTTATTTTTATTTTTATTTTTATTTTTATGTGCATTGGTGATTTGCCTGCATGTATGTCTGTGTGAGGGTGTCAGATCTTGGAGTTACAGACAGTGGTGAGCTGCCGTATGGGTGCTGGGAATTGAACCTGGGTCCTTTGGAAGAGTAATCAGTGCTCTTAACTGCTGAGCCATCTCTCCAGCCCAACCCTCATAATCTTTGTACAAATAAGTTACAGCTTTCTCCGTGCTTCCTGTCTTGCTTTCTGCTATGCCTTTGGGTTGTTTTACTCTAAATGGTAGACATTCTCAATGAACACATTAAGTTAGAGCAAGAAGGGTTTAAAATATCTGTATTGTATAAAGTTAACTAGCCATATCATGCAAATGAAAAAAGAAAACTTAAATAAGTTAATGAAGACCCAGAAGATTTCTTAAATGGAAAAAAAATCCACCATCTATACATCCAAGAATTTATGGCAAATTAATAATGATGATAAAGCCAGGTTGGATCTGTATACTATAATCTTATGTTAGTGAATCAGTAAATATAGACAAATTTTAAGAATGATGTATTTCCCCACTACAATGTTGAAAGAGAACGTTAAAAAGAAAGGTGAGCAGCCTTCTGGTTTTATAGACAGTGCATCAGAATCTCTTGAGTACCATGTTCTGCCTCCTGCCTAAGAGCATCTGAATTATGCTCTGGTTGGTATTTCAGAGGCTTCTCCCAACTTGTCTTTGTTTGTTTGTTTGTTTTTATTTTTCCATTTCTATTACTTTCTAGCTACTTTCAGGAGTAAACAAAGCGAGGAAAAATTCTAATTCTATTGATACCTTGAAGCCTTCTTTCTTAGAAATGCAATTTCTCCACCTAAGGTACACCTGCTGTATTAAGATAACTATAGGGGCTGGAGAGATGGCTCAGCAGTTAAGAGCACTGGCTGCTCTTCCAGAAGTCCTGAGTTCAATTCCTGGCACTCACATGGCAGCTTACAACTGTCTGTAACTCCAGTTCCAGAGGTTCCAAAACCCTCTCACAAACATACATACAGGCAAAACACCAATGTAAATAAAAATAGCATATATATATATATATATATATATATATATGATAACTATAAACTTTACTAGTTGCTTTCATTTCTGGTGAATAACATTTATTTACAGGGTCTTGATTTGTAACCCAGATCTCAACTTAACCATACTCCTGCTTCAGGTTCACGGCTCTCTCTCTCTCTCTCTCTCTCTCTCTCTCTCTCTCTCTCTCTCTCTCTCTCTCTGTGTGTGTGTGTGTGTGTGTGTGTGTGTAGGAGTGTTTTGAAGTGGCTAGAGAGATAGATGGCTCAGTGGTTAATAGCATCGGTTGCTCTTGCAGAGGACAGGGGTTCTGTTTCAAGCACCCACATGGTACTCACAACTGTCTGTGACTCCAAGTCCAGGCCTCTGACACTCTTCCGGCCTCCATGATGATCAGGCATGCATGTGTATATGGCAAGCACATATATTTGCAAGCAAAGCACATATATACATTAAATAAGAATAAAGTGTTTCCAGAAGTTAAGTGGTTATAAGAGTCACATGTACAGTATAATTAAAAATGCAGAACATTTTAGTGTGTCTGCACAGGGCCAGGCATTGGCATTGTAATGGTCATGAAATGAAAGGCACACAGGTGGTTCATGGAACCACTTTCAAAAACTTTGTTGTGGTTGGTAATTTAGGTGAAAGCAAAGACTCAAATTTTCAAAAAGGGAAAGGTATGGATTTTATTAAAGAATCAATTTTTATTGTTTATGAAATGAGAAAATGGTAAAAAAAAAATCATATTTTCACTTAGCCAAAAGGACAAAAGATCACAAAAGACTTTGAAGGAAAGTGAACAGAATGTGTTGAAAAGTTTGCAGCTCTGTAGTTACCACATCGGTGAGCCTTGCTAAGAATAATTTATCTACTAGTTTTCACCCCTTGGAAAGCTGTCCTGCTAGAGCATAAAACAGAATGAAATAAAGAAGTACACTCTCTAGTGCCCTGTACCAAATAATTAGAGAACGTGGTCAGCTTTTACCTAAGTTACAAGCACAGGAAGATAGCACAATAACCCAAGTACAAATTTGCTGACAAGCAAAAGTGCCAACTTACTAGTCTCTGCTAAATGCAGGTTCTTCTCTCGTGGCCACAGATGGGGGTACACTTGCAGCACCCACAGGGAGGTAAGGCCTACAGCCTGTGAAGTGCCTGTGTCGCTAGACACTGTGACTCTAGCCCAGTAAAAACTGAAGGTGGAGAATTGGAAAGTCAACTCCATCTTGGGCTACACAAGGAGATTATCTTAAAAGGAAAGGAAAGGAAAAAAAAAAGTGTGGCCTTGAGGCTGCGACCTGTGGAAGTCTTAGAAGTGAAAGAAGGACGCACCCAGCATCTGGTGATACTGTCGCTTTGGTGCCCTTAGGCTCTTATATACGTCCTACATGCTAGGTAAAGGTCCAAGGCACTTTATTAAGGATAAACCCCAAAACAAAGCTGGAACAGTAGGGGCTCTCAGCCATACAGACCTTAATCTCTTAATGAAATATCTCTGACTTACAACAAATGTGAATTTACAGCAAGCTGATTATGAAATAAAAGGTTACAAATATGGTAGAAGTTCTCTTTGTCTTTCTCCCCATTCTGTCCTCCTTCCTCTCCCTGCTAAGTAAGCGGTTTTCTAAATGTCAGCATCAATTCCCATACACAGCTACACGGCTTCATTGTGTCCCTAAACAATGTACAGTATTGCCTAGAAAAATATCCTTCAACACGTTTCTGCAATGCCCTTTGTCTTGCACTCAGCTTATGAATTTTCCCCATGTCTGCGATGTTAATAGCTATCCTTAATTAATTTTCATTGTTGTATTATGTTCCATTGAAAGAATTTTGCCCAGGGGACTGAGGATTTAACTCAGTATTAGAGTACAAGTTTACAGTAAACATCCATAAACTTCCTGTTAAGATCCAATACTAAGTATTTTAAGTGTTTTCTTATGGTTATGTCTATCACAATTCTTCAACTTCACTATTGTAACTCAAAAGCAACCACGTATAACATGTAAGCAAGAGTTATGGCAGTGCTTATTCCAATAAGAGTTTCTCGATACTTATGGTTACAGATTTTTTTTTTTTTCCTTTGAGTCAGGGTCTATCTAGTCCAAGCTGTCCTGGAGCGCACTGTGTAGAACACGTTGGCCTCAAACTCACAGAGATCTTCCTGCCACTGTTGCCCAAGTGCCACCATATTCAGCTATTTCTCCTCTTTAATATACAAAGTATTAGGGTTTTATTGACAATTTCCTGTATATATGTGTGTGTGTGTATGTATATATCGCTATACTTTTTCTTCTTCTCACTACTTCCTTGTCTGAGTCCATCTCTTCCTATTACCCTCAGCTGTTCCCCTTTCTCCCACAGAAGTTCCCTTCTCATGTCCCATCACATGAATTTCACTTATCTTATTTTTTTACTATCCACTCTCACCTAACTTCTTTCTGTTTTTCTTCAGAGTCTGCTTTTTACATTCACACACACACACACACACACACATTTTAAATCTTTAGTTTACCTTTGAGAAGAAACTGGGCAATTTGTCTTTCTGAGTCTGGCTTCTTTTGCTTAACAGTGATTCCAGTTCCACCCATTTTTCTGCAAGTGCTGTGGTTCTGTTTTCCTCTAGGACTAAATAGAATCCCATTAGGCATATGAACCACATTTTCCCTAGTTACTCATCTGTTGATAAACATGTATTGTGCTTTCATTTCTTTGCTATTCCGACTGGTGAAGCTATAGGCACGATGTGCAACTGTCTCTGTGGTTTGCCAGCTTACTCCTTCAGGTACGTCTCCAAGAGGGCTCTAGGACACATGCTGAGCAGTCCTGTTTTCATTTTTAATTTTTAATCTTCATGTGTGTGTGTGTGTGTGTGTGTGTGTGTGTGTGTGTGTGTGTGTGTGTTTGGAGGTGTGCAGCATGCCATGGTGTGCATGTGCAGATCAAAGGACAAGTTCGTGGAGACAGTTCTTTCCACCCGGCTTTCCACGGGTTCCAGGGATCTGATTCAGGTCTCCAACCTCACATGGCACGCAGCTTCATGTGCTCACGTTATCCTGCCGGTCTCTATCTTCAGTTTCCTTGATACATGCCCACACTGACGTCCTGAGTGACTGCACCAGTTTACATTCCTCTGTCATTATTTGAGGCTTGGCTCCTTTGTCCCTGCATCCTAATCAGTATCCAATGTTGTTTGTGGTTAGCAATAGTGACTGGGGTGACATGTTTTAACTTGTCATTTGATGATGGGTAAGCATGCTGAGCCCTTGTATATATTTATTGGCATTTGTTTTTTTTTTTGTTTTGTTTTGTTTTTGTTTTTTCTGTCTGAGAGCTGTCTGCTAGTTCATCAGCCATGTGTTGATTGGATGGTTTGTTCTCTTGGTGTTTCGTTTTCACAGTTTTTTGTGTGGTCTTCATGTTAATTCCTGGAGGATGTGCGGTTGGCATAGACTTGCCCCATTAGGTAGTCTCTTCATGC
Organism: Acomys russatus; assembly: GCF_903995435.1. Lineage (NCBI taxonomy): Eukaryota > Metazoa > Chordata > Mammalia > Rodentia > Muridae > Acomys > Acomys russatus. The sequence goes on along the minus strand of NC_067140.1, from coordinate 46,858,651 downwards.
TGGGGATTGTTTCTTTTACTGTGCAGAAGCTTTTAAGTTTAACATAACTCAGTGTGTTTAATCTTGGGATCATTTCCTATGCTGTTGGGGAGGGGGACTCATTTATGCCTACATTTTGAAGAGGTTTACTAAATTTCTTCTAGCAATTTCAGATGTTGCATTAATGTCTTTGATTCATTGACTAGGGTGACAAATATGGGTAGTTTGATTCTTCTAAAGGAGGACAGAAAGATTTCCTAACACCATTTGTTTAAGAGGCTCTATTTTCCATATTCTGTTTAGACACCTTTGTAAAAAATTAAGTAGCTGTAGCTATTTGAGTTTAGTTCTGGACCCCTTATTTTCTTCCATTCATTTATCCCACCCTTGTCAGTTTCTATGCAATTGCCATGCAGGTTTTGTAGCAATGGCTCTGCAACATATGAGTTTGTGCTGCCTTCAGCATTGCTTCTTCTGTCTAAGATTGCTTTTGCTACTCAGGGACTTTGTGCTTTCATATGAATTTTTTGGTTGTGAATTCCAGGGATCTGATTTTTAGCTATTATTGTTATTAGGAATATAATTATAATTCTTTATGGGGACTGCATCAATTTTCTGCCATCCATAATCATGAGAGATCTTATTTTAAAGTAAATTCTTCATTGCTTTCTTCGATGTCCCAAAGTTTCCACAGTAGATGCCTTACACCTCCTTGACTAGGTGTATCCCTAAATATTTTGATTTTCTTAAAGCTGTTGTGAATAAGGGTTTTTTTTTTCTGGTTTATTTCTTGGCAAGTTCATTATTATTATTTATGAACACTATTGATAAAATATAAAATAAAATCTTTTTTTTTTTCAAAAAGACTACTGATTTCTATGTATTGACTGTGTGCTTTTCCATTGCTGAAAGTATTTGTCAGATTTAAGATTTGTTTTGTGAAGCTGTTAGTGTTTTGTAAGTATAAGATCATGTTATATTCATTAGAGGTAATTTGTTCCATTCTTTTTAAACTTGTTTCATCCCTTTTATTTTATTCTCCTGTCTTACTGCTCTAGTCACTATCTCAAGTACTGCACTGTGTAAGAACAATAAGAATGGGAACCTTTGCCCTATTTGTGGTCTTAAACAAAATTAGATAAAACTTTAGTTCCTCTCCACTTCGTATAATGTTGGCTACAGGTGTGCTGTATAGACCCTTTATTAAGTTGAGATATGCACCTTGTATTTCTACTTTCTTTAGAGATTTTATCATATTCAAATATTTAATTTTGTTACAGGCCTTTTTTATATCTATTGAGACAACAATGCGATCTCTGTCTTTAAGTATTACATTTATCAGCTTGGAACCCTGAGAATAAACCATCTTGGTTAGGTCATGGTTTATGATCATGTGTTGATGTGTGCAAAAATTTTATTTTAAAAGGTTGTGTCTGTATTCAACAGGGAGATTAGTGTATTTTTGTTATGGTCTCCTTCCTGGATCTGGTGTCATGGTATGTTGGCTTTGTAGAGTGAATAAGGTGGCACCTCCTCCTCCTCTGTTTTGTGGAACAGTCTGAGGAATACAGTTTTAGCTGTTCCTTCAAGGTTTGGGAAATTCATCAGTAAATTCACTCAGCTCTGGATTTGTCTTTGTGGGGATACTTTTTAATAATTGCTTCTTCGTTGTTTCTGCTTTGCTGTGGATCAATTTAAATCGATTGTACATTCCTGATTTAATTTTGGTAGGTCACAGACATATAGGTATTTAGCTAGTCCTTCTAGATTTCCCACTGTTTTAGAATATGTGTTTTCGAAGTATCCTTTAATTACTGGAGTCTGCAATACCTCTGTTTTTCGTTTCTAATTATATTCATTTGGGTCTTTTTTCTCTCTTTTTAATTTTGATTTGCAGGGGGATGCCAGCATTGTTTAGCTTTTCAGGAAATCAACGTCTTCCTTGATTGACAAACGATATGCACTATTCTTTTTTTTTTTTTTTTTTTTTTTTTTTTTTTTTTTTTTTTGGTTTTTTGAGACAGGGTTTCTCTGTGTAGCCTTGGCCGTCCTGGACTCACTTTGTAGACCAGGCTGGCCTCGAACTCACAGTGATCCGCCTGCCTTTGCCTCTGCCTCCCGAGTGCTGGGATTAAAGGCGTGCGCCACTACGCCCGGCTATATGCACTATTCTTTTAGTCTCTGTTTCATTCACTTCTACCTTACTTTTTATTTTTCTTGTAGCTTGCTGCTTTGGGGTTTGGTTTATTTCTTATTTGTCTGAGACCTTGAGTTGCACTACTAAGTTACTTGAGACCTTCCTGGTTTCTTGATGGATGCAACCCCTATTATTTTCCTACTTTATGCTTTTGATACCTTGTCTAGGTCGCAAAGAAGGTCTCAATTTCCTTGATGAATTTCTCTTCTTATGTTTATTACTTTTTCATCTACATTGCAAGTTTTTCTCATCCAGGTTTTTTACTTTTTCTCTTCAGTATTTCTGAGTTTGCTGTCCAGCACCTGCACTAAATAAATGTGTCTGCTTATTTTTTTTATCTATTTATTGATCATTTTTATTAGTTAGTTGGAAATCTACATCCAGCACTTTATCTATTGTAACATGTGTGAAGTGAATAGTTGATGAATATAGTCTTTTGGACCACGTATTAGTGGTCACTGTAATAAAATAGTATGACCAAAGGGAACTTAAGGAAGAAAGTTTGTTTGGTCTCTGGTTCCATGGGGTGAGGGGAGAGACTAGAACGGTGGAGGAGACAGTAAGAAGCTGAGAACTACTTCATCCACACCCAGGAAGCAGAAATGGCAAACTCGAAGTAGAGTGAGGTTGTATGTTCTAAAAGCCCATCCCTGTGGATGTACTTCCTCCAGCCAGGTTCTGTGTCCTCTCTGAGCAGCAGCACCAACTGGGGAGCGAGCGTTCCACTGCATGAACTTAAGGGGACTATTTCTCATTCAAATCACCACATACTATTATTTGCCTGCTCATGTTTCTGTAAACACTATTTTTGCATATTTTGGCTGAGATATCTTTTCCAGTCTTGCGGATCTTATTGAGCAGCCTTCTCTTGAGAACTCAATCCCTCTCCTGTCTCTCCAGTTTGAAGTCGGTGATGTCTTTGCTGGGTACGGAGGCTGTCTCCCAGTCGCATTGCGGGTGTAAGAAGCAAGCACAGCACCGCGATCTGTACAGACAGAAGCCCTGCGGTCATATTCTAAAGGCATCCCTTGCTGGAGGGATGCAGCTGCGGGTGTCTGGTAGACAGACCACCGAAGCTTCTGAGCTTTCAGGCTTTACGGAAGTGAATTGTGGGTAGGCAGATCCAGAGATCACTTCACCTGCTGAGCTCCGACACAGGGCTACCAAACCCCAAAGTGAGTCTAGGCTGATGGGATCTGCACCTGGCAAGTGGGGCTGACTCACCCTGTGTACTTCACTGTCTGAGCTGAGTGTCCTGCTGCCTACACTTTTCTGCTTGTCAATCAACTGGTTCTCTTGCTGTCGGCCGCTGCCTCCCAGGGCTGTCAGTCACTTTGGGAATGTGGTGGATTAACCTCAAGCTCCCTGTCCTCTGTTTATTTCCTGTTCTCTGGTGCCCATAGTAGCTTAGTTAAAAGTTGCTTAGTAACTTAATAATAAATTATCTCCCGAGATATGCCCTCATGTAGACTGATAACATGAGTGTTCCACTTGAGAAATGAACCATTGTTTCACACAAACCTGCACTACGTTGGAGGTTTGTGAGGGCTTTGAACCATCACATAGGTCAGACTTCCTTTTTAGCAGGGCCTCTTGACTTACTGTCAGCAATCTTTTCTTCCACCCCAACCTCTGGGGTCCACTCACCATGGCTTTTCTGGGATTTGCCCCTGTCTTTTCTTTTCTTTTTGGTTTTTTGAGACAGAGTTTCTCTGTGTAGCCTTGGCTGGCCTGGACTCACTTTGTAGACCAGGCTGGCCTCAAACTCACAGCGGTCCGCCTGCCTCTGCCTCCCAAGTGCTGGGATTAAAGGTGTGCGCCACCACGCTTGACTATCCCCTGTCTTTTCTATCTTGAAGATTTTTCCTACATTTGGTCTCTGGAGCAGAGCTAAGCTTCCCTCCCTAGGTTTACATGGAGACCAGGTTGGTCGCAAACCCACTGAATAAAGCAAAATGACTTTGACATTTTCTTTCTTTCTTTCTTTCTTTCTTTCTTTCTTTCTTTCTTTCTTTCTTTCTTTCTTTCTTTCTGAGACAGGATCTCTCTATGGAGCCCTGGCTGGCCCAGAACTTGTTGTATAGAGTAAGCTGGCTTCAAATTGGAAGTGATGAGAGAGAGAGGAGAAAGTGAGCGACAGAGCCAGAGAGAGCCAGAGAGAGAGAGAGAGAGAGAGAGAGAGAGGTATAAACCACTCTACCTGGACACCTTGAACTCTTGATCCTCCCGCCTTCACTTTCCAAGTGTTTGCTAGCTTATAGATGTGGGCTGTGGGCCACCATGCCTGGATGGAAAGCTCCCCCACCTTTTTTAAAAATTCTCCTTCACTGTGTCATCTTACTCAGAGGCCCTTTCAGATCATCGCTATCATCATTATTAGATAAAACAAGCATTGAATTAGTTGTGGCTCATAGGCCACAATTGGGTTCCCAATGCAGTTTTGTAAGGTGCAAATCCTTTATTGAACTCTTTTAAGGTTTGAGAATCAACTTATGGGAGATTATGTAACATTTAGAAGACTATGCCTCAAAAGTGCCCATCTTTGTGATGTCTAGGCAAACTAGTACTAAAAATTATGTTGGAAAATGACACCACACTACAAGCTCTGGGTGTGGTGGCACATGCCTTTAATCCCAGCATTCAGGAGGCAGAGGCAGGCAGATCTCTGTGAGTTTGAGGCCAGCCTGGTCTACAAAGGTAGTCTAGGACAGCCAAGGCTACACAGAGAGACCCTGTCTTGAAAAAATAAACAAACAAACAAAAACAAAAGAAAGAAAGAAACAAACAAACAAACACTACCAGCTTCAGAAAGCCCCTCTTTCTGGAATGAATGATTCAGGGATATTCTGAACACTGAGAGTTCATGTTAGCTTTTATTCAAAATGCACCCCAAATATTTTCTAACCTGATGTAATCTCATGGCCTGTAAGAAATGGCTATTGGTGTAAATAAATCATAGGTATCCAACGTCATGCGAAGCTAGCTGCTAAATGTGTACAAAATAATATACAACTGTGTGCATCTGTAGGCCCTGGACACACATGTACACAAAGGCCTGGTAAGCCATAATCAACTAATAAAGAAACTGTCTAGTCTATTCTCTCCTGAGCAGGTAGCTACTATGCACCCTGCTCTAGTAGTCAAAGCTGCATGATAATCACTCTTCACAGCCTCAAGCACAGTGGAATCTCTACACCCTGACTCTCCATGTTTGTATATGGGGCTTTGGAATGGAAATGCTCCCACACCTGCATCACGTAGGGCAATCATGGTCTGATGTCAGTGGCTTTAGCATACCTGTCCTTTCCTCCTGTGTTTTAGTGTCCAAAGAGTGCTTTTACTATGCACGGAAACTGTGTCTAATACAGGGAGATGATTTAAAATAGTATAGAGGTGATACTGTGAGATTATACTGTGAGATTATCGGCAAACTAAAGATATCTTCTGAAGCACACACGTGGCTACATTGGGTCTCCTTGCTCTCCTGACCCACTGGTAGGGCAATGCCTGGAAGTGGATGACATCAATAAACGCCGCCTGCAGGAGGCATCCTGTTTAGGATGTGCACACTGGTAAAGCACTGGCAGACCTGGCTGAAGGTCATTCTCAGAGTCAGCCCATTTTGTCATCATCAGCCATAGCCCCAGGTAAGATGTCCTTTTTATACTTTTCCAGACCTACAGTGACAATGAATTCCAAAACATTAGATCAAGATCAGAAACGCTCCCCAACTCACACCTAAATTTATGTAAATCTGATTTTTACTTAACTTTTCGCATCAGTTCCAACCCATGAAGAGAATGAGCCTCCAGGAACAGTTTCTGAACTATCCGTGAAACAAACGTAGGTCTCAATCTAGAGTATATAAGAAACACAAGCCAAAAGTCGTGTGCCTAGGAACCCTGCACTAAGAGCAGAAGGGGGGAAGTCAAAACAGGAGGCCAAGGCAATTGCTACAGGGTTATGCTGAGACTCTGTTAAGACCAAAATACCAGCCCTGTTTCATCATCAGATTGGGGGGTCATCTCTTTTTCTTCTTCCTTCTCTGTAGGCTTTCAACTTTTATTTTTATTTATTCAATGGATGAATGCACATGTACACCTGCAGGCCAGAAGAGGGCGCCATATCACATTGTAGGTGGTTGTGAGCCACCATGTGGTTGCTGGGAATTGAACTCAGGACCTTTGAAAGAGCAGCCAGTGTTCTTAACTGCTGAGCCACCTGTCCAGCCCCGGCTTTGAGCTTTTTCAAATCTACTTTATTTGGAGCTCTTTAATGCTTATATCTCCCTTCTAACCCATTTACCCTATATAGGAGAGAAAAGAGGTTAATGGGAACAGGAGAAGTAGATCTTTTCAGACTCAGTTCCTTGGAGCAATTCCACTGGCGTAATTAGCAGGATTCCAGCACACCAGTTAAACAGCAAACCAGCAATTTAGCAAAGATGACTGCAGGGGCAGTAGCTGGAATCCAGAGCAGCAGCCCGAACCCAGAACCCTGAAGCTTTCTTTAGAGCTTTTCGCTCTAGGGGTGTCTCGAAGCAGAATGGTAGATGAACACCCATATGAAAGAAAATGATGCCAAGACCAAAAAGCCCAAATCTCTTGGCTCTCAGAGTCCACACTAGGATGTTTATCAGTTAGCAAAGACCATGCCCCCACAAGATGCAGTTTCTCTTCAGGTGGACAAACACCTCGTGTTCTCTCACAAGTCTGTTTCCAGCAAACACCGCATACCCTCACACAAGTTGGTTTCACATCTCACACATGGGATCAAAACAAAAACATGTTTACATCCACTACCCTCCCCCCCCCCATCCTTTCTCTCTTCTCTTCCTTATTTTTCTTTTTCTCTTTTTAAAGAGTACTTTGAAATTTTTTTTAGAAATAATTTCTTTTGTGGTTGGGTGGCATGCACATGCTACGCTACTGTGCACGTGTGGAAGTATGTGGACAACGTGTGGGAGTCAGTTGTCTCTTTCCACCTTGTGGGCTTTAACTCAAGTCCTCAGCCTTGGTGTCTGCTCTTCCATCTTGATAGTCTAAACTGGGTACATTTCAGAATTCCAAATAAGCTTTCAACTCTATGGAAAGACCTTAGCATAAGACAATTATGTTACAGAAGTGCATGTAAGTCATGCACATAAGAAAAAGCAGCCTTTGGGGTGAAATGACATGTTGATGGTAAAATAGAGCAAGGCCCTTGGTAGGTTTTTCTTGTCTACACAAACATGTGTGGGAAAATCCAGAAAAGGGGGAACGTTTACCAAAGCAGAAACTTTGAATAGGAATTGTTTTTCTTTTTCTAACCTGCATACTAAATTTAAGAGACATGTCCAGGGGTTGAGGTGTGTGGCTCCGAGGTAGAATGTAATGCTAGGGAGGTCTGACTCCTGGTTCTTAACACTGTGACAACAACTATAATGGTGACAACCACTACCATCATTCTAAAGTTTTTGAACTTGTCTTTTTTGTTGGTTTTTTGTTTTTTCAAGACAGGGGTCTCTGTGTAGTCCTGGCTGTCTTGGATTCTCTTAGTATATCAGACTGGCCTCGAACTCACAGAGATCTGCCTGCCTCTGCCTTCCAAATGCTGGGATTAAAGGCGTGCGCCACCACTGCCTGGTGAATATGTCTTTAAAATAACGTTTGGAATAAAACATCTGGAGGCAATGCTTTCATTTGTTAAATGTCCTAAAAAGATTTATTTTATATGCATGTATATTTTGTTGCTTGGTTCCCTTGGTGGTCAGAAGGGGGCAGTGGAAACCTAGGAAAGATGGCTGTGAGCCACCTTGAGGGGGGCTGGGAACTAAGCATGGATCCTCTACAAGTGCACCGAGATTGCTTAACCATCTCTCCAGTCCAAGATCGTTTCTTTAAAAACCACACAGCCAACTATAAATAGTATTCTGATTAGCTTGGAAAATGATAAAGCAAAAAATAAAACCTTTCCCTTACAAACAGACAAAAAAAAATTCACTACAAGGATTTAGCCAATGCTATGGAATATTAGGATGCATCAGGACAGAATTTTTTTGGGGGGGGAGCTATAGCTCAGTATGTGCATAGTTTGGTCCCAGTTTCTCAAAAAAGAGTTCTAAGTAGGCATTATACTTATTGATTTATTTGTGAAAAAGTACTTCCATGTTCATGATATTTTATTGGTATCTCTGGATCACAGCTCACTCTGACAATTCCCTCTGTTTGGTCAAACATTGTAATTTATCCTCCCTGCTGCCCTTCTTCAACCCGGCTCATGCTGAATATTAAACCACATAAAAATCACTTTGAAAAAGACAACAGAGAAAGCTAACATTCTTATTAAACTGGAAAATGGGAGATCTTGAGGTGGTAGTGAAACACATTATAGCTTATTTCACTACTTTTAGTCCAAATGACACAGTTATTATTTATTGAATTTTAGAAACCATAAAAGCTTTTACTAATTTGTGTGTGTGTGTGTGTGTGTGTGTGTGTGTGTGTGTGTGTGTGTGTGTGAGTGTGTGTACATACATACATGGGCAAGCACATACTATGTGTGGAGTAGAAGACTGAAGGCAGCTGACCAGACTCTGTGCACTGTGTGAGTCTCTGGGGTCAAACTCAGGTTAAGGTGTTCAAGAAGGCTCCTTTACCTCCTAAGTCACCTGCCTGGCTCTAGCTCCCTGTAGGGGCACCTACTACGTATCTACTCCTCAGGGTCTACTTTACTATGGACTGAAGAGTTTTGATTGATACAGGCATATCTGCCCAGAAATCACCCAGGAAGATTTTGAAAACAGAATACACAAAGAAATATTTCCATTGTTTTCACTGGAGTAGGTCTGAGATAGACCCTGGATTGCCAATGTTTAAAAATTACAGATCCTGATATAACCCCATTCCCCAATGCATGACTCTCTGCTTTCAGACTGTTGCCAGCAGGGGTCTTCTTACACACAGACCCCAATACAGGGTCTTGTGTGAACATTTTGGGGGGTCTGGGGCGAGAACGGAGGCAGGTCAAGTCTGTGCACTGAGTCAATACTAGGTCTGGCCCCAGGCAAGGAAGAAATAGAATGAAAAAGACTGATATGACTAAGATAGGCGAGTCTTGGAGTGCAATGCAGCCCCATAAAAGCTCCTTCATCAGAGGAGCCCCGTGTCATCCAGGCATAGCTCTGCCTTTCATATCATGGCTTAGCTCAGCCAATGCCTGGGCTCAGTGCAGACAGCAACACCGGTATGGACGGGAAAGTCTCCATTGCATGTCTCTATTAGGCTGGCCCCTACAGTCAAGAGCTGCATTTTCTGGACAGTCTCAGTATTTAAGGGGTAACATGAGGTTCCTCTATTCAATCAAGCAGCTTGCAATCAGAGTTTATTTTTGGAATTTAGGAACGCAGGAATGAAAAGAGATGAAAGAATGGTTTAATCCTTTTCCTAAGGCTTGGGAACCTAGCAGCTTCTCCATGATTCCTGGGCATAACTTTAGAGTTAACACACTCGCATGGGCACATGTAGGAGACGCTACGCTAGAGCAGCGGCGGCTAGAACGTTGTCTTATGTTGCCCATAGCTTTCTCTTTAACGCCTTCAAGATGCTCCGGAACAGTGAATGAGACAAAGAGGGAAGGTGAGAGGTCAGGCGTTTGGGGTACACCTTTGAGGTTTGGTCCCCAGTCCCACAAAGCAAAGACTATAAATGCTAGGATTAGCCTGGGTGCCACATGCCTGTCACCCCAGCTGAGACCAAGGCATCATTTTAGGTCACAAATTCAAGACTGGGGCAACATGGTGAGACTTTCATCTAAAACACAAGCAAAATCCCTTACACTGCATTGCAAAATCATCTCCAGAGGTTACTACACAACTCAAAAGCAGCATACTTTGTTTCTAGCATGACTGGAATTAATACTCAGGTCAACTGTTCTTTCTACTCTACTTTTTACAGGAAATGAAAGTTGTTAGACACATTTAATGCCATGCAAGCAAGTTAACCCTAACTACCCAGGTGGCCTTTCGCTTATTTAAAGCAAGTTGCTGTGCCCCTATAATTATTCCTCATATCTTCAAGGAGCTTGGGTAAAGATAGCATAAAAGATCCAGAGCCAAAGATAAGTTTCTTTCCATGAACATGGTTCACAGCTACACAACCATTGCTGTATACACCCCAACCAAGACTATAGGCATTCTCCTCCATTGAAATTTCCTATGTACTTTCTTACTTTAGGGTATTATTTGGAAGAACTTTTTGTCTATATTTGAAAACCTCTGTTCTTAAAAAAAAACCAAAAAAACAAAAAAACAAAACTTTTCAATTTTAGCACCTAAGCACCAATTTCATTAGTTTGTAAGCACTAAATTCTAAAATGGTGCTTTGGTGCCACCCTGTGGTGACATCAGAGAATGTCATCCCTGAATTGTGAATAAATTGGTGGCTAGCTCATTATTTATAGAAGGTGGTGAAAATTATTTGACCATGTCCCCTGGAGGGGGAGACCTGGTGGCACTCAGAGGAAGGACAGCAGGTTACCAAGAAGAGACTTGATACCCTATGAGAATATACAGGGGGAGGTAGTCCCCCTCAGGAACAGTCATAGGGGAGGGGAATAAGGGGAAAATGGGAGGGAGGGAAGAATGGGAGGATTCAAGGGATGGGATAACCATTGAGATGTAACAAGAATAAATTAAAAAAAAGAAAAGAAAGAAAGAAAGAAAGAAAAAAAGAAAAAAAAAGAAAACAAAAAAAAAAAAAAAAAAAAAAAAAAAAAAGAAAAGAAAGAAAGAAAGAAAGAAAGAAAGAAAGAAAGAAAGAAAGAAAGAAAAGAAAATTAAGTATACACCACATTGGTTTGGTTTGGTTTGAAAAGAACTTTCTTGAATCCTTTTTTTCTAAAATGTTTTTGTAAGGGCTACCAACATAGGGAGGAAGTATACCTGCACAAAGTACAGGCAGTAATATTTAACTCAAGAGAAGACACTACCAGCCAGGACATAGATCAAATTAATCTTTCTGTATCTTGGTTCCTTAGCTATAACATCTATGGGCATCATGATAAAATGAAGTGGCTGGGACAGCATGTAAGAATGACACCATACATGCTCACTATAAACAAGCAAAAAAAAAAAAAAAAAAAAAAAAGTGTTTCCTCTATTCTGCCTATATTTGTAGAATGCTAAGAAATGAAATTGCCAAGGGGCTGAGGGGCCCTAATGTTCAAAAGACAGGACTTTAAAAAAAAAAAAACAAAAAGTAATAGCCTCCACCCCCTGTAAATGTCTATATTTTCAATTGCATTCAAAATCACACATATGCATATGTACTACTCCCTGTACCTAAGGGACTACTGTAAGATCTCAATGTCACAAACAAAAAGCCAACCAAGCAGAAAACCAAAACATGTGTTACTGCCCCCATATCCTCATCAGATGCAAAGAAAGTATTCATATTATGAAATAATCAACACATTTTAAAGTTCCACGTCTACCAGTGTCTACAACAAAGGCTTGAAAACATATTTTACTGGGGACTCACTCAGTGTTAGAATTATTTATGCAAGGTTCAATTAACTCTGAAGAAAAAAAAAAGAAAAACCCCGTCTTTAGACATTCTCCTTTTTACTAAAACAAACAAAACCATTTCGGTGTTCATTTTTATCTAGCTGCTAGATTTGAATTCTACCGAGGTGTTCTTTCTGCTGGGAGCGCTCCCTCGAGTGAGGATCTGACTGGTAAGTCGGGGAAGGATATGCCCTTATCTCTGTATGATGTGAACCCTCTGTGGGCTCGGGTCCACAGAAGCCTGCCTACACTTGAAGGCCATTTTCTTCTCAAGTATATACAGGACTGCCCATCCTTTAACGCAAATGTGAACTCTAGCCAGACAGTAATCTGTTGGCTCAGCTGAGGTCAGCCTAGGCTGCAATGTGAGACCTTACTTTAAAACAACCAACCCAGCCCAAATGGTGTGTGAGGAGTAGCAGTAGGTTGAGGGAACTGCAGCCGAGGGGAACTGGAGAAGGGGGAACTGGAGAATGAGATGGATTACGCGGAACCTCTTAGGTTTTGCTGTCAGCATAATGGAGACAAAAAGAGGCAGCGATAGAGCTCTGGTTGAATGGGTGCTTTTCGTCAGGCACATGGATCTTGGGGATCCTGCACAAACTACCTCTGGCCGAAGCCAACTAGAGAAAAGGCTGCTGTAGAAACTGTCTCTCAAACTAAACGCAGTGCCAACTCCAGCCCTTTACTGAGAAAGATTAAGCCATCGTGACAATAAGCTAACATAAGGAAAGCTATGCTCTGTGCAATGGATGAGTCCAGGCAGCCACTTGAGGCTCCAAGTGTCTAAGGAGGCATCTCCATCACAGGAAACAGAAGCAGCAAGCCCCTGTCTGTCAAGTGTCAGCAATCTCATCCTCGTACTCGGGGATTCTACTGACATCTTTATTGCACATGAAGAAGCCACACTGAATTCTGGTTCGGTGCTGGGTGGGTTCTGGTAATGATGCCCCCAGTGAGAAGTGCTGCTAGATGAACTACTGCGAACTGGTTGGATGAATAAATTAAGTCCAAGATGCGTGCTGGCTGATTGTGCGTGCTGAGGGGCATCTATGCCCACCACCGTCCTCACCTCAGGGGTGGGTCTCCTGGCAAACTCCTACCTTTTGCAATGTTCAAAAGTTCCCCTTCCCTGCCTTTGTGTGGTGCTATGTCTGTGTTCCAATCTCCCTGGTGAGGACTTGGGCTGCCTTGAATTACGCCATCTTAACTTGATTACTTTTGGAGAGACCTAACTCCATGTAAGGCTGGGGATTAGGATTCCATAGCTTTTTTTTTTTTTTTTCCTTTTCTTTTCTTTTTTTTTTAAAGGGACATAAATAAGACACACCATTACACTGTAACACAAAGTCCAAGGTCAGGTCACACCTAAACTCTGGGCTTTCAGAATATGTGTTTTAAAAGCCAGAAATAGAATTTTCATGTTTTCAGCTGGGAGCAGTGGCACACACCTGTAATCTCAGCACGCCGGGGAGGCAGAGGCAGGAGGATCTCTGTGAGTTCAAGGCTATCCTGGTCTACAAAGCTAGTCGGGAAAATTTTTTTTGGTTAAGATTTTATTTATTATTTATACAGTACTCTGCCCCCTTTTATGCCTTCATGCCGGAAGAGGGCACCAGATCTCTTTATAGGTGGTTGTGAGCCACCATGTGGTTGCTGGGAATTGAACTAAGGACCTTTTGAAGAACAAACAGTGCTCTTAACCTCTGAGCCATCTCTCCAGCCCCGAAAAAGTTTTTTTTTCCTGTTTCAGATTGTATTTTCCCTTAAGTTCTCACAGATGCTTTTGCTGTATCCTGGCTGCCCAGTAATTTGGGAAGATGAGTTTCTGGGTATCAAATCCAAGTACAGTGTGAGGGACTCCACCCCTGAACAATAGCCTCACCCTGTTGTCCACTACCCATGCAACCCACGGTCTATAAAGGCAGAGCCAGGCCATTTTCCTTACAAGTTGCCTCCTCACTGAACACATATTGTAACTGACCTTACATTCCCACAACTTTCATTCCGAGTATGGTCTCACCCTTCAAAAAATCACTAGTTTTAAATTTTGGCAATTTACTTTAAAAGTTTCATCTTGTAATGGTTATTTGCCCATATGTGTAGGTCATAGTGCAGCTTGAAAGAGTGGTGCTCTCCCTGGCATTTATGTCTACTTGCTGAGCCATCCTGTTGCTAATAGGATTGATCCTAGAGCTACCTAGTGTGTGGACTATGCAGCCAGTAAGTACCTGCATGCAGCCTTCAAAGGGTGCTACAGACAATGAGGTGGCACAGGCACACTGACTGAAGATGGCAGGTGAGGCGAAGCTCTGCAGGGCGGTCCAGCAGAACAGGGAAATGCCCACCTAAGAGAGTATCTAGGTGTCTATGGCGCCAGTCATATCACACCATCTCTCGAAATAACAGAAGAGAAATTTTTGTTTAGTTATATTTTATGAAAGGCAAATGAAATACAGAAATCTGAAGTTTCATTTCAAGAACCACCATGGATATTGCTTTTACTCTATGTAAAAGTTACTTTATACACAGCATTCAGAAATCCATCTATTTGTAGTTATGTCAGTTTTGTCAAATGCAAAGGACAAGCACGACTCATACAGCTATATTTTAAATAAGCCTTAGAATCAGAATTTAATTGCTAAATGATCAATCTATTGAAAAAACAGTTTGACATTCCAAATTATTTTCTCAAATGAAAAAGAGTACAAGTGTATCAAATCTTTGCCAATATTTTTAAAAACCACGTCCAGTTACAAATTAGTTTAAAAGTTCTTGAAAATGAATAATCAAGTGATTTCCCCCCATTGTGTAACTATTATTACTTCAACAACCTTGGAAGAAACATTACACATATATATCGGAGAATAAAATCTACAAAATGAGATTATAGCCAGGAGACACAATGAACTGTAAGTTAGAAAATGCACAGACAGACATTTATTCAGGAGGTACAGTGACTAGAGTCCTTATACACCAATGACCACTCCACATTACAATCACGCCATGCTGACAACACTGTCCGGGTAAGCCATGACCGTATCTTCTATTAAGTTCTATTCATTTTAACTGTGAACAAAGTACTTGAGCAAGATACTTTAAAGTTTTACAACAGGAAGATGATCTTAAAAAGTGAAACATCAAACCCTAAAGGACAAAGCTACGTCAATGTAGTAGTACATTAATGGGTAAAGGAGCCATGTGTAGACGGCACAGAATCATTACTCAGTGTTTTCACATCTGCAATATTTAACATGCTTTCAAATAATAACCTTTAACAATTTTTAAAGGTAAAAGTGGGAAGAAAGAGAAAACACTAAAATTTTACAATTGAATTATTGGCCGGTTTTACTTAAAAAAAAAAAAAAAAAAAAAAAAAAAAAAAAAAAGGGGGGTACTGGACGGGGGAACCAGGCTGGTATATAGTGAGTTCCAGGGCAGCCAGAGCTATGTAGAGACCCTATCCGAAAAAAAAAAGGTAGACTGTAATTATTTTGTTAGTAAGGGATGTCAAATACCTTTTAAGCCCATAAAGAGGTATTAAGAAATAGAATCAATCATTAAGCAGTTTCAAATTAAATGTACTTCCAAACAGAGTCCAGTATAATCGGAAAGCCACGAGCTAGTGCTTCTCAAATCTGGGTGTTCATCATAACTGTGGCGAATGAGCTTCCAAAGACTCCCTAAACACATAGTATGGAATTGCCAATCAATAAAGCAATGATTTGGAATTAGCTGTTATGGGAAGGGACCTAGTTGTCAGTAAGTTTTAAGATCTGCAGAACATTCTAATATACAGCTAAGGCTGAGAATCAACAACTCAACTAATTTTGAAATGTTTAAGAAAATAAATGGAAAACTGGGGCTACGGGAATTTACATTTGTAAGTTACAAATCAAACAAACACTCTCATATACTTACTGCCTATTTTTATTCACAAGCCATCCATTTATTAGAATAAGTTCCCTTCGCTTCCTATGTACACAAGAAGCCTATGTGCACTTGCCACTGAAGTTTCCTATGGTCAGTATTTAAAAGTCTGAGATACAAGAATCGCATCAATGAAAGCAAACTACTGTTACTCATGCTCAATAGTACCAAGCAAAGCTATGTATTTGGCTCCTTTAAGTTAATTTTATTTTAAGAATTATAAATAGGTGTCAGCCCACACAAAGAACAGATTGTGTGAATTACTGCAGAACAAAAAAAGCTTACTCAACATACTTAAAAAAGAAG